>NC_139797.1:1315090-1497709 GCF_965231275.1 Zosterops lateralis
GAATCTGATAATTGGCTTAATTATAGTCACTAATTAATGCAAGTCTATTAACTAATTAAAATTAGTCTAATAATTAATTAAAATTAGTCTAATAAACAATTGCTATCAGTCTAATAATTAGTCTGAGTTTTATAATTAATCTAATAAGTAATTAATCCAAGTCTAATTAATTATTAGTCTAATTAACAATTAGAACAAATCAAGGAAATAATAAATAATTAGTCTGATAAACAGTTTAAAGCTAATAAATAATTGGTTTAAGGCTAATAACAAATTAATTGGAGGCTAATAAATAATTAATTAGAGACCAATATCTAATCAATTAGAGGCAAAAAAATGATTAGTTAGATATAATAACTAATTAAAGACTAATATATAATTAATTAGAAGCTAATAATAATGAATATATTATTATTATTAGAGACTAATAGATCATTAGAAGCTAACAGCTAATTAATTAGAGGCTAATAGCTAATAATTAGAGACTAATAACTAATAATTAGAGACTTATAACTATTAATTAGAGGCTAATAGCTAATAATTAGAGACTAATAGCTAATAATTAGAGACTAATAGATAATTAGATGCTAATAGCTAATAATTAGAGGCTAATAACTAATAATCAGAGACAAATAAATTATTAGACGCTAATAACTAACTGATTAGAGGCTAATAAATCATTAATTACACGCTAATAACCAATTAAATACTAAAAATAATCAATGAGAGGTTTATAATTGATTCATTAGAAGCTAATAAGTGATTAATTAGCGATTAATAATTAATTAATGGATGCTCTTACCCAGCTCCATCCTGAGCTCTTCCATCTCTGGAGGGAATTGGGACATCGGTGACAAATTCCCAGAATTTTGGGAATTTGGGGGAAATTTGGGAATTCTGGGGAAATTTTGGGGAGATTTCTGGGAATTCTGGGCAAAATTCCTGGAATTTCAGGGGAATTTTCAGGAATTCCAGGGAAAATTTGGGGAACTTGGGGGGAATTTGGGAATTCTGGGGAAATTCTTGGGGCAATTCCAGGAATTCCTGGGGAAATTCCAGGAATTTTTGGGAATTCTGGGAAATTTTGGGGAAATTTGGGGAAATTTCTGGGAATTTCTTGGAATTTGGGGGAAATTTCTGGGAATTTTATGGAAAATTCCTGGAATTCCAGGGGAATTTCCAGGAATCTTGTGGACATTTCTAAGAATTCTGGGGAAAATTTCTTGGGAATTCCAGGAAATATTTCCCAGGAATTCTGGGGGAAAATTCCCAAAAATTCTGGGGAAATTTCAGGGCAATTTTTGGGAATTCTGAGGGGAAATTTCCCAAAATTCCGAGGAAAATTCTGGGAATTCTGGGGAATTTTTCAGGGCAATTTCTTGGAATTTTTGGGGACATTTCTGGGAATTTTGGGGACATTTTTTGGGGAATTCCAGGGGAATTTCAGGGCAAATTCTGGGAATTCTGGGAAACATTTTCCAGGAATTCTGGAGAAAATTCCGGGGAAATTTCAGGGCAATTTTTGGGAATTCTGAGGGAAAATTTCCCAAAATTCCGGAGAAAATTCTGGGAATTCTGGGGAAAAATTTCCCAAAATTCTGAGGAAAATTCTGGGAATTCCGGGGAATTTTTCAGGGCAATTTCTTGGAATTCTTGGGGACATTTCTGGGAATTTTGGGGACATTTTTTGGGGAATTCCAGGGGAATTTCAGGGGTAAATTTTGGGAATTCTGGGAAACATTTTCCAGGAATTCTGGAGAAAATTCCGGGGAAATTTCAGGGCAATTTTTGGGAATTCTGGGGGAAAAATTCCCAAAATTCTGAGGAAAATTCAGGGAGTTCCGGGGAATTTTTCAGGGCAATTTCTGGGAATTCTTGGGGACATTTCTGGGAATTTTTGGGGACATTTTTGGGAATTCCAGGGGGATTTCAGGGCTTTTTTTTTTGGGAATTCTGGGGGAATTTCTATGGAATTTCTGGGAATTTGGGGCAGGAATTTCGGTTCAGGTTCCGCTCACCCTCCTGGAGCTCCCGCTGGGCCTTTCCTGGGACACAAAATGGGAAAAGGGAACTGGAACCGCGACCGGAGAAACTTGGGGAATTTTATTTTTATTTTATTTTATTTTATTTTATTTTATTTTATTTTATTTCATTTTATTTTATTTCATTTTATTTTATTTTATTTTATTTTATTTTATTTCATTTCATTTTATTTTATTTTATGTTATTTTGTTTTATTTTATTTTATTTTATTTTATTTTATTCTATTCTATTCTATTTGGGGTATTTTTATTTTTTAATTTCATTTCATTTCATTTCATTACATTACATTTAATTTCATTCTGTTTCATTTAATTTCAATCTTATTTAATTTAATTTTTATTTATGTAATTTCACTTTATTCTGTTTTATTCTATTCTATTCTATTCTATTTGGGGTATTTTTATTTTAAAATTGAATTGAATTGAATTTAATTTCATTCAGTTTCATTTCATTTCATTTTTATTTCATTTAATTTTTATTTATTTTATTTTATTTTATTTTAATTTAATTTATTTTAATTTATTTTATTCTATTCTATCCTATTCTATTAGGGGTACTTTATTTTTATTTTTTAATTTAATTTAATTTAATTTAATTTTATTTCATTACATTTCATTAATTTTTATTTATTTTACTTTATTTTATTTTGTTTTAATTTATTTTAATTTATTTTATTTTATTTTATCCTATCCTATTCTATTTGAGGTACTTTAATTTTATTTTTTAATTTTATTTTATTTTATTTTATTTCATATTTATTTCATTTATTTTATTTTATTTTATTTTAATTTATTTTATTTTATTCTATCCTATTCTATTTGAGGTACTTTATTTTTATTTTTAATTTAATTTAATTTAATTTAATTTAATTTAATGTAATTTAATTTTAATTTATTTAATTTCACTTTCTTTTATTCTATTCTATTCTACTTGGGGTATTTTTATTTTTATTTTTTAATTTAATTTAATTTAATTAAAATTTATTTTATTTTATTTCATTTCATTTAATTTTATTTAATTTTTATTTATTTAATTTCACTTTCTTTTCTATTCTATTCTACTTGGGGTATTTTTATTTTTATTATTTATTTAATTTAATTTAATTTAGTTTCATTTCATTCTGTTTCATTTAATTTAATTTTTCATTTAATTTTTATTTATTTAATTTCATTTTTCATTTAATTTCATTTTTCATTTAATTTTTATTAATTTAATTTAATTTCATTTGATTTCATTTTTCATTTAATTTTTATTTATTTAATTTCACTTCATTTCATTTTAAAAAGTATTTATTTCTCCCTTTCTTTTTCTATTTATTTCTCCCTTGTTTTTTATTTCTTTCCATTTGATTTTCTCTTTTCACACGACGTCGCGTCGACTTTCAGTTTTGGTTTTTAATATTTCACAGATTGATTTTAGAATAATTTAATAATTCTTTAAAAAAACTATTTACTTATTTTCTATTTTGGATTTCATATTTGATATTTTATATCTTATATTTTATATTTGATATTTGATATTTTATATTTGATATTTTATATTTGATATTCGATATTTTATACTTTATATTTTATATTTCATATTCGATATTCGATATTTTATATTTTATATTCTATATTTTATATTCTATATTTCATATTTTTATATATCATATTTCATATTTTATATTTCATATTTTATATTTTATATTTTTATATTTCATATTTTATATTCTGTATTTTATATTTTTATTTTATATTTTATATTTTGTATTTTATATTTGATATTTGATATTTTATATTTCATATTTTATATTTTATATTTCATATTTTTTATTTTATATTTCATAGTTTATATTTTATAGTTTATAGTTTATATTTTATATGTCATATTTTATATTCTATATTTTATATTCTATATTTAATATTCTATATTTAATATTCTATATTCTATATTTAATATTTTATATTTTCTATTCTATATTTCATATTTTATATTTTATATTTTATATTTTATATTTTACATTTTACATTTTATATTTTATATTTTATATTTTATATTTTATATTTTACATTTTATATTTTAGATTTTATATTTTAGATTTTATATTTTATATTTTACATTTTATATTTTAGATTTTATATTTTATATATGGGAAATATATTTTATTTAATTTATTTAATATAAATTTAATGTTACATTAAATTAAATAAATATAAATATACATTTCATATAAAATATATTTTATATTTTATATCTTGCATTTTACATTTTATATTTTCCTTTATTTATTTTTTTATTTTCCATTTTATATTTCACTTTTTAAAATTATATTTTGCATTTTTATATTTGATATTTTACATTTTATATTTTATATTTTATATTTTACATTTTATATTTTATATTTAATATTTTATATTTTACATTTTCTATTTTGTATTTTATATTTTATATTTTATATTCTATATTTTACATTTTATATTTTATATTTTATATTTTATATTTTACATTTTATATTTTATATTTTATATATGGGAAATATATTTTATTTAATTTATTTAATATAAATTTAATGTTATATTAAATTAAATAAATATAAATATACATTTCATATAAAATATATTTTATATTTTATATCTTGCATTTTACATTTTATATTTTCCTTTATTTATTTTTTTATTTTCCATTTTATATTTCTCTTTTTAAAATTATATTTTGCATTTTTATATTTGATATTTTACATTTTACATTTTATATTTTATATTTTACATTTTATATTTTATATTTTATATTCTATATTTTACATTTTATATTTTATATTTCATATTTCATATTTTATATTTTATATTTTATATTTTATATTTAATTTTCTATATTTTATATATTTTACATTTTACATTTTACATTTTACATTTTATATTTGATATTTGATATTCTATATTTTATATTTTATATATTTTATATTTTATATTTTATATATGGGAAATATATTTTATTTAATTAATTTAATATAAATTAAATTTTATATTAAATTAAATAAATATAAATTTTATATTTCCTATAAAATATATTTTATATTTTACATCTTACATTTTATATTTTCCTTTTTTATTTTTTATTTTGCATTTTATATTTTACTTTTTAAAATTATTTTTTGCATTTTATATTTTATATTTAATATTTTATATTCAATTTTATATTTTATATTCAATATTATTTTTTGCATTTTATATTTTATATTTAATATTTTATATTTTGCATTTTATATTTTATTTTATATTTTAATATTGCATTTTACATTTAATATTTTATATTTCATATTTTACATTTAATATTTTACATTTCCTATTTTACATTTCATTTTTTAGAGTTTACATTTCATATTCTGTATTTTTTATTTTTTAATGTACTTTAATTTATTTTCCAGTTTTATAATTTTTTTATTTCTTCTTCAGTTTTTGTTTTTCTATTATTTTCATTCCATTTTTATTTTTATTTTTATTTATATTTATATTTATATTTATATTTATATTTTCATTTTCATTTTTATTTTTATTTTCATTTTTATTTTCATTTTTATTTTCATTTTTATTTTTGTTTTTATTTTTATTTTTATTTTTATTTTTATTTTATTTTAATTTTAATTTTAATTTTTATTTTCATTTTTATTTTTGTTTTTATTTTTATTTTTATTTTTATTTTTATTTTTATTTTTTTATTTTTATTTTTATTTTTATTTTTATTTTATTTTAATTTTTATTTTTATTTTTATTTTTATTTTTGTTTTTTGTTTTTATTTTTATTTTTATTTTCATTTTTATTTTCATTTTTATTTTTATTTTTATTTTATTCCCAGCCCAGTTACTTTTCCCACATTTTCCCACCAACAAATTTAATTGGGATTTTAATTAAATTAATTAATGAATTTAATTAATGAATTAATTAATTAATTATTTGCACTCACCCTGCTGAGCCAGGACACGGCGGTTCCCTGGGAAACAGGGGGGAGAGGTAATTAATGAGTAATTAATGGGTAATTAATGGGTAATTAATGAGTAATTAATGAGTAATTAATAATAAGTGAATGGGTAATTAATATGTAATTGATGGGTAAATATTGGGTAATTAATTGTTAATAATGGGTTAATAAATAGGTAAATTGTGGACAATTAATGGGTAATTAATGGGTATTAAATGGGTAATTAATGAGTAATTAATGGGAACTGATGGGCAATTAATGGGTAATTAATGGGCACTGAATGGATGATTAATGGGTAATGAATGTGTAATTAATGTGTAATTAATGGGAAAATAATGGGTAATTAATAGATAATTAATGTGCATTCAATGGGAAATTAGCGGGTAATTAATGGGTAATTAGTGGGGAATTAATTGGTAATTAATTGATAAATAATGGGTAAATATTGGGTAATTAATGGGTAACTAATGGTTGGGTAATGGGTAATTAATTGTTAATAATTGGGTAATAAATAAGCAAATTGTGGACAATTAATGGGTCATCAATGGGTATTTAATGGGAAATTAATGGGTAATTAATGGGAACTAATGGGAACTGAATGGGTAATTAATGGGTAATGAATGGGTAATTAATTGGTAATTAATGGTAAAGTAACGGGTAATTAATAGATAATTAATGGGCCTTCAATGGGAAATTAGCAGGTAATTAATGGGTCTTGATTGAGTAATTAATTGGTAATTAATATGTAATTATTGGGTAAATATTGGGTCATTAATTGGTAATAATTGGGTAATAAATGGGTAAATTATGGACAATTAATTGGTAATTAATTGGTAATTAATGGGAAATTAATGGGTAATTAATGGGAACTGATGGGCAATTAATGGGTAATTAATGGGTAATTAATGGGTAATTAATAGATAATTAATGTGCATTCAATAGGAAATAAACGGGTAATTAATGAGGAATTGCTGGGTAATTAATTGTTAATTAATATGTAATAATGGGTAAATATTGGTAATTGATGGGTAACTAACGATTAAATAATAATGGATAATTAATTGGTAATAATTGGGTAATAAATAGGTAAATTATGGACAATTAATGGGCAAGTAATGGGTATTTAATGGGAAATTAATGGATAATTAATGGGAACTAATGGGAACTGAATGGGTAATTAATGGGTAATGAATGGGTAATTAATTGGTAATTAATGGTAAAGTAACGGGTAATTAATAGATAATTAATGGGCCTTCAATGGGAAATTAGCGGGTAATTAATGGGTCATGATTGAGTAATTAATTGGTAATTAATATGTAATTATTGGGAAAATATTGGGTCGTTAATTGGTAATAATTGGGTAATAAATAGGAAAATTGTGGACAATTAATGGGTAATTAATGGGTAATTAATGAGTAATTAATGGGAACTGATGGGTAATTAATGGGTAATTAATGGGTAACTAATGGGAACTGAATGCATGATTAATGGGTAATGAATGTGTAATTAATTGGTAATTAATTGGTAATTTAATGGGAAAATAATGGGTAATTAATAGATAATTAATGAGCATTCAATGGGAAATTAGCGGGTAATTAATGGGGAATTACTGGGGAATTAATTGGTAATCAATTGATAAATAATTGGTAAATATTGGGTAATTGATGGGTAACTAATGGTTGGGTAATGGGTAATTAATTGGTAATAATTGGGTAATAAATAGGTAAATTGTGGACAATTAATGGGTAATTAATGGGTAATGAATGTGTAATTAATGGGAAAATAATGGGTAATTAATAGATAATTAATGTGCCTTCAATGTGAAATTAGTGGGGAATTACTGGGGAATTAATTGGTAATTAATTGATAGATAATGGGTAAATATTGGGTAATTAATGGGTAACTAATGGTTGGGTAATGGGTAATTAATTGGTAATAATTGGGTAATAAATATGTAATTTAATTGGTAATTAATGAGTTTTTAATGGGTAATTAATGGGTAACTAAGGGTTAAGTTATTATTAATATTATTATTTTTGATAATTAATAATTGGCTAATAAATAGGTAAATTATGGGCAATTAATTGGTAATTAATGGTTAATTAATGGGTAATTAATGGGTAATTAATGGGTAGTTAATGGGTAATTAATGGGTAATTAATGGGTAATTAATTTTTAATTGTGATGGAAATAAAGGGAATAAAAGGGAAAAAAGGGAAAAGGGGAAAAAGGGGAAGAAAAAAGGAAAAAAATGGAAAAATGGGGAACAGGAAAAACGGGAAAAAAGGAGGAAAAATGGGAAAAAGGGAAAGAAAATGAGGAAAATGGGAAGAAAATAAGAAAAAAAATTAAAATTAAAGGGAGAAAACAGGAAAAGAGGAGGAAAAATGTGGAATAAAAGAGGGAAAGGGGGAAAAGAGGAAAAAAATAAGAAAAAAATTGAAAAACAGAAAGGGGAAAATGGGAAAAGAGGAGGAAAATGGGAAATAAAAAGGGAAGAAAAAGGGGAAAGAGAGAAGGGGGAAAATGGGAAAAGGGAAAAAAGGGGAAATGGGGAAATTTGGGGGGAAATGGGAAAAAAGGGTGAAAAGAAAACAGGGAAAAGGGGAAGAAAAGAGGAAAAAATGGTAAAAATGGAAAGGGGGTAATGGGACAATAGGAGGAAAAACGGGAAATAAAAAGGGAAAAGGGAAGAAAAAGGGAAAAGGAAAAAGGGGGAAAGGGAAAAGGGGAAGAAAATGGGAAAACCAAAGGGGGAAATGGGAAAAGAGGAGGAAAAATGGGAAATAAAATGGGGAAAAGGGGGAAAATGGGAAAAGAGAGAGAAAAAAATGGGGGGAAAAAAGGGGAATGGGAGAAAAAAAGGGAAAACGGAGAAAGGAAAACAGGAAAAAGGGGAAGAAAACAGGAAAAGAGGAGGGGAAAAGGGGAAGAAAAGGGGAAAAAATGGGGAAAAAATGGGGAAAAATGGGGAAAAAGGGAGAAGGAGAATGGGGGGGGAAGGGGAAAAGGGAGAAAGGAAAACAGGGAAAAATGGGAAAATGGAAAGGGGATAATTGGGAAAATAGGAGGGAAAATGGGAAATAAAATGGGAAAAGGGAAGAAAAAGGGAAAAGGAAAAAGGGGGAAAGGGAAAAGGGGAAGAAAATGGGAAAACCAAAGGGGGGAAATGGGAAAAGAGGAGGAAAAATGGGAAATAAAAGGGGAAGAAAAAGGGGAAAGAGAGAAGGGGGAAAATGGGAAAAGGGAAAAAAGGGGAAATGGGGAAATTTGGGGGGAAATGGGAAAAAAGGGGTGAAAAGAAAACAGGGAAAAGGGGAAGAAAAGAGGAAAAAATGGTAAAAATGGAAAGGGGGTAATGGAAAAAGGGCAGGAAAAATGGGAAATAAAAGGGGAAAAGTGGAAATTTGGAATTTTGTGTCTCACGGCACAGTCGGCGGGTGGGAAGAAAAGAGGAAGAAATGGGAAAATGAAAGAGGAAAACAGGAAAAGAGGAGGGAAAATGGGAAATAAAATGGGGAAAAAGGCGGGAAAACGGGAAAACCAAAGGGGGAAAATGGGAAAAGACGAGGAAAAATAGGGAAAATATGGAACAAAAAGTGGAATTTGGGGAATTTTGTGTCTCATGGCGCAGTCGGCAGACGGGAAGAAAAGAGGAAGGAATGGGAAAATGAAAGAGGAGAAAGAGGAAAAGAGGAGGAAAAATGGGAAATAAAATGGGGAAAAGGCGGGAAAATGGGAAAACCAAAGGGGGAAGGGGAAAAGAGGAGGGAAAATAGGGAAATAAAAGAGGGAAAAGGAGGAATTCTGTGTCTCACGGCGCAGCCTCGCCGCGGCCGCCAGCACCAGGAGCAGCGTCAGCAGCAGCAGCAGCACGAAGGCCCCGAGCCAGCGCGACGTGCCCGGGAAATGCAGCTCTGGGGTGGAAAACGGGATTGGGGATGGAAAACTGGGAATTCCAGACCCGGAGGGGCGATTTCCCAGCCCCTGAGTGGGAATTCCAGCCTCAAACTGGGAATTCCAGCCTCAAAATGGGATTTTCCCATCCCAAAACTGGGAATTTCTCATTCCCAATTTGGGAATTCCCCTCATTCCCAAACTGTGAATTTCCCATTCCCAAAGTGGGAATTTCCCATCCCAAAACTGGAAATTTCCTGTTCCCAGACTGGGAATTCCAGCCTCGAACTGGGAATTTCCCATTCCCAAAACTGGGAATTCCCCAATTTCCAAACTGGGAATTCCAGACCCAGAGTGGGAATTCCCCAGTTTCCAAACTGTGAATTTCCCATTCCCAGACTGGGAATTCCAGCCTCAAAATGGGATTTTCCCATCCCAAAACTGGGAATCCCATTCCAAAACTGGGAATTTCTCATTCCCAATTTGGGAATTCCTCCAATTCCCAAAACTGTGAATTTCCCATTCCCAGAGTGGGAATTTCCCATCCCCAAAACTGGGAATTCCCCCCATTCCCAAAACTGGGAATTTCCAATTCCAAAACTGGGAATTTCAGCCTCAAAATGGGAATTTCCCATTCCCAGACTGGGAATTCCAGCCCCAGAGTGGGAATCCCAGCCACAAACTGGGAATTTCCCATTCCCAAAACTGGAAATTCCCCAATTTCCAAACTGGGAATTCCAGACCCAGAGTGGGAATTCCCCTCATTCCCAAACTGTGAATTTCCCATTCCCAGACTGGGAATTCCAGCCCCAAAACTGGGAATTCCCCCCATTCCCAAAGCTGGGAATTTTGCATCCCAAAACTGGGAATTCCATTCCAAAACTGGGATTTCTATTCCAGAACTGGGAATTTCCCAGCCCCAAACTGGGAATTCTCCCCATTCCCAAACTGGGAATTCCATCCCAAACTGGGAACTCCTCCCCCCCTCGTGCCCAAACTGGGAATTCTCCCATCTCTCAACTCGGAATTCCCATCATTCCCAACCTGGGAATTCTGTCCTCAAACTGGGAATTTCCCCATTAACCCTTTGAATTCCTCATTTTCCCATTAACCCTTTGGGTTCCCGGGGCAGAATTCCCATTTCCCCAGGTCAGAATTCCTGTTTATCCCGGGCCAGAATTCCCGTTTATCCCGGGTCAGAATTCCCGTTTATCCCGGGCCAGAATTCCCGTTTCCCCAGGTCAGAATTCCCGTTTATCCCAGGCCAGAATTCCCGTTTATCCTGGGTCAGAATTCCCGTTTATCCCGGGTCAGAATTCCCGTTTATCCCAGGTCAGAATTCCCGTTTATCCCAGGTCAGAATTCCCGTTTATCCCAGGCCAGAATTCCCGTTTATCCCGGGTCAGAATTCCCGTTTATCCCAGTCAGAATTCCCGTTTCCCCAGATCAGAATTCCCGTTTCCCCGGGTCAGAATTCCCGTTTCCCCGGGTCAGAATTCCCGTTTATCCTGGGTCAGAATTCCCGTTTATCCCGGGTCAGAATTCCCGTTTATCCCGGTCAGAATTCCCGTTTATCCCGGGTCAGAATTCCCGTTTCCCCGGGTCAGAATTCCCGTTTCCCCAGGTCAGAATTCCCGTTTATCCCGGTCAGAATTCCCGTTTATCCCGGGTCAGAATTCCCGTTTATCCCGGTCAGAATTCCCGTTTCCCCGGGTCAGAATTCCCGTTTATCCCGGGTCAGAATTCCCGTTTATCCCGGGTCAGAATTCCCGCTTATCCCGATCAGAATTCCCGTTTATCCCGGTCAGAATTCCCGTTTCCCCGGGTCAGAATTCCCGTTTCCCCGGGTCAGAATTCCCGTTTATCCCGGGTCAGAATTCCCGTTTATCCCGATCAGAATTCCCGTTTATCCCGGTCAGAATTCCCGTTTCCCCGGGTCAGAATTCCCGTTTCCCCGGGTCAGAATTCCCGTTTATCCCGGGTCAGAATTCCCGTTTATCCCAGGTCAGAATTCCCGTTTATCCCGGTCAGAATTCCCGTTTCCCCGGGTCAGAATTCCCGTTTATCCCGGTCAGAATTCCCGTTTATCCCGGGTCAGAATTCCCGTTTATCCCAGTCAGAATTCCCGTTTATCCCGGCCAGAATTCCCATTTCCCCAGATCAGAATTCCCGTTTATCCCGGTCAGAATTCCCGTTTATCCCGGGTCAGAATTCCCGTTTCCCCGGGTCAGAATTCCCGTTTATCCCGGTCAGAATTCCCGTTTATCCCGGGTCAGAATTCCCGTTTATCCCGGGTCAGAATTCCCGTTTATCCCGGGTCAGAATTCCCGTTTCCCCGGGTCAGAATTCCCGTTTATCCCGGGTCAGAATTCCCGTTTATCCCGATCAGAATTCCCGTTTATCCCGGTCAGAATTCCCGTTTCCCCGGGTCAGAATTCCCGTTTCCCCGGGTCAGAATTCCCGTTTATCCCG
The DNA here is from genome assembly GCF_965231275.1 of Zosterops lateralis. Lineage (NCBI taxonomy): Eukaryota > Metazoa > Chordata > Aves > Passeriformes > Zosteropidae > Zosterops > Zosterops lateralis. The sequence continues at coordinate 1,327,461 of NC_139797.1, forward strand.
GGTCAGAATTCCCGTTTATCCCGATCAGAATTCCCGTTTATCCCGGTCAGAATTCCCGTTTATCCCGGGTCAGAATTCCCGTTTATCCCGGGCCAGAATTCCCGTTTCCCCGGGTCAGAATTCCCGTTTATCCCGGTCAGAATTCCCGTTTATCCCGGGTCAGAATTCCCGTTTATCCCGGTCAGAATTCCCGTTTATCCCGGCCAGAATTCCCATTTCCCCAGATCAGAATTCCCGTTTATCCCGGTCAGAATTCCCGTTTATCCCGGGTCAGAATTCCCGTTTCCCCGGGTCAGAATTCCCGTTTATCCCGGTCAGAATTCCCGTTTATCCCGGGTCAGAATTCCCGTTTATCCCGGGTCAGAATTCCCGTTTATCCCAGTCAGAATTCCCGTTTATCCCGGGTCAGAATTCCCGTTTATCCCGGTCAGAATTCCCGTTTATCCCGGGTCAGAATTCCCGTTTCCCCGGGTCAGAATTCCCGTTTATCCCGGTCAGAATTCCCGTTTATCCCGGGTCAGAATTCCCGTTTCCCCGGGTCAGAATTCCCGTTTATCCCGGTCAGAATTCCCGTTTCCCCGGGTCAGAATTCCCGTTTATCCCGGGTCAGAATTCCCGTTTATCCCGGTCAGAATTCCCGTTTATCCCGGGTCAGAATTCCCGTTTCCCCGGATCAGAATTCCCGTTTATCCCGGGTCAGAATTCCCGTTTATCCTGGATCAGAATTCCCGTTTCCCCAGATCAGAATTCCCGTTTATCCCGGTCAGAATTCCCGTTTATCCCGGGTCAGAATTCCCGTTTATCCCGGGTCAGAATTCCCGTTTATCCCGTGTCAGAATTCCCGTTTATCCCAGGTCAGAATTCCCGTTTCCCCGGGTAAGAATTCCCGTTTATCCCGGGTCAGAATTCCCGTTTATCCCAGGCCAGAATTCCCGTTTCCCCGGGTAAGAATTCCCGTTTATCCCAGGCCAGAATTCCCGTTTATCCCGGGTCAGAATTCCCGTTTCCCCGGGTAAGAATTCCCGTTTATCCCAGGTCAGAATTCCCGTTTATCCCGGGTCAGAATTCCCGTTTCCCCGGGTCAGAATTCCCGTTTTCGCACCGTTGATGATGACGGTGGAGGCCGCTCCGGTTCCGCGCTGCGGGTCCAGGGCCCGGCAGGACGCGCCATTCCCGGAGCGCGGCCCCAGCAGGACGGAGCTGCCCCAGTTCCCGGCCGGAGGGTCCCCGGGGGGCTCCGGGATTCCCGACAGGTTCCGGCCGTTCCCGTCGCTCCAGAGCAGCAGAACCTGCGGGAATTGTCGCTCCCAGAGGCAGCGCAGGCGGATCCCGCCGCGCTCACGCCCCGCCAGCTGCAGCACCGGGGCCGGCAGGGAGCCTGGGGGAGAGAGAGGGGAATGGGGGATTGATATCTCGGAATTGTTCGGGATCCATATTCCCAATTTGGTTTGGACCAATATTCCCAAATTGGTTGGGCTCAATATTCCCAAATTGGTTTGGATCGATATTCCCAATTGGGTTGGGATCGATATTCCCAAATTTGTTCGGACCAATATTCCCAAATTGGTTGCAATCATTATTCCCAAATTAGTCGGGATCCATATTCCCAAATTGATCGGAATCGATATTCCCAAATTGGTTGTGATTGATATTCCCAAATTGGTCGGGATCCATATTCCCGAATTGGTCGGGACCAATATTCCCAAATTGGTTTGGGATCAATATTCACAAATTGGTCGCGATTGATATTCCCAAATTGTTTGGGATCGATATTCCAGAATTCTCTGGGTTTGATATTCCCGAATTGTTTGGGATCGATATTCCCAAAGGGTTTGGGATCGATATCCCGGGATTCCTTGGGTTTGATATCTTGGAATTCTTTGGGTTCAACATCCTGGATTTTTTTTGGGGATCAATGTCCCAAAATTTTTTGTGTTCAACATTCTGGAGTTGTTTGGGTTCAACATTCCAGAATTTGGGGGTTTAACATTCCCGGAATTGTTGGAGTTCAATGTTCCCAAATTCTTTGGGATCGATATCCCGGAATTGTTTGGGTTCCATATTCCCAAATTGTTTGGGATCAATATTCAGGAATTTGGAGGTTTAACATTCCCAGAATTGCCTGGTTTCGATATCCCGGAATTCTTTGGGTTCGATATCCCGGAATTCTTTGGGTTCGATATCCCGGAATTCTTTGGGTTCGATATCCTGGAATTTTTTTGGGGGGTGTTTAAACATTCTGGAATTTTGGGGTCTGATATTCCTGTATTGTTTGGTTTCAATATCCCGGAATTCTTTGGGTCCTACATTCCTGAACTTTTTGGGTTCCCCATCCCTGGGAATTCCCGGCCTCCTGTGGGAATTCAGATCCCAAAATTTCCAGACTCACCTGTTATGGGATGGAGGGCCCAGAGCAGCAGGAGCAGCAGCGGGGCCGGGACTCCCCGTCCTGATCCCGGTCCCGGTCCTGATCCCAATCCCGATCCCATTCCCGGTCCTGATCCCATTCCTGATCCCGATCCTGATCCGGATCCAGATCCTGGTCCTGGTCCTGATCCTGGTCCTGGTCCTGGCCCCAATCCTGGTCCTGGTCCTGGTCCTTTGGGAAAAGGGAAATCCCAGGGATGAGGGGCCGGAATTGGGGTCGGGAATTCCCCAGGGAGGGTTTGGGGTCGGTTTGGGGTTGGGAGAGGAAATGGGGAGAGGGAAAATGGGAATGGGATGGGAAAGGGGAAAAGGGAATGAGGAGGATAAAGGGGGAAAAACAGGGAAAAAAGAGAAAAAAAGGGAAAAAGGGAAAAAAGGGAAAAAGGGAAAAAGGGGAAAAGGGGAAAAAGGAAAAAGGGGAAAAAGGAAAAAAAGGAAAAAAGGAAAAAAAGGGAAAAAAGGGGAAAAGGGAAAAAAGGGGAAAAAAGGGGAAAAAAGGGGGGAAAGGGGGAAAAGGAAAAAAAGGGGAAAAAGGGAAAAAATGGAAAAAAGGGAAAAAGGGAAAAAAGGAGAAAAGGGGGGAAAAGGGAAAAAAGGGGAAAAAGAAAAAAAAAAAATTCTCCCAAAATCCACCTGGATCCCGGAATTGTTCCCAAAAATCCACCTGGATCCAGGAAAAATTCCCAAAAATCTGCCGGAATTCGGTGAAATTCTCTCAAAAATCCACCTGGATCCAAGAAAAAAAAAAAAAATCCAGAAAATCCACCTGGAGCCAGGAAATGATCCCAAAAATCTGCTGGAATTCAGGGAAAAAAAATCCCAAAATTCACTTAAATCCAGGGAAAAATTCCAGAAAATTCACCTGGAGCCAGGAAATATTCCCCAAAAATCCACCAGGAAATGATCCCAAAAATCTGCCGGAATTCAGGGGAAAAAAAATCCCAAAATTCACTTAAAATTCCAGAAAATTCACCTGGATTTAGGGAAATTCCCCCAAAAATCCACCTGGATCCAGGAAATGTTCCCAAAGCTGCCGGAATTGAGGGAAAATCCCAGAAAATCCCCTCGGGATCCCGGAGTGTTCCCGGCAGAACCTTCGCTCCCGGAATTCCCGCAATTCCCGAGGTCACCCCGGGGAAAAGTGGGAAGGGCCCGGGGTTTGTGGGATTGGCCTGGAAAATCCTAAAACAAATCCCGAAAAATCCTGAAAAATCCCGGAAAAAATCCCGAAAAATCCTGAAAAATCCTGAAAAATCTCCCCCAAAAATCCCCTCAAAAAATCCCCCCCAAAATCCTGAAAAATCCCCCCCAAAAATCCCGAAAATCCTGAAAAATCCTGAAAAATCCTGAAAAATCCCCCCAAAAATCCTGAAAAATCCTGAAAAAAATCCCGAAAAATCCTGAAAAATATCCCCCAAAAATCCGCCCCCAAAATCCTAAAAAATCCTGAAAAATCCTGAAAAATCTCCCCCAAAAATCCCCTCAAAAATCCCCCCCCAAAATCCTGAAAAATCCCGGAAAATCCCGAAAAATCCCGGAAAAAAAAAAATCCCGAAAAATCCTGAAAATTCTCCCCCAAAAAATCCCCTCAAAAAATCCCCCCAAAAATCCCGAAAAATCCTGAAAAATCCCGAAAAAAAATCCCGGAAAATCCCGAAAAATCCCGGAAAAAAAAAAATCCCGAAAAATCCTGAAAAATCCCCCCCAAATCCTGAAAAATCCTCAAAAATCTCCCCCCAAAAATCCCCTCAAAAATCCCCCCAAAAATCCCCTCAAAAAATCCCCCAAAAATCCTGAAAAATCCCCCCAAAAATCCTGAAAAAATCCTAAAAAATCCTGAAAAATCTCCCCCAAAAATCCCCTCAAAAAATCCCCCCAAAAATCCTGAAAAATTCCCCGAAAAAAATCCCGAAAAATCCTGAAAAATCCCCAAAAAAATCCCGAAAAATCCTGGAAAATCTCTCCCAAAAATCCCCTCAAAAAATCCCCCCAAAAATCCTGAAAAATCCTGAAAAATCCTGAAAAATCTGCCCCAAAAATCCCCCCAAAAAATCCTGAAAAATCCCCCCAAAAAATCCCGAAAAATCCTAAAAAATCCTGAAAAATCTCCCCAAAAATCCCCTCAAAAATCCCACCAAAAATCCTGAAAAATCCTAAAAAATCCTAAAAAATCCTGAAAAATCCCCCCCAAAAATCCCCTCAAAAATCCCCCAAAAATCCTGAAAAATCCTGAAAAATCCCGAAAAAAATCCCCAAAAATCCTGAAAAATCCCGAAAAAAATCCCGAAAAATCCTGAAAAATCTCCCCCAAAAATCCCCTCAAAAAGCCCCCCCCAAAAATCCTGAAAAATCCCCCCAAAAAATCCTCAAAAATCCCGAAAAATCCCGAAAAAAAATCCCGGAAAATCCCGAAAAAAATCCCCCGAAAAATCCTGAAAAATCCCGAAAAAAATCCTGAAAAATCCCGAAAAAAATCCTGAAAAATCCCAAAAATCCTGAAAAATCCTGAAAAAATCCCAAAAACTCCTGAAAAAAAAATCCTTAAAATCCTGAAAAAAAAACCCTTTAAAAACCTTAAAAATTCCTAAAAGTCCTTTAAAATCCCGGAAAATCCTTTTCTGACCTTTCCCATTTTTTTCTCATTTTTTTCCCCCCATTTTCCCGCCCCTCCCCCACCCGGCCACACCTCACAGGTAACACCCGGAGACCAAAACGAGGCAAAATCCGGAATTTTATTGAGTTTGGGATCCCCAGGTGTGACCATCACCTGCCCAGGTGTGTCCATCCCACTCCAGGTGTGTCCATCACCTGTCCAGGTGTGTCCATCCCACTCCAGGTGTGACCATCACCTGCCCAGGTGTGTCCATCCCATTCCAGGTGTGTCCATCCCACTCCAGGTGTGTCCATCCCACTCCAGGTGTGTCCATCACCTGTCCAGGTGTGTCCCTGTCCCACTCCAGGTGTGTCCATCCCATTCCAGGTGCATCCATCACCTGTCCAGGTGTGTCTCTGTCCCATCCCAGGTGTTTCCTCTCCAGGTGTGTCCATCCCATTCCAGATGTGTCCATCACCTGTCCAGGTGTGTCCATCCCACTCCAGGTGTGTCCCTGTCCCATTCCAGGTGTTTAATCTCCAGGTGTGCCCATCACCTGTCCAGGTGCTTCCAGCTCATTCCAGGTGTTTCATCTCCAGCTGTGTCCATCACCTGTCCAGGTGTGTCCAGCCCACTCCAGGTGTCCCTATCCCATCTCCAGGTGTTTCCACCTCACCTGTCCAGGTGTTCCCAGCCCACGCCCAGGTGTTGCCCTCACCTGCCCAGGTGTGTCTAACCCACGTCCAGGTGTTTCTATCCAACTTCTGGGCCTTTCCCTCACCTGCCCAGGTGTCCCCACCTCACTGCGGGGGGACCCTGGGTCACCTGTGGGGCTCACCTGTCCCCCCTCACCTGCGGGGCTCACCTGGCCACTCTCATTCTCACCTGTGGGGGATCCCTGGTCACTCTCACCTGAGAGAGTCACCTGGCCACTCTCACTTGTGGGGCTCACCTGGCCACTCTCACCTGCAGAGAACACCTGGTCACTCCCCTCCTCACCTGCAGAGATCACCTGTTCACTCTCACTTGCAGGGCTCACCTGGCTGCTCCCAATCTCACCTGCAGGGCTCTCACCTGTGGGGCTCACTTGGTCACTCTCATTCTCACCTGCAGAGAACACCTGGTCACTCCCCTCCTCACCTGCAGGGCTCACCTGGCCACTCTCACCTGCAGAGAGCTCCTGGTCACTCTCATCTGCAGAGAACACCTGGTCACTCCTCTCCTCACCTGCAGGGCTCACCTGGTCACTCCCCTCCTCACCTGCAGGGCTCACCTGGCTGCTCTCACCTGCAGAGAGCTCCTGGTCACTCTCATCTGCAGAGAACACCTGGTCACTCCTCTCCTCACTTGCAGAGCTCTCACCTGCAGAGCTCACCTGGCTGCTCTCACTCTCACCTGTGGGGCTCACCTGGCCACTCCCACTTTCATCCTCAGAGCTCACCTGTTCACTTCCACCCTCATATTCAGGGCTCACCTGTCCGCTCCCCCCCTCACCTGCAGGGCTCACCTGTGCGCTCTCCCCCTCAGGGCTCACCTGTTCACTCTCACCCTCAGGGCTCACCTGTCCGCTCCCCCCCTCAGGGCTCACCTGTCCACTCCCTCCCTCAGGGCTCACCTGTTCACTCTCACCCTCAGGGCTCACCTGTCCGCTCCCCCCCTCAGGGCTCACCTGTCCGCTCCCCCCCGCAGGGCTCACCTGTCCACTCTCACTCTCACCCTCAGGGCTCACCTGTCCGCTCTCCCCTGAGGACTCCCCCTGTCCCCCCGCGCTCACCTGTCCCGCTGTCCAGGGCCTGCCCAGGTAGGCGCTCACCTGGCCAGGTGGGCAGCGCCGGGCGGGCTGGGGGTGGAGCAGCCCCCGGAGCAGCCGCAGCGCCGCCTCCCCCAGGGCCCGCCAGGTGCGCGGGGGGCGGGGCGGGGCCTCACCTGCGCAGGTGCGGCGGTGCCAGGCGCGGAAGCGGCGGAAGGCGGGGTCGGAGCGCGCAGGTGAGGCCCAGGGGAAGGTGCCGGTGAGCAGCGCGAACAGCAGCACCCCGAAGGCCCAGGTGTCCAGCGCGGGCTCCGCCCTCACCTGCGCCTCACCTGAGCCCACCTGCGCCTCACCTGAGCTCACCTGCGCCTCACCTGGGCCCACCTGCGCCTCCCCCGAGCTCACCTGCGCCTCACCCGCGCTCGCCCGCCACAGCTCGGGGGCCGCGTAGGGGGCGGGGCCCGGCGCCGGCCGCACCTGCCAGCCCAGGACCCGCGTGAGGCCGAAGTCGCACACCTTGACCAGGTGACACTCGGGGTCGAAGGCCAGGACGTTGTCCAGCTTCAGGTCCCGGTGCACGAGGGCGTGGCCGTGCAGGTACGACAGGGCTGCCGACACCTGGACAGCACAGCGCTTCACCTGCGCCTCGGGGAGACCCACCTGGGGACAGGTAACACACCTGGCGTCAGGTAAATACACCTGGGCCTCGGGGAGACCCACCTGGGGACAGGTAACACACCTGGGGTCAGGTAAATACACCTGCGCCTCGGGGAGACCCACCTGGGGACAGGTAACACACCTGGGGTCAGGTAAATACACCTGGGGACACTTGGGAGGGGCAGCGCTTCACCTGCGCCTCGGGGAGACCCACCTGGGGACAGGTAACACACCTGGGGTCACCTGGGGACACTTGAGAGGGTCAGGGATTCACCTGAGACTTGGGGAGACCCACCTGGGGACAGGAGACACACCTGGGGACAGGTAACACACCCGGGGTCACCTCTGGGGTCACTCAGACCCACCTGGGGACAGGGACACACCTGGGGGCACCTGGGGACACTCGGCACCGTCACCGACCCAGGGCTGTGTCACCTGAGGGACACCTGAGAGCTCACCTGTGCACACCTGTCCTCCCACACAGGCTCACGGCTGTCCCCTTCCTCACCTGTCCTCACCTGTCCCATCCTTCTCACCTGTCCCCACCTGTCCCCATCCCCATACCTGTCCCTCACCTGTCCCACATCCCCACACCTGTCCTCACCTGTCTCACCTGTCCTCACCTGTCCCATCCTTCTCACCTGTCCCCACCTGTCTCACCTGTTCTCACCTGTCCCTTGCCTATCCATCACCTGTCCCTGTCCCCTCACCTGTCCATCACCTGTCTCATCTGTCCTCACCTGTCCCCCATCCTCACACCTGTCTCACACCTGTCCCCATCTGTTTCACCTGTCCCCACCTGTCCTCACTTTCCCACACCTGTCCCTCACCTGTCCCCCATCCCCACACATGTCCACACCTGTCCCTCACCTGTCTCACCTGTCGCCACCTGTCCCCCATCCCCACACCTTTCACCTCTCCTCACCTGTCTTCACCTGGCCCTCACCTTCCCCTCACTTGTCACACCTGTCATCACCTGTCCCTCCCCTGTCCCACCTGTCCTCACCTGTCCCATCCCTCTCACCTGTCCCCACCTGCTCCCACCTGTTCTCACCTGTCTGTCACCTGTCCTCACCTGTCTGTCACCTGTCCCACCTGTCCCCACCTGTCTCATCCTTCTCACCTGTCCCCACCTGTCTCACCTGTCCCCACCTGTCCCCACCTGTCTCACCTGTCCCCACCTGTCCCACCTGTCTCACCTGTCCCCACCTGTGTGTGTGTGCAGGTGACTCACCCCAGGTGTGAGGAGCCCGCACAGGTCCCCGGCAGGTGCGAGCTCCTGGGCGAAGCCGAACTCCGTGGGGGTCTCGAAGGGCGGCGGCAGCACCTGCACACAGGTGAGCGCCCCCCGCAGGCACAGGTGAGTGCAGAACTCCCGCAGGAACGCGGCCCTGCCCGTCCGGGCCTTGGACAGCAGCTTCAGCGCCACCTGCGCACCTGGACAGGTGGGACACACCTGGGTTAGAGACACACCTGGACAGGTGGGACACACCTGGGTTAGGGACTGGCACACCTGGGCAGGGACACACCTGGGTTAGAGACACACCTGGACAGGTGGGACACACCTGGGCAGGGAATACACCTGGGACAGGGACACACCTGGGTTAGAGACTGACACACCTGGGACAGGGACATACCTGGGGACAGGTAACACACGTAGGTTAGAGACACACCTGAGTTAGAGACACACCTGGGCAGGTAACACACCTGGGTTAGAGACACACCTGGGTTAGGGACACACCTGGACAGGGACTGACACACCTGGACAGGGACTGACACACCTGGGGACAGGTAACACACCTGGGTTACAGACACACCTGGGCAGGTAACATACCTGAGATGGGTAACACACCTGGTTAGAGACATGCCTGGGCAGGTAACACACCTGGGTCAGGGACTGACACACCTGGGACAGGTAACACATCTGGGTTAGAGACACACCTGGGTTAGAGAACAACACACCTGGGATGGGTAACACACCTGGGTTAGAGACTGACACACTAGGGACAGGTAACACACCTGGGTTAGGGAACACACCTGGGGACAGGTAATGCACCTGGGATGGGGACAGGGAACACACCTGCACAGGTAACACAACTGGCTCAGGGACAGGGACAGACACACCTGGGTCAGGTACGGACAGACCTGGGGACAGGTAACACCGCTGGGCTCACCTGGGGCCGCCTGGGGAGAATGACTCAGGTGCCTCCAGGTGTCCCCAGGTGTCTCCCCAGGTATCCCCAGGTATCCCCAGGTGTCCCCAGGTGTCCCCAGGTGTGTCTGTAGATATCCCCAGGTGTCCCCAGGTGTCCCCAGGTGTCCCCAGGTGTCTCCAGGTGTCCCCAGGTGTCCCCAGGTGTATCTGTAGATATCCCCAGGTATCCCCAGGTACCCCAGGTGTCCCCAGGTGTGTTCCCAGGTACCCCAGGTGTCCTCACCTCCGTGCCGGGGCTGTGCCAGCAGGACCCGCCCGTAGGAGCCGCTGCCCAGTTCTCCCAGCACGTCCCAGTCCCGCTCCAGTTCCCGCCGGGGCAGGTCCCGCCCCGCCCGCGCCATCAGCGCCTGCAGGAGCCGCTCCTGGGCCTCGGCCACCGACTGCTCGTCGTCATCCTCGTCCTCGCTGGCCTCCGGGGGCGCCTCCATGGCCTGCGGACCAGTATGGACCAGTACGGACCAGTATGGACCAGTATGGACCAGTATGGACCAGTATGGACCAGTATGGACCAGTACAGACCTGTATGGACCTGTATGGACCAGTATAACCCAGCCCAGTTCCACCCTCACCCATGTCCTTGCCAGCCTCTAATGGAGCCTCCATGGCCTGTGCACCAGTATAAACCAGTATAAACCAGTACGGACCAGTATAGACCAGTATACATCAGTATAACCCAGTATGAGCTAGTATAAACCAGTATGGATCAATATAAACCAGTACAGACCAGTATAACCCAGTAAGTTCTACCCTCATCCTCATCAGCTTCTAATGGAGCCTCCATGGCCTGTACACCAGTATAAACCAGTATGGACCAGTATAAACCAGTATGGACCAGTATAACCCAGTACAGACCAGTATAACCCAGCCCAGCTCCACCCTCATCCTCGTCCTCGCTGGCCTCTGAGGGGGCCTCCATGGCCTGGGCACCAGTGCAGACCAGTACAAACCAGTATGGACCAGTATAAACCAGTATGGACCAGTACGGATCAGTATAAACCAGTATGGATCAGTATATCCCAGTCTAACCCAGTCTATCCCAGTCTAAATTCAGTATAAACCAGTATAACCCAGTCTATCCCAGTATAACCCAGTATAAACCAATATAACCCAGTATATCCCAGTATAAACCAGTATAACCCAGTGGATCCCAGTCTATCCCAGTCTAAACCAGCATAACCCAGTATAAACCAGTCCAACGCAGTATAACCCAGTATACCCCAGCCTATCCCAGTTTAAACTCAGTCTAAACCAGTATAACCCAGTCTATACCAGTACAGCCCAGTCTATCCCAGTATAACCCAGTACACACCAGTACACACCAGTATAACCCAGTATAAACCAGTTTAACCCAGTGTATCCCAGTGTAACCCAGTATATTCCAGTATATCCTAGTATATCCCAGTATAACCCAGTCTATTCCAGTAAAAACCAGTATAAACCAGTCTAACCCAGCCTATCCCAGTCTAAACTCAGTCTAATCCAGTATAACCCAGCATAACCCAGTATAACCCAGTCTATCCCAGTATAACCCAGTACACCCCAGTACACATCAGTCTAACCCAATATAAACCAGTCTAACCCAGTGTATCCCAGTACATCCCAGTATAAAACAGCATACCCAGTATAAACCAGTCTTTCCCAGTATAAACCAGTCTAACCCAGTGTATCCCAGTATATTCTAGTATATCCCAGTTTATCCCACTCTATCCCAGTAAAAAACAGTATAAACCAGTATATCCCAGTATATCCCAGTATATCCCAGTCTGTCCCAGTCTAAACTCAGTCTAAACCAGTATAACCCAGTATATCCCAGTCTATCTCAGTACAACCCAGTCCATCCCAGTATAACCCAGTACACCCCAGTACACACCAGTCTGTCCCAGTACACCCCAGTATAAACCAGTATAACCCAGTCTATCCAAGTTTAAACTCAGCCTAAACCAGTCTATCCCAGTCTGTCCCAGTATAACCCAGTGTATCCCAGTATAACTCAGTATACCCCAGTACACACCAGTCTATCCCAGTATACCCCAGTATAAACCAGTATAACCCAGTCTATCCCAGTCTATACCCAGTCTATCCCAGTCTAAACCAGCATAACCCAGTATAAACTCAGTATAAACCAGTATATCCCAGTATATCCCAGTATATCCCAGTCTGTCCCAGTCTAAACTCAGTCTATCCCAGTACACCCCAGTATATCCCAGTGTATCCCAGTATAACCCAGTATATCCCAGTATATCCCAGTATAAACCAATATATCTCAGTACAACCTAGTCTGTCCCAGTAAAAACCAGCATAACACAGCCTATCCCAGTACAACCCAGCCTATCCCAGTATATCCCAGTATAACCCAGCACATACCAGCCTATCCCAGTATATCCCAGTATAACCCAGTACACCCCAGTACACACCAGTCTAACCCAGGCTATCCCAGTACATCCCAGTATATCCCAGTGTATCCCAGTATAACCCAGTATATCCTACTATATCCCAGTATAAACCAATATATCTCAGTACAACCCAGTCTGTCCCAGTAAAAACCAGTATAACCCAGTATAACCCAGTCTATCCCAGTACAACCCAGTCTATACCCAGTCTATCCCAGTCTATACCCAATCTAAACCAGCATTACCCAGTATAAACCAGTCCAATGCAGTCTATCCCAGTATATCCCAGTCTAACCCAGCCCATCCCAGTCTAAACTCAGCCTAAACCAGTCTATCCCAGTCTATCCCAGTATAACCCAGTACACACCAGTCTATCCCAGTCTATCCCAATCTCAGTACAACCCAGTCTGTCCCAGTAAAAACCAGTATAACCCAGTATAACCCAGTCTATCCCAGTCTAACTCAGTACACCCCAGTACACTCCGGTCCACCCCAGTCTCTCCCAGTCTATCCCAGTCCGTCCCAGTCCAGCCCAGTCCAGCCCAGTCCCGGTGTCCCCCCCTCCCCTCCCCTCCCCCTCCCCAGCTGTTCCCCTCCCCCCGCGGTGCCACCAGTGCCACCTGTCCCCTGTCCCGTGTCCCCGCCTGCCCCGGGGTGGCCCAGGTGGCCCCGAGTGTCGCCAAGTGTCACCAGGGGTGGCCCAGGTGGCCCGAGGGGGGGCCCGGCTGTCCCCAGGGTGCCCCAGCTGTCCCCAGGGGTCCCCACCTGTGCCCCGGGTGCCCCAAGGGTGGCCCAAGGGGGGCTCAACTGTCCCCAAGGGTCCCCCAGCTGTCCCCAGGGTGCCCCAAGGGTGGCCCAAGGGTCCCCAGCTGTCCCCAGGGTGCCCCGAGTGTGCCCAGCTGTCCCCAAGGGGGCCCAGCTGTCACCGAATGTCCCCAGGGTGCCCCAGGGGTGGCCCATCTGTCCCCAGGGTGGCCCAGAGGTCCCCCAGCTGTCCCCAAGGGGGCCCAGCTGTCCTTAAGGGTGCCCCAAGGGTCCCCAACTGTCCCCAAGGGTGGCCCAGCTGTCCCCCGGGTGCCCCAAGGATCCCCAAGTGTCCCCGAGTTTCCCCAGGGTCCCCGACCTGTCCCCAGAGGTGCCCCACCTGTCCCCAGGGTGCCCCAGGGGTCCCCAGCTGTCCCCAAGGGGGGCCCAGCTGTCACCAAGTGTCCCCAGGGTGCCCCAGGGGTCCCCACCTGTCCCCAGGGTGGCCCAGCTGTCTCCAAGGGGGGCCCAGCTGTCCCCAGGGTGCTGCAGCTGTCCCCAGGGTGCCCCAAGGGTCCCCAAGTGTCCCCAAGGGGGGCCCAGCTGTCCCTAAGAGTCCCCCACCTGTCCCCAGGGTGCCCCAAGGGTCCCCAAGTGTCCCCAAGGGGGGCCCAGCTGTCCCTAAGAGTCCCCCACCTGTCCCCAGGGCGCCCCAAGGGTCCCCAAGTGTCCCCAAGGGGGGCCCAGCTGTCGCCAAGGGGGGCTCAAGTGTCCCTAAGGGCGCGCCAAGGGTCCCCAGCTGTCCCCAAGGGGGGCCCAGCTGTCCCCGAGTGTCCCCAGGGGGGCCCGGGTGTCCCCGCGGTGCCGCAGGTGTCCCACCTGTGTCCCGGCTGTGTGTCTGTCCCCGCTGTCCCCGCTGTCCCCGCTGTCCCCGTGTCCCCCCCGGTGGCCCCGCGGTTGTGACTCAGAGTTTCCCGTGGCCCCGCCGGGATCTGTCACCTGCGCCGCCACACCGCGGGGACAGCGGGGGACACGGGGGGGGACAGCGCGGGGAGGGGACAGTGCGGGGACAGCAAAGGGACAGTGCGGGGACAGTGCGGGGACACGGAGGGGGAACAGTGCGGGGGGGACACGGGGGGACACGGAGGGGGGGACAGTGCGGGGACAGCGAGGGGACAGTGCGGGGACAGCAAAGGGACAGTGCGGGGACAGTGCGGGGGGGACACGGGGGGGGGACAGAGCGGGGACAGCGAGGGGACAGTGCGGGGAGGACAGTACGGGGACATGGGAAGGGGACAGTGCGGGGACAGCGAGAGGACACGGGGGGGGACACGAGGGGGACACGGGGAGGAGAGGGATTGAGGGGACAGAGGGACACGGGGGGACAGGGACAGAGGGACAGGGACAGCGGGGGACACGGGGGGACAGGGATTGAGGGGACAGGGGGACAAGGAGGGGACACGGGGGGAGGAGGGGAAGGCAGGGGGACAGAGGGACGAGTGGGACAAGGAGGGGACAGAGGGACAAGGGGACAAGGAGGGACAGGGAGAACAGGACAGGAGGGGACAAAAGGAGAGAGGGGACAGAGGGAGGGCAGGACAGAGGGACAGGGGACAAGGAGGGGACAAGAGGGGACAGGGATGGAGGGGACGGGGGGACAGGGGTGACAGTGGTGACAGTGATGGGGACTGAGGGGACAGAGGGGACAGGGGACATGGAGGGGACAGGGGGATGAGGGGACAGAGGGGACAGGAGAGGACAAGAGGGGACAGGGGGACAAGCAGGGGACAGGGGGACATGGGGTGACAGTGGTGGGGACAGAGGGGACAGGGGACAGCAGGACAAGGCAGGGACAGGGGACAAGGGGGGCACTGGGTGTACTGGGAGGGGGTTTGGGGACACTGGGATATACTGGGAGGGACTGGGAGTGTCCCTGGGGGTGCAGGGAGCTGGACTGGGCCATACTGGGCCATACTGGGCCATACTGGGCCATACTGGGCCATACTGGGGCTGTACTGGGGCTGTACTGGGGCTGTACTGGGGCTGTACTGGGGCTGTACTGGGCCTGTACTGGGGCTGTACTGGGGCCATACTGGGCCATACTGGGCCATACTGGGGCTGTACTGGGGCTGTACTGGGGCTGTACTGGGCCTGTACTGGGCCTGTACTGGGGCTGTACTGGGGCCATACTGGGCCATACTGGGCCATACTGGGGCTGTACTGGGGCTGTACTGGGGCTGTACTGGGCCTGTACTGGGCCTGTACTGGGGCTGTACTGGGGCCATACTGGGCCATACTGGGCCATACTGGGGCTGTACTGGGGCCATACTGGGGCTGTACTGGGCCATACTGGGGCTGTACTGGGGCTGTACTGGGGCTGTACTGGGCCTGTACTGGGGCTGTACTGGGGCTGTACTGGGCCATACTGGGGCTGTACTGGGCCATACTGGGGCCATACTGGGGCTGTACTGGGCCATACTGGGGCCATACTGGGGCTGTACTGGGGCTGTACTGGGGCCATACTGGGCAATACTGGGCCATACTGGGGCCATACTGGGGCTGTACTGGGCCATACTGGGGCCATACTGGGGCTGTACTGGGGCTGTACTGGGGCTGTACTGGGGCTGTACTGGGCCATACTGGGCAATACTGGGCCATACTGGGCCATACTGGGCAATACTGGGCCATACTGGGCCATACTGGGCCATACTGGGGCTGTACTGGGCCATACTGGGGCCATACTGGGGCCATACTGGGGCTGTACTGGGCCATACTGGGCAATACTGGGCAATACTGGGCCATACTGGGCCATACTGGGCAATACTGGGCCATACTGGGCCATACTGGGGCTGTACTGGGGCTGTACTGGGGCCATACTGGGGCTGTACTGGGGCTGTACTGGGGCCATACTGGGGCTGTACTGGGGCTGTACTGGGGCCATACTGGGGCTGTACTGGGGCTGTACTGGGGCCCATACTGGGCCATACTCGGGTTGTACTGGGCCATAGTGGAAGGATACTGGGCCATACTGGTCCATACTGGGGCCATACTGGTGTCCCCAAACCCTGTGCCAAGGACCTCCCAGTGCCCCCCCAGTTCATCCCAGTTCATCCCAGTACACCCCAAACCCCACTGAACCCTTCCCAGTACAGCCCAGTTCCTCCCAGTCCCACCCAGTTCCTTCCCAGTTCCCTCCCAGTTCTCCCCAGTCCCTCCCAGTTCATCCCAGTTTCTCCCAGTCCATCCCAGTCCCTCCCAGTCCCCCCAGTATATCCCAGTCCATCCCAGTCCCTCCCAGTTTAGTCCAGTATATCCCAGTATATCCCAGTCCCCCCAAATCTCCCCCCAGTGCCTCCCAGTCCCTTCCAGTTCCCCCCCAGTTTAGTCCAGTCTCTCCCAGTATAACCCAGTCCCGCCCAGTATATCCCAGTATATCCCAGTCCCCCCAAATCCCCTCCCAGTAGCTCCCAGTCCCTCCCAGTTCCCCCAGTATATCCCAGTCCCTCCCAGTGCTCCCAGTCCACTCTAATCCCTCCCAGTAGCTCCCAGTTCATCCCAGTATAACCCAGTTCCCCCCCAGTCCCTCCCAGTATATCCCAGTATAACCCAGTCCATCCCAGTCTCTCCCAGTTCCCCCCAGTCCCCCCCAGTTCATCCCAGTCCCCCCCAGTTTATCCCAGCTTATCCCAGTATAACCCAGTATAAACCAGTCCCCCCTAGTCCACCTCAGTCCCCCCCAGTATATCCCAGTCCCTCCCAGTCCATCCCAGTCCATCCCAGTCCCCCCAAATCCCCTCACAGTCCCCCCCAGTCCCTCCCAGTTCCCCCAGTATATCCCAGTCCCTCCCAGTGCTCCCAGTCTTCTCCAGTCCCTCCCAGTTCATCCCAGTCCATCCCAGTCTCTCCCAGATCCCCCCAGTCCCCCCAGTTTATCCCAGTCCCTCCCAGTCACTCCCAGTATATCCCAGTCCCTCCCAGTCCACTCCAGTCCCTCCCAGTCTCTCCCAGTTCATCCCAGTATAACCCAGTTCCCCCCAGTCTCTCCCAGATCCCCCCAGTCCCCCCCAGTTCCCCCCAGTCCCCCCAGTTTGTCCCAGTTTATCCCAGTTTATCCCAGTTTATCCCAGTTTATCCCAGTATAACCCAACCCCCCCCGCCCCCCCGCCCCTCCCCCCCGCACCTGTTCCGCACCTGTCGCGGCCCTTCCCCGTAATTAACCGCGGTAATTAACCCCTGCCCTGCTCAGGGTAATTAACCGCGGTAATTAACCCCTGCCCTTCCCCGTAATTAACCGCGGTAATTAACCCCTGCCCTGCCCCGGTAATTAATTATCCCTGGTAATTAACCCCTGCCCTGCCCCGGGTAATTAATTATCCCTGGTAATTAACCCCTGCCCTGCTCAGGGTAATTAATCACCGGGTAATTAACCCCTGCCCTGCCCCGGTAATTAATTATCCCTGGTAATTAACCCCTGCCCTGCTCAGGGTAATTAATTATCCCTGGTAATTAACCCCTGCCCTGCCCGGGTAATTAACCGCGGTAATTAACCCCTGCCCTGCCCGGGTAATTAATTATCCCTGGTAATTAACCCCTGCCCTGCCCCGGTAATTAACGCCGGGTAATTAACCCCTGCCCTGCCCGGGTAATTAATCACCGCGGTAATTAACTCCTGCCCTGCCCCGGTAATTAACGCCGGGTAATTAACCCCTGCCCTGCCCCGGTAATTAATCACCGCGGTAATTAACCCCTGCCCTGCCCCGGTAATTAACGCCGGGTAATTAACCCCTGCCCTGCCCCGGTAATTAATTATCCCTGGTAATTAACCCCTGCCCTGCTCAGGGTAATTAATTATCCGGGGTAATTAACCCCTGCCCTGCAGCCGTCAGTACTCCAGTCATTAATTATCCCCTGGTAATTAATCATCCCCAGGTAATTAATCATTCCCGGGTAATTAACAACGTGCTACCGGTAATTAACTATTCCTCGGTAATTAATCAAACTCCCCGGTAATTAATCACTCCCTGGTCATTAATAATTTTCCCTCAGTAATTAATAATTTCTCCCCGTAATTAATAATTTTCTCCCCGTAATTAATCATTCCCCCAGATAATTAATCATTCCCCCAGATAATTAATTTCCCCTGAGTCATTAATCACTCTCCGGGGTCATTAATCATTCCTCCCCAGGTAATTAATCATTCCAGTAATCAATCCGGGTCATTAATCACTCCTCAGGTAATTAATCCGGGTCATTAATCACTCCTCAGGTAATTAATCCGGGTCATTAATCACGCCCCGGGTAATCAATCCCCGTTAATGACTCGGGGCCAATTAACGCAGCCACAGGTGGCCGGGGGGGGAGGGGCGGCCCGGATTCCTCCCGGGGCAGGAACGAGAGACCAGTGCAGACCAGTACAGACCAGTACGGACCAGTATGGACCAGTATGGACCAGTACGGACCAGTATGGACCAGTATGGACCAGTATGGACCAGTACGGACCAGTATGGACCAGTATGGACCAGTACAGACCAGTATGGACCAGTATGGACCAGTACAGACCAGTACGGACCAGTATGGAATGGTATGGACCAGTATGGACCAGTATGGACCAGTACAGACCAGTACGGACCAGTACAGACCAGTATGGACCAGTACGGACCAGTACAGACCAGTACGGACCAGTACAGACCAGTATGGACCAGTACAGACCAGTACGGACCAGTATGGACCAGTATGGACCAGTACGGACCAGTATGGACCAGTATGGACCAGTATGGACCAGTACAGACCAGTATGGACCAGTACGGACCAGTATGGACCAGTACGGACCAGTACAGACCAGTACGGACCAGTACAGACCAGTATGGACCAGTACAGACCAGTATGGACCAGTACAGACCAGTATGGACCAGTACGGACCAGTACGGACCAGTATGGACCAGTACAGATCAGTATGGACCAGTACAGACCAGTATGGACCAGTACGGACCAGTACGGACCAGTACGGACCAGTATGGACCAGTACAGACCAGTATGGACCAGTACGGACCAGTACGGACCAGTACGGACCAGTATGGACCAGTACAGACCAGTATGGACCAGTATGGACCAGTACGGACCAGTATGGAGCAGTACGGACCAGTATGGACCAGTATGGACCAGTACAGACCAGTATGGACCAGTACAGACCAGTATGGACCAGTACGGACCAGTATGGACCAGTATGGACCAGTATGGACCAGTATGGACCAGTACAGACCAGTATGGACCAGTATGGACCAGTACGGACCAGTATGGACCAGTACGGACCAGTATGGACCAGTATGGACCAGTACAGACCAGTATGGACCAGTACGGACCAGTATGGACCAGTATGGACCAGTATGGAGCAGTACAGACCAGTACGGACCAGTATGGACCAGTATGGACCAGTACAGACCAGTACAGACCAGTACAGACCAGTACGGACCAGTATGGACCAGTACAGACCAGTATGGACCAGTACAGACCAGTATGGACCAGTATGGACCAGTACGGACCAGTACAGACCAGCACGGACCAGTATGGACCAGTACAGACCAGTACAGACCAGTATGGACCAGTACAGACCAGTACGGACCAGTATGGACCAGTACAGACCAGTACGGACCAGTATGGACCAGTACGGACCAGTATGGACCAGTACAGACCAGTACGGACCAGTACAGACCAGTATGGACCAGTACAGACCAGTATGGACCAGTATGGACCAGTACAGACCAGTATGGACCAGTACAGACCAGTATGGACCAGTACAGACCAGTATGGACCAGTATGGACCAGTACAGACCAGTATGGACCAGTACAGACCAGTATGGACCAGTATGGACCAGTATGGACCAGTACAGACCAGTATGGACCAGTATGGACCAGTACAGACCAGCACGGACCAGTATGGACCAGTACAGACCAGTATGGACCAGTATGGACCAGTATGGACCAGCACGGACCAGTATGGACCAGTACAGACCAGTATGGACCAGTACAGACCAGTACAGACCAGTATGGACCAGTACAGACCAGTACGGACCAGTATGGACCAGTACGGACCAGTATGGACCAGTACAGACCAGTACGGACCAGTACGGACCAGTATGGACCAGTACGGACCAGTACAGACCAGTACGGACCAGTACAGACCAGTATGGACCAGTATGGACCAGTACAGACCAGTACAGACCAGTACAGACCAGTATAGTGCATCTCAGTTCATCCCAGTTCAGTCCAGTTCCCTCCCAGTCCCCCCAGTCCCAGGCCGTGTCTGGGTGGGGGAGGGGCTCTGGCGCGGGGCCCGGGTGGGGGAGGGGCCGGGACAGGTGCGGGGGGCCCGAAATAACCGGGGGGGGGAGGGGAACTGGGGGGAACTGGGGGGGACTGGGGGGGACTGGGGGCGACTGGGCCATACTGGGAGTCACTGGGATCATACTGGGAGTCACTGGGGCCATACTGGGAGTCACTGGGATCATACTGGGAGTCACTGGGGCTGTACTGGGAGTCACTGGGATCATACTGGGAGTCACTGGGATCATACTGGGAGTCACTGGGGCTGTACTGGGAGTCACTGGGATCATACTGGGAGTCACTGGGGCCGTACTGGGAGTCACTGGGGCCATACTGGGAGTCACTGGGATCATACTGGGAGTCACTGGGGCTGTACTGGGAGTCACTGGGGCCGTACTGGGAGTCACTGGGGCCGTACTGGGAGTCACTGGGGCTGTACTGGGAGTCACTGGGGCCGTACTGGGAGTCACTGGGGCCATACTGGGAGTCACTGGGGCCGTACTGGGAGTCACTGGGGCTGTGCTGGGAGTCACTGGGGCCGTACTGGGAGTCACTGGGATCATACTGGGAGTCACTGGGGCTGTACTGGGAGTCACTGGGGCCATACTGGGAGTCACTGGGGCCATACTGGGAGTCACTGGGATCATACTGGGAGTCACTGGGATCATACTGGGAGTCACTGGGACCGTACTGGGAGTCACTGGGGCTGTACTGGGAGTCACTGGGGCCGTACTGGGAGTCACTGGGGCTGTACTGGGAGTCACTGGGATCATACTGGGAGTCACTGGGGCTGTACTGGGAGTCACTGGGGCCGTACTGGGAGTCACTGGGGCTGTACTGGGAGTCACTGGGGCCGTACTGGGAGTCACTGGGGCCGTACTGGGAGTCACTGGGATCATACTGGGAGTCACTGGGATCATACTGGGAGTCACTGGGGCTGTACTGGGAGTCACTGGGATCATACTGGGAGTCACTGGGGCCATACTGGGAGTCACTGGGGCCGTACTGGGAGTCACTGGGATCATACTGGGAGTCACTGGGGCTGTACTGGGAGTCACTGGGATCATACTGGGAGTCACTGGGGCTGTACTGGGAGTCACTGGGATCATACTGGGAGTCACTGGGATCATACTGGGAGTCACTGGGATCATACTGGGAGTCACTGGGATCATACTGGGAGTCACTGGGATCATACTGGGAGTCACTGGGGCCATACTGGGAGTCACTGGGATCATACTGGGAGTCACTGGGGCTGTACTGGGAGTCACTGGGGCCGTACTGGGAGTCACTGGGGCCGTACTGGGAGTCACTGGGGCCGTACTGGGAGTCACTGGGATCATACTGGGAGTCACTGGGGCCATACTGGGAGTCACTGGGGCCATACTGGGAGTCACTGGGGCCATACTGGGAGTCACTGGGATCATACTGGGAGTCACTGGGGCCGTACTGGGAGTCACTGGGGCCGTACTGGGAGTCACTGGGGCCGTACTGGGAGTCACTGGGATCATACTGGGAGTCACTGGGGCTGTACTGGGAGTCACTGGGATCATACTGGGAGTCACTGGGGCCATACTGGGAGTCACTGGGATCATACTGGGAGTCACTGGGGCTGTACTGGGAGTCACTGGGATCATACTGGGAGTCACTGGGATCATACTGGGAGTCACTGGGGCTGTACTGGGAGTCACTGGGGCTGTACTGGGAGTCACTGGGGCCGTACTGGGAGTCACTGGGATCATACTGGGAGTCACTGGGATCATACTGGGAGTCACTGGGGCCATACTGGGAGTCACTGGGATCATACTGGGAGTCACTGGGGCCGTACTGGGAGTCACTGGGATCATACTGGGAGTCACTGGGATCATACTGGGAGTCACTGGGGCCGTACTGGGAGTCACTGGGATCATACTGGGAGTCACTGGGATCATACTGGGAGTCACTGGGGCTGTACTGGGAGTCACTGGGATCATACTGGGAGTCACTGGGGCTGTACTGGGAGTCACTGGGGCTGTACTGGGAGTCACTGGGATCATACTGGGAGTCACTGGGGCTGTACTGGGAGTCACTGGGATCATACTGGGAGTCACTGGGATCATACTGGGAGTCACTGGGGCCGTACTGGGAGTCACTGGGATCATACTGGGAGTCACTGGGGCCATACTGGGAGTCACTGGGGCCGTACTGGGAGTCACTGGGATCATACTGGGAGTCACTGGGGCCGTACTGGGAGTCACTGGGGCCATACTGGGAGTCACTGGGGCCATACTGGGAGTCACTGGGGCTGTACTGGGAGTCACTGGGATCATACTGGGAGTCACTGGGGCCATACTGGGAGTCACTGGGATCATACTGGGAGTCACTGGGGCCATACTGGGAGTCACTGGGGCCATACTGGGAGTCACTGGGATCATACTGGGAGTCACTGGGATCATACTGGGAGTCACTGGGGCCATACTGGGAGTCACTGGGGCCGTACTGGGAGTAACTGGGATCATACTGGGAGTCACTGGGATCATACTGGGAGTCACTGGGGCCGTACTGGGAGTCACTGGGATCATACTGGGAGTCACTGGGATCATACTGGGAGTCACTGGGGCCGTACTGGGAGTCACTGGGGCCGTACTGGGAGTCACTGGGGCCATACTGGGAGTCACTGGGATCATACTGGGAGTCACTGGGATCATACTGGGAGTCACTGGGGCCATACTGGGAGTCACTGGGATCATACTGGGAGTCACTGGGGCCGTACTGGGAGTCACTGGGATCATACTGGGAGTCACTGGGGCTGTACTGGGAGTCACTGGGATCATACTGGGAGTCACTGGGGCCATACTGGGAGTCACTGGGATCATACTGGGAGTCACTGGGGCCGTACTGGGAGTCACTGGGGCTGTACTGGGAGTCACTGGGATCATACTGGGAGTCACTGGGATCATACTGGGAGTCACTGGGGCTGTACTGGGAGTCACTGGGGCCATACTGGGAGTCACTGGGGCCATACTGGGAGTCACTGGGGCTGTACTGGGAGTCACTGGGGCCATACTGGGAGTCACTGGGGCCATACTGGGAGTCACTGGGGCCATACTGGGAGTCACTGGGGCCGTACTGGGAGTCACTGGGGCCGTACTGGGAGTCACTGGGATCATACTGGGAGTCACTGGGGCCGTACTGGGAGTCACTGGGATCATACTGGGAGTCACTGGGGCCGTACTGGGAGTCACTGGGATCATACTGGGAGTCACTGGGGCCATACTGGGAGTCACTGGGGCCATACTGGGAGTCACTGGGGCTGTACTGGGAGTCACTGGGATCATACTGGGAGTCACTGGGGCCATACTGGGAGTCACTGGGGCCGTACTGGGAGTCACTGGGATCATACTGGGAGTCACTGGGGCTGTACTGGGAGTCACTGGGGCCATACTGGGTGTCACTGGGATCATACTGGGAGTCACTGGGGCCGTACTGGGAGTCACTGGGATCATACTGGGAGTCACTGGGGCCATACTGGGAGTCACTGGGGCCATACTGGGAGTCACTGGGGCTGTACTGGGAGTCACTGGGATCATACTGGGAGTCACTGGGGCCATACTGGGAGTCACTGGGATCATACTGGGAGTCACTGGGGCCGTACTGGGAGTCACTGGGATCATACTGGGAGTCACTGGGGCTGTACTGGGAGTCACTGGGGCTGTACTGGGAGTCACTGGGGCCATACTGGGAGTCACTGGGGCTGTACTGGGAGTCACTGGGATCATACTGGGAGTCACTGGGGCTGTACTGGGAGTCACTGGGATCATACTGGGAGTCACTGGGGCCGTACTGGGAGTCACTGGGGCCGTACTGGGAGTCACTGGGATCATACTGGGAGTCACTGGGGCCGTACTGGGAGTCACTGGGATCATACTGGGAGTCACTGGGGCCATACTGGGAGTCACTGGGATCATACTGGGAGTCACTGGGGCCGTACTGGGAGTCACTGGGATCATACTGGGAGTCACTGGGGCCATACTGGGAGTCACTGGGATCATACTGGGAGTCACTGGGGCCGTACTGGGAGTCACTGGGATCATACTGGGAGTCACTGGGGCCATACTGGGAGTCACTGGGATCATACTGGGAGTCACTGGGGCCGTACTGGGAGTCACTGGGATCATACTGGGAGTCACTGGGGCTGTACTGGGAGTCACTGGGGCTGTACTGGGAGTCACTGGGGCCATACTGGGAGTCACTGGGGCTGTACTGGGAGTCACTGGGATCATACTGGGAGTCACTGGGGCTGTACTGGGAGTCACTGGGATCATACTGGGAGTCACTGGGGCCGTACTGGGAGTCACTGGGGCTGTACTGGGAGTCACTGGGATCATACTGGGAGTCACTGGGGCCATACTGGGAGTCACTGGGATCATACTGGGAGTCACTGGGGCCGTACTGGGAGTCACTGGGATCATACTGGGAGTCACTGGGGCCATACTGGGAGTCACTGGGATCATACTGGGAGTCACTGGGGCCGTACTGGGAGTCACTGGGATCATACTGGGAGTCACTGGGGCTGTACTGGGAGTCACTGGGGCCGTACTGGGAGTCACTGGGGCCATACTGGGAGTCACTGGGGCTGTACTGGGAGTCACTGGGATCATACTGGGAGTCACTGGGGCTGTACTGGGAGTCACTGGGATCATACTGGGAGTCACTGGGGCTGTACTGGGAGTCACTGGGATCATACTGGGAGTCACTGGGGCCGTACTGGGAGTCACTGGGGCTGTACTGGGAGTCACTGGGATCATACTGGGAGTGACTGGGGCCATACTGGGAGTCACTGGGGCTGTACTGGGAGTCACTGGGGCTGTACTGGGAGTCACTGGGATCATACTGGGAGTCACTGGGGCCGTACTGGGAGTCACTGGGGCCGTACTGGGAGTCACTGGGGCTGTACTGGGAGTCACTGGGATCATACTGGGAGTCACTGGGATCATACTGGGAGTCACTGGGATCATACTGGGAGTCACTGGGATCATACTGGGAGTCACTGGGGCCGTACTGGGAGTCACTGGGATCATACTGGGAGTCACTGGGATCATACTGGGAGTCACTGGGGCCATACTGGGAGTCACTGGGGCCGTACTGGGAGTCACTGGGATCATACTGGGAGTCACTGGGATCATACTGGGAGTCACTGGGATCATACTGGGAATCCGATACAACTGCCCCGCCCCCTCTCCCAATAACCCCCTTGGCCCCGCCCCTTTGAGACCCTGCCCCCTTCCCTTGGCCCCGCCCCCTCCCGGAAGCAGAGACCGCACTGAGGGGGGAAGGGCACCTTTATTGACATGGGAACAGCCTCACCTGAGCCAGGTGAGCTCAGGTATCCCCAGGTGAGCTCAGGAACCCCCAGGTGAGCTCAGGTACCCCCCAGTCCCCTTCACCTGGGCCAGGTGAGCTCAGGTATCCCCAGGTGAGCTCAGGTATCCCTAGGTGAGCTCAGGAACTCCCAGGTGAGCTCAGGTACCCCCCAGCCCCCTTCACCCGGGCCAGGTGAGTTCAGGTACCCCCAGGTGAGCTCAGGTAACCCCTGTATCCCCCAGCCCCCCTCACCTGGGGGGCTCCAGGTGGGCTCTGGGCACCTGGGCACGTGAGAGGTGGGGGGTGGGCACCTCTGATGTGGCCAGGTGGGCACTGGTCATCTCCAAGGTGTGCTCAGGTAGTCAGAGGGCACCTGTGAGATCTCCAGGTGGGCCTTGGGCACCTCTGACACGTCCAGGTGAGCACTGGGCACTCCTACATGGACACTGGTCACCTCCAAGGTGTGTCCAGGTGAGCACTGGGCACCTCTGACACGTCCAGGTGGTCACTGGTCATCTCCAATGTGTGTCCAGGTGGGCACTGAGCACCTCCAGGTGGGCACTGGACACCTCCAGGTGGACACTGGTCATCTCCAGGTGGACACTGGACACCTCCAGGTGGACATTGGTCATCTCCAAGGTCTTCAGGTGAGCACTGGGCACCTCCTCAGGGGGATCCAGGTGATCACTGGGCACCTCTGACACATCCAGGTGAGCACTGGGCACTCCCACGTGGACACTGGTCACCTCCAAGGTGTGTCCAGGTGGGCACTGGGCACCTCTGACACGTCCAGGTGGACACTGGTCATCTCCGACGTGTGTCCAGGTGGGCACTGGGCACCTCTGACACGTCCAGGTGGACACTGGTCACCTCCAAGGTGTGTCCAGGTGAGCACTGGGCAGCTCTGATGTCTCCAGGTGGACACTGGTCACCTCCAAGGTGTGTCCAGGTGCTCAGAGGGCACCTCTGTGGTCTCCAGGTGGACACTGGTCACCTCCTAGGGGGGGTCCAGGTGCACCTCTGTGGGCTCCAGGTGAGCACTGGGCACTTCTGAAGTGTCCAGGTGGACACTGGGCACCTCCAGGTGGACACTGGGCAGTCCTGATGGCTCCAGGTGGACACTGGTCATCTCCAAGGTGTCCAGGTGGGCACCAGGGACTTCCTCTGTGGTCTCCAGGTGGACATCGGTCACCTCTGACATGTCCAGGTGGTCACTGGGCACCTCTGATGTCTCCAGGTGGACACTGGGCACCTGTTCTGCAGGTTCCAGGTGGACATTGGTCACCTCTGACATATCCAGGTGGACACTGGTCACCTCTGTGGGCTCCAGGTGGACACTGGTCACTTCTGATGTCTCCAGGTGGACACTGGTCACTTCTGATGTCTCCAGGTGGGCACTGGTCACCTCCATGGGCTCCAGGTGAGCACTGGGCACCTCCTCCGCAGGTTCCAGGTGGACATCGGTGACCTCAGGTGATGCTGGCAACACCTGGAGCTGGACACTGGTCACCTCAGTGGGCTGGAGCTGGACATTGGTCACCTCAGGGGCCTGGAGCTGGACACTGGTCACCTCAGTGGGCTGGAGCTGGACACTGGTGACACCTGGAGGTGGTGGCAGCACCTGGAGCCGCACGTTGGTGACACCTGAGGTCAGCGGCAGGGCCTGGAGCTGGACATTGGTGACACCTGCAGGAGGTGACAGCGCCTGGAGCTGGACACTGGTCACCTCAGTGGCCTGGAGCTGGACATTGGTCACCTCAGGGGCCTGGAGCTGGACACTGGTCACCTCAGGGGCCTGGAGCTGGACACTGGTCACCTCAGGTGGTGCTGGCAGCACCTGGAGCTGGACATTGGTGACACCTGGAGGTGGTGACAGCGCCTGGAGCTGGATATTGGTCACCTCAGGTGGTGGCAACACCTGGAGCTGGACGTTGGTGACCTCCGAGGGCACTGGGAGCACCTGGAGCTGCACTCCTGACACACCTGTGACACCTACACCTGTGACACCTGTGACACCTGTCACACCTGTGACTCCTGTCATACCTACACCTGTCACACCTGTGACACCTGTGACCCCTGTCATACCTACACCTGTCACACCTGTCACACCTGTGACACCTGTCATACCTGTCACATCTGTGATACCTGTGACCTCCCTGCCCTGCACCTGGACATTGGTGACCTCTGGGGCCACCGGCAGCACCTGAAGCTGAACACCTGAGACTCCTGTGACACTGGGGATTCCTGTGACACCTACACCTGTCACACCTGTCATACCTACACTTGCCACACCTGTTGCACTTCTGACCCCTGTGACTCCTGTGACACCTACACCTGTGACCCCTGTTACCCCTACACCTGTCACACCTACACCTGTAACTCCTGTCACCCCTGTGACCTCAGCAACCTGCAGCTGTAGCCCCGCCCCCTCGTGCCCCGCCCCCAGCACCAGCACCACGCTCTGCCAGGTGTTCCCCCCTTTGCCCACCTGCCCCAGGTGCCGCTGGGCGTGGCCGGGCAGGGCCGGCAGCAGCAGCACCTTGCGCTGGGTGTGGCCGGGCGGGGCGGGCAGCAGCAGGTAAGCGGCGGGCGGGGCGGGCGTGGCTCCAGGTGATGCCTCAGGTGAGGCGGCAGGTGATGCCGCAGGTGATGCCGCAGGGGCGCGGCGCGGGGCGGGGCCATGTGTGCGCAGGTGTCTCTGCAGGTAGGCGGCCATGACGAAGGCCTTGGGGCAGGCGGGGCAGCGGAAGGGCCGCGCGGCCGAGTGCGTGCGCCGGTGCAGGTGCAGGTTGGACGAGTGCGTGAAGCTCTTCCCACAGGTAGAACAGGTGTAGGGCCTCTCACCTGTGTGCACCCGCAGGTGCTGCCTCAGGTTGGCGGCCTGGGCGAATCCTTTCCCGCAGGTGGCGCAGGTGTGCGGGCGCTCACCTGTGTGGGTGTGGCGGTGCCGCCGCAGGCTGGACGAGTTCTTGAAGGCCTTGGGGCAGGTGGGGCAGGTGTAGGGCCGCTCACCTGAGTGCTGCCGCAGGTGGTACTGGTAGTGCGACGCCCACTTGAAGGTGAGGCCGCACTGGGCGCACCTGAAGGCGCGCAGCCCCGTGTGCACGCGCAGGTGCGTCTGCAGCAGCGACGAGCGCTTGAAGCTCTTCCCGCAGGTGGCGCAGGTGTAGGGCCGCTCACCTGTGTGGTCGCGCAGGTGGTAGCGCAGCCCCGAGGAGCCCTTGAAGGCTTTGCCGCACTCTCCGCACCTGTACGGCCGCTCGGGGGGCGTGGCCGGGGGCGGGGCGGCGGCCGTGGGGTCACCTGGCGGGGGCGTGGCCGGGCGGGGCGGGGCTCGGGGCGTGGCCGCACACCTGGGCCGCTGGGCGTGGCCGGGCAGGTGCCGCGCCAGCCCCGAGCCGTTCTTGAAGCTCTTGCCGCAGGTGAGGCAGCGGTGGGGCGTGGCCGGGTGGGGCGTGGCCTGGTCGGGTGTGGCCAGCTGGGGCGTGGCCAGGTGGGGCGTGGCCAGGTGGGGCGTGGCCGCGCTCTCAGGCTCGGCACAGGTGACCCCCAGCGGCCTCCAGAGCAGCTCAGGTGAGGTGCAGGGGGCAGGGCCGGAGGGGGCGGGGCCCTGCAGAGGCTCCCTTGGGCAGGTGTGCGAGGCCACGGGCGCGGCACAGGTGGGGCAGGGCGGGGCGGGGCCGTGCGTGCGCCGGTGCAGGTGCAGGTTGGACGAGTGCGTGAAGCTCTTCCCGCAGGTAGAACAGGTGTAGGGCCTCTCACCTGTGTGCACCCGCAGGTGCTGCCTCAGGTTGGCAGCCTGGGCGAAGCCCTTCCCGCAGGTGGCGCAGGTGTGCGGGCGCTCACCTGTGTGGGTGTGGCGGTGCCGCCGCAGGCTGGACGAGTTCTTGAAGGCCTTGGGACAGGTGGGGCAGGTGTAGGGCCGCTCACCTGAGTGCTGCCGCAGGTGGTACTGGTAGTGCGACGCCCACTTGAAGGTGAGGCCGCACTGGGCGCACCTGAAGGCGCGCAGCCCCGTGTGCACGCGCAGGTGCGTCTGCAGCAGCGACGAGCGCTTGAAGCTCTTCCCGCAGGTGGAGCAGGTGTAGGGCCGCTCACCTGTGTGGCCCCGCAGGTGGTAGAGGAGGGCAGAGGAGCCCTTGAAGGCCTTGGGGCACTCGGGGCACTTGTAGGGCCGCTCACCTGTGTGGCTGCGCAGGTGATGGGCCAGGCGCGACGACCAGCGGAACGACTTCCCGCACTCCCGGCAGGTGAACGGCGGCTCGGGGACACCTGAGGGGGGCGCTGTGCCCGCCATGGCCGCACCTGGGACAGGGGACAGGGGACAGGTGAGAGCACACACCTGGGACAGGGGAGAGCCCAGACCTGAGACAGGTGAGAGCACAGACCTGAGAAAGGTGAGAGCCCAGACCTGGCACAGGTGAGAGCCCAGATATGAAACGTGCAGGGCAGGTGAGAAACACAGGGACAGGTGAGAGCCCAGACACAGAACATGGGAACAGGTGAAGCCTCAATCCCAGCACAGGTGGGCAGGTGAGGCCCCAGACATGAAACACAGGGACAGGTGAGAGCCCAGCCCCAAACCATGGGAACAGGTGGGGCACCAGTCCCAGCACGGGGCAGGCTTGGGGCCAGGTGAGACCCCAAACATAAAACATGGCGGGGACAGGTGAGACCCCAAACCCACCCCAGGCGTGCAGGTGGGACCCCAAACCCAACACAGGGTGGACAGGTGAGACCCCAGACCCAGCCCAGGTGTGCAGGTGGAACCCCAAACTCGCCACGAGGGGGCGTGGCCAAGACGGGGGTGTGACCAGACCGCCCCAGGCCCCGCCCTTCCCCACAGACCCCGCCCCCACCGCCCTCAGGCCCCGCCCCTTTCCCTCAGCCCCCGCAGGCCCCGCCTCCTCCAGGCCCGCCCCGCGCAGCCGCCGCCGCCGCGGCCCCGCCGCTTCCTCCTCCTCCTCCTCCTCTTCCTCCTCCTGCCCCGCTCCCCGCTCACCTGCCGAGCTCGCGGAGGCTCCGCCGGGGCCGGAACCGGGATAAAACCGGGATAAAACCGGGATAAAACCGGGACAGAACCGGGACAGGACCGGGCCCGGCGCCGCCGCCGCCGCCGCGCAACGCCCGGGCCGCGCCGCCGCCCGAGGCCACGCCCCCTCCGCCTCACGAGGCCACGCCCCCTGCGCCTTCCCGCCTTCGCCACGGCCAATCAGGCCACGCCTCCTCGGGCCAGGCCACACCCCCTTTCCCCCGGAAGCGCGCGCGGTGCGCGCTGGGTAATGTAGTCCCGAGCCCGCTGCCGTTCTATCGGCCTTGAGTGGTTTATACTGGTTTATACTGGTTTATACTGGTCTGTACTGGTTTGTGCTGGTTTATACTGGTTTTTATTGGTTTTGAGGGGTGTTTCGAGGTCACTCGGAGGTGGTTTGGGGGTCCCTAGGGCTCAGGTGAACTCGGGGACTCCTCCGGCAGCAGCGGCGGCTCACCTGGGACATGGCGGGGGGGCGGTCAGGGGGGTCCCCAAAACCTTCCCGACCCCCCAGAGACCCCCCAAAACCCCTTCAGGACCCCCCGAATCCTTCTTAAACCCCCCCCAAATCTGCCGAGACTTCCCAGGCACCCCCCAAATCCGCCTCAAATTCCACAGGACACCCCAAAATTCCACCCCAAATTCCCCAGGGATCCCCCAAAATCCATCTCAAACCCCCCAAATTCACCAGGACCCCCCAAATCCACCTCAAACCCCCCAAAGACCCCCCAGGGCCCCCCAAATTCTTCCAGACCCCCCAAACGTGCAGGGACCCCTCCCAAACCCCTCAGGGCGCCCCAAAATCCACCCCAAGACCCCCAAATACCCCCAAATTCCCTAAGATCCCCCCCAAATCCACCTCAAACCCCCCAAATTACCCCAAAGACCCCCCCAGGGACCCCTCCAAACCCCCAGGACCCCCCAAATCCACCCCAAATTCCTCCAGACCCCCCCAAATCCACCTCAAGACCCCCAAATTCCCCCTAAGACTCCCCAGGACCCCCCAAATCCACCCCAGGGACTCCCCAAAATTCCACAGGGACTCCCTAAAATCCACCTCAAACCCCCCAAATTCCCCCAAAATTACTCGGGGACCCCCCAAACCTCCAGGACCTCCCCAGGGACCCCCCAAATCCACCCCAAATTCCTCAACACCCCCCAAATCCACCCCAAGACCCCCAAAATTCCTCCAAATTCCACAAGACCCCCCAACCCCCCCCCCAAACCCCTCAAGACCCCCCAAAATCTCCCCGAAATTCCCCAGGACCCCCCAAAACTCCTTCCAACCCTCCCTGGGACCCCCTCAAGACCCTCCCCCAGAACCCCCCGGTGGGATTTTGGGGGGTCCCTGAGGGGGTTTGGGGGGTCCTGGGGGGGATTTTGGGGGGTCCTGGAGGTTTGAGGGGTCCCTGGGGGGGGTCCCTGAGTAATTCTGGGGGAAATTGGGATGGATTTGGGGGTCCTGAGGGGTCTTTGGGGAATTCTGGGTGGATTTGGGGGGTCCCGGGGAGTTTGAGGGGAATTTTGGGGGTCCTGGAGGTTTGGGGGGTCCAGGGGAATTTTGGGCGTCCCTGGGCGGGGCTTGGGGTGGATTTTGGGGGGTCCTGGGCAATTTGGGGTGGATTTGGGGGGGTCTTGGGCAATTTGGGGTGGATTTAGGGGGTCCCGGGGAATTTGAGAGGAATTTTGGGGGGTCCTGGAGGTTTGGGGGGTCCTGGGGAATTTGGGCTGGATTTGGGGGGGTCCCGGGGAATTTGAGAGGAATTTTGGGGGGTCCTGAAGGGTTTGGGGGATCCTGGGGAATTTGGGGTGGATTTTGGGGGGTCCAGGGGAATTCTGGGGGAATTTGGGGTGGATTTGGGGGGTCCCTGGGGGCTCTTGAAGGATTTGGGGGTCCTGAGGGGGCTTGGGAGGGGTTTTGGGGGGTCCTGGGCAATTAGGGATGAATTTTGGGGGGTCTTTGGTGAATTTTGGGGGGATTTGGGGGGGTCCTGAAGGTTTTGGGGGTTCCTGGGGGGGCTTGGGAGGGATTTTGGGGGGTCCCTGGGGGGGCTTGGAGGATTTGGGGGTCCCTGGCGCGTCTTTGGGGAATTTGGGATGGATTTGGGGGGGTCTTGGGGAATTTGGGGTGGATTTGAGGGGTCCCTGGGGGGTCTTTGGGGAATTTGGGATGGATTTTGGGGGTCTTGGGGAATTTGGGGGGTCCCGGGGAATTTTGGGGGGTTCCTGAGGGGTTTTGGGGGGTCCTTGGGGAGGTCCTGAAGGGTTTGGGATGGATTTTGGGGGTCTTCGGGAATTTGGGGTGGATTTGGGGGGTCCTGGAGAATTTTAGGGGGATTTTGGGGAATTTTGGGGTCCCCGGGGGGTCCTGGGGAGGATTTTGGGGGGTCCCGGGAGATTTTAGGGGATTTTGGGGGTCCCTGGGGGGTCCTGGGGGGGATTTGGGGAGTGTTGGGGGGTCTGGGAGTCCCGGGGGAGTTTTGGGGTTTCATGAGGTTTTTTTGGGTATTTTGGGGTATTTGGGGTAATTTTGGGGTAATTTTGAGGTTTTTTTGGGTGTTTTTCAGGTTTTGGGATGTTTTGGGGGCATTTGGGGGGTCTTTTGGGGTAGGTTTAGGGTTTTGGGGTGTTTGGGGTATTTTGGGGTATTTTGGGGTATTTTGGGCTGTTTTGGGGTATTTTTGGGTATTTTGGGATGTTTTGGGGTATTTTTGGGTATTTTGGGATGTTTTGGGGTATTTTGGGGTGGTTTTGAGGTAATTTTGGGGTGTTTTGTGGTGGTTTTGGGGGTGTTTTGGACTGTTTGAGTTTTTTTATTATTTTGGGGGGTGTTTGGGGGCGTTTTGGGCTGTTTTGGGGTGTTTGAGTGGTTTTTTTTGGGCTGTTTGGGGGGTTTTTTGGGAGAGTTTTCAGGGGTTTGGGGGTAATTTTGGGGTGTTTTGGGGTATTTTGGGGAGTTTTTTGGGGTAGTTTGGGGGGTATTTTGGGGTGTTTTGTGGGTTTTTTGGGGGGTTGAGGTATTTTGGGGTGGGTTTGGGTATTTTGGGGTGTTTTGGGGTATTTTAGGGTGTTTTAGGGTGTTTTCAGGGGGTTGGGGGTGTTTTGGGGATTTTTTGGGGTATTTTGGGGTGTTTGGGGGTATTTTGTGGTATTTTGGGGTATTCTGGGGTATTTTGGGTATTTTGGGGTATTTTAGGGTATTTTGTGATATTTTGGGGTATTTTGAGGTATTTTGGGGTGTTTTGGGGGTATTTTGGGGTTGTTTTGGGGTGTTTTGGGGTATTTCAGGGGGTTTGGGGGGTATTTTGGGGTGTTTGGGGGTATTTTTGGGTATTCTGGGGTAATTTTGGGTATTTTGGGGTAATTTTGGGGTATTTTGGGGGGTATTTTTGGGTATTTTTGGGTATTTTTGGGTATTCTGGGGCTCCTGGCCGTACCTGCTCGGCGCCAGCCCCAGCGGGCGGGGCCGCGGGGGGCACACCTGGCCCACAGGTAAAGGCCCAGCAGGGCCCCGCAGAGCCCCGCCCACAGCCCCGACAGCCCCTCCAGAACCGAGCACCAGCTGGGCCCTGCTGCGCAGGTGAGAGACAGGTGAGACAGGTGAGACACACAGGTGAGATACTGACAGGTGAGACAGGTGAGATACAGACAGGTGAGACAGACAGGTGAGACAGGTGAGATACAGACAGGTGAGACAGGTGAGACACTGATAGGTGAGACACACAGGTGAGACACACAGGTGAGACACAGACTGATGAGACCAACAGGTGAGACAGGTGAAATATGGACAGATGAGACAGGTGAGCCAGGTGAGGGTAAGACAAATGAGGGACAGACAGGTGAGACCCACAGGTGAGACAGGTGAGAGATGGAGAAGTGAGATGGACAGGTGAGACAGGTGAGAGACAGACAGGTGAGACAGGTGAGGGAAAGGGGAGGGACAAGGGTGAGACAGGTGAGATACAGGTGAGGACAGGTGAGAGAAAATGGGACGGGGGACAGGGGAAAACAGGTGAGACAGGTGAGGGATGGACAGGTGAGATGGACGGGTGAGATACGAGCAAGTGGGACAGGTGAGAGATGGACAAGTGAGGGACAGACAGGTGAGACAGGTGAAGGACAGGAGAGGGACAAGGGTGAGACAGGTGAGATGCAGACAGGTGAGAGACAGGTGAGGGTGAGGTCTCAGGTGAGAAGAGTGAGACAGGTGAGGGATGGGTTGGACAGGTGAGCACAGGTGAGCACAGGTGAGGGGAAATGGTACAGGTGAGACAGGGGACATACAGACAGGTGAGGGACAGCTGACACAAATGAGGAGCAGGAGAGGCAGGTGAGAAGTGTGACAATGAAGGACAGGTGAGACAGGTGGGGCAGGTGAGGTACCAACAGGTGAGGGCTCAGGTGAGAGAGGTGAGACAGGTGAGGGATGAGTAGGACCGGTGAGAGCAGACCACAGGTGAGGACAGGTGAGGGATGGGCAGCACAGGTGAGGACAGGAGAAGGACAAGAGACCACAGGTGAGGACAGGTGAGTACAGGTGAGGACAGAAGACCACAGGTAGCCCAGGTGAGCCCCTGACTCACCTGGCAGCGCCTGGCAGGCCACCTGGGCGGCCGCACCTGAGTCGCAGGTACCTGTGCGGAGCCCGCGGCACTCGAGCAGCAGCTCCTCGTTGCCCCGGCAGGTGAGCTGGGCCAGCCACGCCCCCCCCGGCAGGTGCGGCCCCACAGGTGCGCTGAGGGCGGGGCCGCAGCCCAGCTGCCGGCACAGCACCTGCGCCTCGGGCAGCCCCCAGGTGAGGCCGCACACCTGCAGCCAGGTGCGGTTCAGCAGCACCTGCACCTGCCCCGCGCAGGGCCCGGGGCCGCCCTGCAGCCGCACCTGGGGGGGGTCGGTACCTGCCGGGACGGGAGGGGGGTCACACACCTGGGGACACACCTGGGGACACCTGGGGATACCTGGGGACACCTGGGGATACACCTGGGGATACCTGGGGATACACCTGGGGACACACCTGGGGACGCCTGGGACACACCTGGGGACAGCTGGGGACACACCTGGGGACACACCTGGGGACAGCTGGGGATACACCTGGGGACACACCTGGGGACACACCTGGGGACACCTGGGGACACACCTGGGGACAGCTGGGGACACACCTGGGGACACACCTGGGGACACACCTGGGGACACACCTGGGGACAGCTGGGGATACACCTGGGGACACACCTGGGGACACACCTGGGGACAGCTGGGGACACACCTGGGGACACACCTGGGGACACACCTGGGGACAGCTGGGGATACACCTGGGGACACACCTGGGGACACACCTGGGGACACCTGGGGACACACCTGGGGACAGCTGGGGATACACCTGGGGACACACCTGGGGACACACCTGGGGACACCTGGGGACACACCTGGGGACAGCTGGGGATACACCTGGGGACACACCTGGGGACACCTGAGACACACCTGGGACACACCTGGACACCTCACCCCATCACCATCCAAGCACACCTGTGAGGCCACCTGTGTTACCTGAGCACATCTGGCCCCCCAGTGCTCACCTGAGCACACCTGAGCACACCTGGGTACTGCCAGGACCCACCTGAACCCCCCACAGAGCACCTGGGCACACCTGAGCACACCTGGGCACCCTCCTTGGGCCCTGCAGAGCTCACCTGATACCTGAGCACACCTGAGCTCACCTGAGCTCACCTGTCCCCCCTGTCCCCCCTGTCCCAGGTGTCCCCCCTGTGCCCCCTGCCCCACCTGCCCCCACCTGTCCCAGGTGTCTCACCTGAGCAGACCACTCCGGCGTCCTCGCTGTGGCCGCAGTTGTGCTCCCCCCAGGTGTGCAGGTGGCACTGGCTCAAGGTGAGCTCCTCACCTGTGCAGTGGGTCCCGTCCAGCCAGATCGGGTCCTGGCCCTGCCCGAAGTGGGCGTGGCCGGGGGCGGCCAGGGCGGTGCCGCAGCCCAGGTAACGGCAGATCACCTGGGACAGGTGTGGGGAGAGGAGTGAGAGCAGTGCAGGTGTGTCCCGTTGTCCCCAGGTGTGTCCCCAGGTGTGTCCCATTGTCCCGAGGTGTGTCCCAGGTGTGTCCCAGGTGTGTCCCCAGGTGTGTCCCAGGTGTGTCCCAGGTGTGTCCCCAGGTGTGTCCCCAGGTGTGTCCCCAGGTGTCCCCAGGTGTGTCCCCAGGTGTGTCCCCAGCTGTCCCCAGGTGTGTCCCCAGGTGTCCCCAGGTGTGTCCCCAGGTGTGTCCCCAGGTGTGTCCCAGGTGTCCCCAGGTGTGTCCCCAGGTGTGTCCCCAGGTGTGTCCCCAGGTGTGTCCCCACCCCAGGTGTCCCAGCTCACCTGTGCGTCCGCCATGTCCCAGGTGTCGTCGCAGACGGTGCCCCACCTGTACCTGTGCAGCACCTCCACCCTCCCCACGCACCTGGAGGAGCCGTTCACCAGCCGCACCTGGGGACACACCTGGGTCACCTGAGGGTGCCTGGGGACACCTGGGGTCACCCAGGGACACACCTGGGCTCACCTGGGATCACACCTTTGGCCTTACCTTCAACTGCCTCTCCGAGTCCACTTGAGCATCCACCTGTGAGCTCACCTGGGGGTTCACCTGTGAATACACCTGGGCGTCCACCTGGGGCTCACCTGTGAGTGTATCTGGGGGTTTACCTGGGGACTCACCTGGGGACTCACCTGTGGCGTTACCTGGGGGTGCTGCAGGGGATCGTCACCTGTGTGTGGGGGGAGAGATGGGAGGGGCACACCTGAGCACACCTGTCCATACCTGTGTCCACGCACACTCACCTGCACACACCTGTCCATGTCTCACATGCATACATCTGCCCATGCCCACCTGAGCACATCTGTCCGTGCCTCACCTGTCCATGTCTCACCTGCACACACCTGTGCACACACACCTGTCCACGCTCACCTGTCCATGCCTCCCCTGCACTCACCTGTGCACACACACCTGTCCACACTCACCTGTCGCTGTGTCACCTGCACTCACCTGCGCACACCACACCTGCGTCCTCGCCGTGGTGACAGTTGTGCTGGCCCCAGGTGTGGGGGGGGCAGAGCTCCAGCGCCGGCTCCGAGCCCCGGCAGGTGACCTCGTCCAGCCAGATGGGGCCCTCACCTGGCCCGAACTCACCTGTGCCCGCCAGCGCCAGGGCGGGGCCGCAGCGCACCTGGCGGCAGGTGACCTGCGCGTCCGGCAGCTCCCAGGAGTCGTCGCACACCGTGCCCCACCTGCCCGCGTGGAACACCTCGACACGCCCCGCGCACCTGTGCGGGCCCCCGGCCAGGCGCACCTGGCCCTCCTGGGGCTCACCTGGGCACCCAACGCACAGGTGAGCTCACCTGGCCCTCCTGGGGCTCACCTGGGCACCCAACGCACAGGTGAGCTCACCTGGCCCTCCCGGGGCTCACCTGGGCGTGTCCCAGGCTCACCTGGGGGTGTCAGGGACTCACCTGAGGGTGTTGTCGGGGTCACACCTGGGGGTGTCAGGGCCTCACCTGGGGGCACACCTGGAGCACAGAACAGGGACAGGTGAGCTCACCTGGACAGGGCTCAGCGCCTCAGCCACGTGGGGGCGCTGTTCACCAGCCCCTCCTCACCTGTCCCATCCCCCTCACCTGTACCATCCCCCTCACCTGTCCCAGTCTCACCTGTCCCACCCCCCTCACCTGTCCCAGTGTCACCTGTCCCCCCCAGGGACTCACCGCAGCCCCACAGGTGCAGGAGCAGCCCCAGGTGAGCCGGCAGGTAAAGGGGGCCCCAAATCCTCATGGCAGGTGAGCTCAGGTGAGCTCGGGTGAGCACAGTGAGCTCAGGTGAGCAGAGGTGAACTCAGGTGAGCTCAGGTGAGCCCAGGTGAGAAGGCGTGGCCAGGCCAGGTGAGATCTCCGCACTGAGGCTGAGCTGGGGCACAGGTGAGGGAGCAGAACAGGTGAGGGTCTGCCCATACCTGAGCTAGGTGTGTCCCCCCCAGGTGACCCCCCCAGGTGTTCCTCCCCAGGTGTGTCCTACCCCAGGTGTGTTGTCACTCCTCAGGTGTGCCCCTCCCCAGGTAACCTCCCCCCAGGTGTGTCCCAGTCCAGGTGACCCCCAGGTGACCTCCCCAGGTGACCCCCAGGTGACCCCCCAGGTGTTTCCCTCCCCAGGTGACCCCGAGTTGACCCCCCCAGGTTTTTCCCCTCCCTGGTAACCCCCCCCCAGGTGTCCCCCCAGGTGTTCCCCCCCCCAGGTGTGTCTGTGCCCAGGTGACCCCCCAGGTGTTTACTCCCCCAGGTGACCTCCAGGTGACCCCCCAGGTGTTTCCTCCCTCAGTTGACCCTCTCAGGTGTTTCCCCTCCCCAGGTACCCCCCAGGTCCCCCCCAGGTGACCCTTTACCTGCCGCCGCCGCCTCCCCCCGGCCGGGCCGTTCCCGCCTTTTCCCGGCGCTGCTGTGACGTCACGGCGCCCCTCCCCCCCCGGTGTGGGGTCAGGGTGGGGGAGGGGCGGGTCCCGGGGTCACCTGTCCGGCCATGGCGGCCCCAGGTGCGCGCGGGGCCTCCAGGTGTGTCACCTGGGCCCTCCTGGGGCTGCTCCACCTGCGCGGTGAGTGACGTCATCGGGGGGTCCCCAATGCGGGGGGTTTGACCCAAAAATTCTGGGATTTGGGGCCCAAATTTGGGGGTTTTTATGCCCAAATTTGAAGGATTTTACCCCAAAAAACTGAGGGATTTTTGTCCAAAATTGAGCGTTTTTATCCCCAAAACTTGAAGGATTTTATCCCAAAAAATTGAGGGATTTGGGGCTGAACTTGTGGAATTTTATCCCAAAAAATTGAAGGATTTTACCCCAAAAAATTAAGTCATTTGGGACCAAAATTGAGGGATTTTATCCTCAAAAAATCGAGGGATTTGGGGCCGAATTTGTGGAATTTTATCCCAAAAACTGAAGGATTTTATCCCAAGAAATTGAGCGATTTGGGGTCAAAATTGTGCAATTTTATTCCCCCCAAAAAGTGGGATTTTTGTCCAAAATTGTGGGATTTTATCCCAAAACCACGGTGGGATTTGGGGCTGAAATTGAGGAATTTTACCCCCAAAATTCTGGGATTTTATCCCAAAAAATTCTGGGATTTGGGGCCGAAATTTGGGGATTTTATTCCCCACAAATTGAGGGGTTTTTGTCCAAAACTGAAGGATTTTATCCCAAAAATTTGAGGAATTTCTGGCTAAAATTGAGGGATTTTATCCCCAAAACATCGAGGGATTTGGGGCCGAAATTTGGGGATTTTATCCCCCAAAATTGAAGGATTTTACCCCAAGAAATTGAAGGATTTTTGTCCAAAATTCTGGGATTTTATCCCCAAAATTTTGGGAGATTTTATCCCAAAAATTTTGAGGGATTTGGAGCTGAAATTTTGGGATTTTATTCCCCGAAAATTGAGGATTTTTTGTCCAAAACTGAGGGATTTTATCCCAAAAAGTTGAGATATTTTATCTCACAAAGTTGTGGGATTCGGGGCTGAAATTTTTGGATTTTAACCAAAAAATTGAGGGATTTTATATTTAAAAAATTGAGGAATTTGGGGCCAAAATGGAGAGATTTTATCCCCAAGAATTGCGGGATAATTTTTTACCCCCAAAACTGAGATTTGGCCCCGAATTTTTGGTTTTTCCCCCAAACTCGGAGGGGTCTGACCCAAAATTGAAAAATTTGGCTCCACCCCAAAGGATTTCACCCCCAAATTCCTGGATTTTATCCCAAAAATCTGAGATTTTATCCCAAAATTCGTCAATTTTATCCCAAAATTCTGGGATTTTTTTCCCAAAATCCCCATTTTTATTCCCCAAGATCCCCATTTTTCCCCCAAATCCCCATTTTTGCCCCCAAAATTCCCTTTTTTTTTCCCCCAAAATTCCCATTTTTTTGCCCCAAATCCCCATTTTTCCCCCCCCAAATTCCGGATTTCCCCCTTTGGGGCCCCCATTGATTTTTGGGGTCAAATTCCAGGATTTTGGCTCATCCCGGAATTGCCTCATCGGGCCCGACCTTTGACCTTTCCCCGATTTTCCCAATTTCCCAAAATTCCCTGGGCTGCCCCTCCCCCACCCCAATTTTATCATTTTTCCTCCATTTCCCCAAATTTTTCCACATTTTCCCTCATTTTTCCCCATTTTCCCAATTTTTTTCCCAATTTTTTCCCAATTTTTCCCAATTTTTTCCCAATTTTTCCCCATTTTCCTCCATTTTTCTCCATTTTCCCAATTTTTTTCCCAATTTTTTTTCCCAATTTTTTCCCCATTTTCCCCAATTTTTCCTCAAATTTTCCCTTTTTTTTTCTCCTCCTTTTCCCCACTTTTCCCACATTTTTCCCATTTTTCATTTTCCCCTCTTTTTTTCCCCATTTCTCCCATTTTTCCCAAATTTTCTCCTCCTTTTCCCCACATTTTCCCAATTTTCCCCCATTTTCCCCTCTTTTATCCCAAATTTTTCCCACTTTCCTCCTGATTTTTTCCCAAATTTTTCCCACATTTTCCCCATTTCCCCCAAATTCCCCCAATTTTTCCCCATTTTCTCCCAATTTTTCCCAATTTTTTTCCTCCTTTTCCCCACATTTTCCCCATTTTTCACCTTTTTCCAGATTTTCCCACTTTTCCAGTTTTTCCCAATTTCCCTCCCCTTTTCCCCATTTTCCCTCCATTTTCCCCAATTTTTCCTCCTCATTTTTCCCCTTTTTCCCACATTTTTCCAATTTTTCATTTTCCCCAATTTTTGTTCCCCTTTTCTCAATTTTTTCCCCAATTTTTCTCCTTTTCCTCTTATTTCCCCCATTTTTCACCTTTTTCCCCCCATTTTCCCCCAATTTCTCCCAAATTTCCCCATTTTTTCCCCATTTTTCCCCCAATTTTTTCCACATTTTCCCCCATTTTCCCCCATTTTTCATTTTCCCCTCTTTTTTCCCGTTTCTCCCCATTTTTCCCAAAATTTCCCACCTTTTTCCCTTATTTCCCATTTTTCACCTTTTTCCCCAATTTTCCATTTTCTCCCATTTCCCCCCATTTTCTCCATTTTTCCCCATTTCCCCCATTTTCCCCATTTTTCCCAATTTTTTCCCCATTTCCCCAATTTTTCCTCAATTTTTCCCATTTTTTTTCTCCTCCTTTTCCCCACTTTTCCCACATTTTCCCCCATTTTTCGTTTTCCCCTCTTTTTTTCCCCATTTTCCCCAAATTTTCCCATTTTTCCCTATTTTCCCCCATTTTTCCCAAATTTCCCAGGTTTTGCCCAATTTTCCCCTTTTCTCTCCCTTTCCCCCCGATTTTTTCCCAATTTTGCCAAATTTTTCCTCATTTTTCTCCTCCTTTCCCCCATTTCCCCCACTTTTCCACCTTTTCCCTTTTTCTCTGATTTTTCTGATTTTTCTCCAATTTTTCTCCAATTTTTCCCAATTTTTCCCCAATTTCCCCAATTTTCCCTGATTTTTCCAGATTTTCCCCCCATTTTTCCCCATTTCCCCCCAATTTTTTTCTCCTCCTTTTCCCCACTTTTCCCTCATTTTCCCCATTTTTCATTTTCCCCATTTTTTTCCCATTTCTCCCATTTTTCCCAAATTTTCTCCTCCTTTTCCCCACATTTTCCCATTTCCCCCATTTTTCCCTCTTTTATCCCAAATTTTTCCCACTTTCCTCCTGATGTTTCCCAATTTTTCCCAATTTTTCCCCATTTCCCCCAAATTCCCCCAATTTTCCCCATTTTCCCCCCGATTTTTCCCAATTTTTTTCCTCCTTTTTCC
This sequence comes from Zosterops lateralis, assembly GCF_965231275.1. NCBI lineage: Eukaryota > Metazoa > Chordata > Aves > Passeriformes > Zosteropidae > Zosterops > Zosterops lateralis. The sequence continues at coordinate 1,369,736 of NC_139797.1, forward strand.
CATTTTTTCCAAAATTTCCCCAATTTCCCTTTTCCTCCAATTTTCCTGATTTTTCCCCATTTTTCTCATTTTTTCTCCTCCTTTTCCCCAAATTTCCCCAATTTTTTCCCAATTTTTCCCTCCTTTCCCCATTCCCCAAATCCTCTTTCCCTGTTCCTCACCTGTGCTCACCTGTCCCTCACCTGTCCCTGCTCTTCCCCACAGGTGTGCTGTGCTCAGGTGAGTCCAGGTGTGCTCAGGTGAGGGGATGGTACAGCCACACCTGTGTGCAGGTAACACACCTGGGCAGGGCTCAGGGCTTGTCTGCACAGGTAACACACCTGGGGACACACCTGGGACACACCTGGGGGTGGGGACACACCTGGGACACACCTGGGGGTGGGGACACACCTGGGACACACCTGTCCACACCTGTCCCAGGCTGGGGCTCAGCACCTGGGCACACCCCACAGCCCCACCTGCCCAGGTGTGCTCCCAGCATCTCCTCAGGTGTCCCCACCTCACCTGAGCCTTCCAGGCCCTGCCCAGGTGAGCTCACCTGTCCTTGTTCTGTGCTCCAGGTGTGACCGTGGCACCCTCAGGTGTGACTGCAACACCCTCAGGTGAGTCCCTGACACCCCCAGGTGAGCCTGGGACACGCCCAGGTGAGGCCTGGTGCCCAGGTGAGCTCACCTGTGCGTTGGGTGCCCAGGTGAGCCCCAGGAGGGCCAGGTGAGCTCACCTGTGCATTGGGTGCCCAGGTGATCCCTGGTGCCCAGGTGAGCTCACCTGTGCGTTGGGTGCCCAGGTGAGCCCCAGGAGGGCCAGGTGCGCCTGGCCGGGGGCCCGCACAGGTGCGCGGGGCGTGTCGAGGTGTTCCACGCGGGCAGGTGGGGCACGGTGTGCGACGACTCCTGGGAGCTGCCGGACGCGCAGGTCACCTGCCGCCAGGTGCGCTGCGGCCCCGCCCTCTGGGCCCCGGGGAGGGCGCAGTTCGGGCGGGGCTCAGGTGTGATCTGGCTGGACGAGACCAACTGCACCGGGACAGAGACTCACCTGGCGCAGTGCCCCGCACACACCTGGGGCCGCAACGACTGTTACCACGGCGAGGACGCCGGGGCCGTGTGCGCAGGTGAGGCGTGGACAGGTGTGACTGGACAGGTGTGTGCAGGTGAGGCAGGTGTGACAGGACAGGTGTGCATAGACATGTGTGCGCAGGTGGGACAGGGACAGGTGTGCAGGGAGATACAGGTGTGTGCAGGTGTGCACAGGTGAGACAGGGACAGGTGTGCAGGTATGGACAGGTGTGCACAGGTGAGCACAGGTGAGACAGGGACAGGTGTGCAGGTACAGAGAGGTGTGCACAGGTATGCACAAACAGGTGGGCACAGGTGTGCAAAGACAGGTGTATGCAGGTGAGACACAGGTGTGTAGGGTAGGACAGGTGTGCAAAGACAGGCATGTGCAGGTGAGACACGGACAGGTGTGTGTGGACAGGTGTGCACAGGTGCGACATGGACAGGTGTGCAAAGACAGGTGTGCAGGGAGAGACAGGTGTGCAGGTGAGACATGGACAGGTGCTCGCAGGTGAGCAGGGACAGGTGTGTGGGGAAGGACAGATGCACTCAGGTGTGCACAGGTGTGCATAGCTGGGCTGTGTGCACAGGTGAGCCTGGGCAGGTGTGCAGGTGAGGGGAGAAGGGCACCAGGTGAGGCCGGGGGCAGGGGGAGAAGTGGGAGGGGTTACCTGGAGCTCACCTGTGCCAGGTGTGCCCATCCAGGAGGGTTTGGGCTCGCCCAGGTGTTCTCTGCACCTGTGGGCAGGTGTGTGTGTGGGGGGGTGGGGACTCCATCCTGGGAGTTACCTGTGGTTACCTGTGTGTTACCTGTGGGTTACCTGGGGTTACCTGTGGGTTACCTGTGTGTCCCTGTGTGTCCCTGGGTTACCTGTGTGTTACCTGTGTGTTACCTGTGTGTTCCTGTGTGTTACCTGTGTGTTACCTGTGTGTCCCCGGGGTTATCTGTGTGTCCTGGGGTTACCTGTGTGTTACCTGTGTGTTACCTGTGTGTTACCTGTGTGTTACCTGTGTGTCCTGGGGTTACCTGTGTGTTACCTGTGTGTCCTGGGGTTACCTGTGTGTTACCTGTGTGTCCCTGTGTGTCCCTGGGTTACCTGTGTGTTACCTGTGTGTCCCTGTGCATCCCTGTGCATCCCTGTGTGTCCCCGGGGTTACCTGTGTGTTACCTGTGTGTCCCTGTGTGTCCCCGGGGTTACCTGTGTGTTACCTGTGTGTCCCTGTGTGTCCCCGGGGTTACCTGTGTGTTACCTGTGTGTCCCTGTGTGTCCCCGGGGTTACCTGTGTGTCCCGGGGTCACCTGTCCTGACCAGCCCAGGTGTTTCAGACTCTCTGGAGCCGGAGCCGCCTCACCTGCGCCTGGCCGGGGGCCGGCACCGCTGCCAGGGGAGGGTGGAGCTGCTGCACCTGGGCAGGTGGGCCGGGCTCTGCGGGCACACCTGGGGCCCGCGCGAGGCTCAGGTGCTCTGCAGGGCCCTGGGCTGCGGGACCCCGCTGGAGGCCCCGCCCACCGCCGCACCTGGGGGCTCACCTGGGGGCTCACCCGGGGACACACCTGAGGACACACCTGGGCAGGTGTGGCTGGAGCAGGTGAGCTGCCAAGGCACCGAGAAGGACCTGAGGCAGTGCAGGGCGGGGCCCTGGCGGGAGCGCACCTGTGGCCCGGGGGGCGTGGCCAACGTGACTTGTTCAGGTGGGTGTGACGTCATCCTCACCTGTGGGAGGGGGTGCTGGGGTGTGACGTCATCCTCACCTGCTCACAGCTGACCTCTCCCTCACCTGTAACTCCCCCTCACCTGCCCAGGTTACACCTGAACCCCCCCCCCACCTGAGCCCACCCTCACCTGCCTGGCCCTCACCTGTAACTCCTCCCTCACCTGTCCCACCTCAGCCCCTCTCCCCAGGTAACCGGGGCCATTACCTGAGCCCTCACCTGCCCGGGTCACACCTGAGCCCCCTTCCCATCCCCTCCCAGGTAACCTGGGCTGTTACCTGACCCCACCCTCACCTGCCCAAGTCACACCTGTAACCCCCCCTCACCTGTAACCCCTCCCTCACCTGACCCCAGCCTCACCTGCCTGGGTCACACCTGTAATGCTCCCTCACCCACCCCTCCCTCACCTGTTCCTCCCTCACCTGTAACCCTTCCTCTCACCTGTCCAGCCTTCACCTGTCCCCCCACCCTCACCTGTCCGCCAGCCCTCACCTTTCCAGGCCTCACCTGTCCCCCATCCCTCACCTGTCCAGCCCTCACCTGTCCATCTCTCACCTGTCCATCCCTCACCTGTCCCCCATCCCTCACCTGTCCCCCATCCCTCACCTGTCCATCTCTCACCTGTCCATCCCTCACCTGTCCTCCCACCCTCACCTGTCTCCCCACCCTCACCTGTCCCTCCCTCACCTGTCTCCCCACCCTCACCTGTCCCTCCCTCACCTGTCCAACCCTCACCTGTCCCCAGGTGCGGCTCTGGCCACGCCCCCGCAGGTGCGGCTGGCGGGGGGCCCGCACAGGTGCGCGGGGCGGGTGGAGGTGCTGCACCTGGGCAGGTGGGGCACGGTGTGCGATGACACCTGGGCGTTCCCCGCGGCCGCCGTGGTGTGCCGTTACCTGGGCTGCGGCCAGGTGATCGCGGCCCCGCCCCGCGCGCGCTTCGGGCCCGGCGCAGGCCCCGTGTGGCTGGACGGGCTCACCTGCACAGGTGAGGAGGCCGCGCCCTCCGAGTGCCGCCACAAGGGCTGGGGGGTGCACACCTGTGAGCACAGCGAGGACGCCGGAGTCATCTGCGCAGGTGAGGGATGGGAGGGGACAGGTGAGGGATGGGGAGGGGTAGGGGACAGGTGAGGGAACAGGTGAGGGCTGGGGGTACACACCTGTGAGCACAGCGAGGACACCGGAGTCATCTGTGCAGGTGAGGGCGGGCAGGGACAGGTGAGGGGACAGACAGGTGAAGGGACAGACAGGTGAGGGACAGCTGAGAGACTGGGACAGGTGAGGGGCAGGAGGACAGATGAACTGAGGAACAGGTGAGGGGACAGGTGAGCGGTGGGACAGGTGGAGGACAGGTAAGGGACAGGTGAGAGACCGGGACAGGTGAGGGATGTGTGACAGGTGAGACAGGTGAGGGATGAGGGGAAAGGTGCGGAACAGGTAAGGGACAGGTGAGGGGATAGGGGAGCAACCGGGGACAGGTGAAGGACAGGGGAACAGGTGAGGGATGGGGAAACAGCTGAGGGACAGGTGAGGGGTGGGACAGGTGAGAGACTGGGACAGGTGAGGGACAGGTGAGGGATGGGGGGACAAGTGGGGGACAGGTGAGAGACTGGGACAGGTAAGGGGTGGGGGACAGGCAGGGGAGAGGACGGGGTGGGACAGGTGAGGGATGGGGGACAGGTGAGGGGACAGGTGAGACAGTTGGGGGGGTGGGGGACAGGTAAAGGACGGGTGAAGGATGGGGGACAGGTGAGACAGGTGAAGGATGAGGGGAGAGGTGAGGACAGCTGAGGGACAGGTGGAGGTGGGACAAATGAGACAGGTGAGAGATGAGGGACAGGTGAGGGGAGGGACAGGTGTGGGACAGGTGGGGGGATAGGGGACAGTGAGGGACAAAGGTGAGAGATGGGGGGACAGGTGAGGGACAGGTGAGAGACTGGGACAGGTAAGGGGTGGGGGGCAGGTGTGGGGCTGGACAGGTGGGGCACAGGTGAGCAACTGGGGACAGGTGAGGGATGGGGAGCAGGTGAGGGATGGGGTGACGGGTGGGGGATGAGGGACAGGTGAGGGGTGGGACAGGTGAGGGACAGGTGACAGATGGGGGACAGGTGAGACAGGTGATAGATGGGGGGACAGGTGGGGACAGGTGGGGACAGGTGAGGGACAGGGACAAGTGAGGGACAGGTGGGATCAGGTTAGGCCCAGGTGGGCTGTGAGTAAACCCCCTCACCTGTTCTCCCCCTCACCTGTCTCACCTGTCCCTCACCTGTTCATTTGTCCTCACCTGTCCCCCCAGGTTCTGGCCTGGCCGACCTGACCCAGGTGCGCCTGGCCGGGGGCCCGCACAGGTGTGCTGGGCGTGTCCAGGTGCTGCACGAGGGGCGCTGGGGCGGGGTCTGTGCGCTCACCTGGGCCACGCCCGCCGCCGACGTCACCTGCCGCTACCTGGGCTGCGGCCCCGCCCTCGGCACCGCCCAGGTGAGCGTCGGCAGCGAGGAGCTCACCTGGGTGGAGTCGCTCAGGTGCGAGGGCGGCGAGGGGAACCTGCTGGAGTGCCAGGTGAAGGTGTGGGGAGCCCCCCCCTGCCCGCACGCCGCTGTCACCTGTGCACGGCCAGGTGAGTCTGTGCACCTGTACAGGTGAGCCCTGAGAGGCCCAGCCCAGCCCAGGGGCTCACCTGTGCAGGCCATGGGGAGTCACCTGTACACCTGGGACACACCTGGGACACACCTGGGGTTACATGGGGACACCTGGGGATATCTGGGACACACCTGTGCACACCTGGGCCACCATGCAGGTGAGCACACCTGCCCAGCCCTTCTGTGTGTTCCAGGTGAGGCCCTGACTCCCCCAGGTGAGCCCTTGGGGCGCCCAGGTGAGCTCACCTGTCCACGCTTTCATTCTCAGGTGAGGCCGTGCCCCCGCCAGGTGAGGCCCTGGCGCCTTCAAGTGCGACCTCGGCGCGCTCAGGTGTGACCACGGCACCCTCAGGTGAGCCCCAGGTGGCCCCAGGTGGCCCCAGGTGAGCCCCAGGCGTCCCAGGTGAGCTCACCTGTCCTTCCTTTGTGTTCAGGTGCATCCCCATCTCACTCAGGTGTGGCCCCGACACTCTCAGGTGAGCCCCAGGTGTCCCCAGGTGTGAACAGCGCCCCCACCTGGCTGAGGCGCTGAGCCCTGCTCAGGTCAGCTCACCTGTCTGTGTTCCAGGTGTGCCCCCAGGTGCGACCCCGGAACCCTCAGGTGAGTCCCTGACACCCCCAGGTTATCCCTTGTGCCCAGGTGAGCTCACCTGTGCGTTGGGTGCCCAGGTGAGCCCCGGGAGGGCCAGGTGAGCTCACCTGTGCGTTGGGTGCCCAGGTGAGCCCCAGGAGGGCCAGGTGAGCTCACCTGTGCGTTGGGTGCCCAGGTGAGCCCTGGTGCCCAGGTGAGCTCACCTGTGCGTTGGGTGCCCAGGTGAGCCCTGGTGCCCAGGTGAGCTCACCTGTGCGTTGGGTGCCCAGGTGAGCCCTGGTGCCCAGGTGAGCTCACCTGTGCGTTGGGTGCCCAGGTGAGCCCCAGGAGGGCCAGGTGCGCCTGGCCGGGGGCCCGCACAGGTGCGCGGGGCGTGTCGAGGTGTTCCACGCGGGCAGGTGGGGCACGGTGTGCGACGACTCCTGGGAGCTGCCGGACGCGCAGGTCACCTGCCGCCAGGTGCGCTGCGGCCCCGCCCTCTGGGCCCCGGGGAGGGCGCAGTTCGGGGAGGGGGCGGGGCCCATCTGGCTGGACGGGCTCAGGTGTGTCGGCAACGAGACTCACCTGGCGCAGTGCCCCGCCCAGCCCTGGGGCCAGCACAACTGCAACCACGTGGAGGACGCCAGCGCCATCTGCGCAGGTGAGAGCCCACAGGTGAGCGCACCTGGGCTGGGGGGGGACAGGTGAGCTCACCTGGACGGGGGGAGGTACCTGGAGGGGACAGGTGAGGGGGGAGGGAAGGGCACACCTGGGCACACCTGAGACCCACCTGTCCCTGCCCCATCCCTGTTCCTCACCTGTCCCACACTGGTCTCACACCTGTCCCTCCCCTCTCACCTGTCCTTCACCTGTCTAAACCTTGTCCCTCACCTGTCCCCTCCACACCTGTCCTACACCTGTCCCTGCCTCACACCTGCCCCTCTGGTGCCCCTGGCCCCACACCTGTCCCCAGGAGCCCCCCCCCCCAGGTAACCCCCAAGTGCCCCCAGGTCTCCCCAGGTGAGTCCCCCAGGTGCCCCCAGGTAACCCCCAGTGACCCCAGGGGTCCCCAGGTGTCCCTGCCCCACAATTGTCCCAGGTGAGCCCCCACGTAACCCTCAGGTAACCCCCAGGTGTCCCCAGGTGCCCCCCAGGTAACCCCCCTCTTTCCCTGTCCCACACCTGTCCTGTCCCTACCCCACACCTGTCCCCAGGTGACCCCAGGTGTCCCCAGGTGTCCCCAGGTAACCCCAGGTGACCTCCAGGTACCCCCCAGGTGCCCCCAGGTGTCCCTGCCCCACACCTGTCCCCAGGTGACCCCAGGTGTTCCCAGATGCCCCCAGGTGTCCCCCAGGTGCCCCCAGGTGTGTCCCCCAGGTAACCCAGGTGTGTCATTGCAGACTCGGGGCTCCCGGCCGTGCCCCAGGTGCGTCTCTCAGGTGCCCCCGACAGGTGCGCGGGGCGTGTGGAGGTGCAGCACCAGCACCTGTGGGGCACCGTGTGCGACGACACCTGGGGGCTGCGCGAGGCTCAGGTGCTCTGCGCTCACCTGGGCTGCGGCCCCGCCCTGGAGGCGCCGGGGGGGGCCAGGTACGGCCGCGGCTCGGGGCCCATCTGGCTGGACGACGTCACCTGCGCGGGGCACGAGCCCGACCTGTTCAGGTGTGCCCATCGCACCTGGGGGGAGCACAACTGTCACCACGGCGAGGACGCGGGCGTGGTCTGCGCAGGTGAGACGGGCAGGTGTGAGCAGGTGTGTGCAGGTATGGACAGGTGTGGTCTGCACAGGTGAGTGCGGACAGGTGTGAGCAGGTGTGCATGGACAGGTATGCTCAGGTAGGGACAGGTGTGGTCTGCGCAGGTGAATGTAGACAGGTGTGCATGGACAGGTGTGGTGCGTTCAGGTGAGTCCAGGTGTGCTCAGGTATAGACAGGGGTGCATGGATAGGTGTGCACAGGTGAGACATGGACAGGTGTGCAGGTGTGTGCACAGGTGTGGTGTGCACAGGTGAGACATGGACAGGGAAGATATGGACAGGTGTGAACAGACAGGTGTGGTGTGTGCAGGTGAGTACAGGTGCGATCAGGTATGTACAGGTGTGCATGGGCAGGTGTACACAGACAGGTGTGGTATGTGCAGGTGAGTGCAGGTACAGACAGATGTGTGCCCAGGTGTGCTCAGGTGAGACATGGACAGGTGAGATGTGGGTAGATGGGCAGGTGTGGGCGCAGGTGAGACATGGAGAGGTGAGAAATAGACAGGTGAGCATGGACAGGTGAGCACAGGGGAGACATCGACAGGTGTGGGGAGGTGAGGTATGGACAGGTGTGTGCAGACAGGTGTGTGCATGTGTGCTGTGCACAGGTGAGACACGGACAGGTGAGACATGGACAGGTGTGCTCAGGTGTGATACGTGTGTGCAGGTGAGCAGTGACAGGTGTGCACAGGTGTGTGCACAGGTGTGCCCTCCAGGCCAAGTGAGCTTTACCTGGTGCTGCTCTCACCTGTCCGTTCCCCACAGGTACCTCCAGGCCAGGTGAGGTGCGGCTGGCGGACGGGCCTCACCTGTGCGCAGGTAGAGTGGAGGTGCTGCACGAGGGCACCTGGGGCACGGTCTGTGAGCACGGCTGGGACCTGAGCGACGCACAGGTGAGCACAGGACAGGTGAGGGGGGGACGGGTGAGGGGGACAGGTGAGGGGGGACAGGTGAGGGGGACAGGTGAGCACAGGGACAGGTGAGAGGGGGACAGGTGAGGGGGACAGGTGAGGGGGGACAGGTGAGAGGGGGACAGGTGAGGGGGGACAGGTGAGAGGGGGACAGGTGAGAGGGGACAGGTGAGGGGGGACAGGTGAGAGGGGGACAGGTGAGAGGGGGACAGGTAAGCACAGGGACAGGTGAGGGGGGACAGGCGAGGGGGGACAGGTGAGGGGGGACAGGTGAGGCTGAGGGGTAACAGGTGAGGCCCTGGGGATGCCCAGGTGAGCTCAGGTGTGTCCCTGGGCTCACTCAGGTGTGTTTAAGGTCATTCAGGTGTGATTGGGGTCACCCAGGTGTGTCTCTGGGCTCACCCAGGTGTGTTACCTGTCTCACAGGTGGTGTGCCGCCAGGTGGGCTGCGGGCCGGCGCTGGAGGCCCCGCGGGGGGCGCGGTTCGGGCGGGGCTCGGGGCAGGTGTGGCTGAGCGATCTCACCTGTGCGGGCACCGAGACACACCTGGGCCAGTGCCCCGCCCCCCCTGGGGCAGCAACACCTGCGGGCACGGCCAGGACGTGGGCGTGGTCTGTGACGGTGAGTGCGGGCAGGTGAGGGGGACAGGTGAGGGGGGACAGGTGAGGGGGGACAGGTGTCTATGGACAGGTGAGGGAGGACAGGTGTGTGTGGACAGGTGTGTACGGACAGGTGGGGAGGACAGGTGTGTGTGGACAGGTGTGTGTGGACAGGTGTGTATGGACAGGTGGGGAGGACAGGTGTGTGTGGACAGGTGTGTGTGGACAGGTGTGTATGGAAAGGTGTGTATGGACAGGTGTGTGTGGACAGGTGAGGGATGGACAGGTGAGACATGGACAGGTGTGCCATGGACAGGTGTGCCATGGCGAGTGCACCTGAGTGCATGGACACCTGTCCATGTCTCACCTGTCCCTCACCTGTCCATCCCTCACCTGTCCCCACTTGTCCTCACCTGTCCCTCACCTGTATCTCACCTGTCTCACCTGTATCTCACCTGTCCTCACCTGTCTCTCCTACCCAGCCCTCCGTCCCTCGGCCTCACCTGCGGGGCCTCTCCAGGTGCGCCTGGCCGGGGGCCCGCACAGGTGCGCGGGGCGGGTGGAGGTGCTGCACCTGGGCAGGTGGGGCGGGGTCTGTGACCGCACCTGGGACCTGCGGGCGGCCCGGGTCCCCTGCCGCCACCTGGGCTGCGGCCACGCCCTGGCCGCCCCCGGCCACGCCCACTTCGGGCCCGGCGGCGCCCCCGTGTGGCTGGAGGAGCTGCGCTGCTCAGGTGAGGAGCTCACCTTGGACAGGTGCGAGCGGCCCCAGGGCTGGGGGCGGAGCCGCTGCGGACACCTGGAGGAGGCGGGAGTGGTGTGCGCAGGTGAGCGCGGGGACAGAGGAGGGATGGAGGGGCTCAGGTGTGTCCTGGGGGGACAGGTGAGGGATGGGAGGGCTCAGGTGTGCACACGTGACCATAGGGGACAGGTGAGGGGGGGGGGCAATGACTCAGGTGTGTCTGGGGGGGCTCAGGTGTGGGTTGGGGACTCAGGTGAGAGCTGAAGGAGCTCAGGTGTGAAATTTTTGGACTCAGGTGAAGGCTGGAGGGACAGGTGAGGGTTTTGGGGGGCTCAGGTGTGACCTTCGGGGAACAGGTGAGGGTTTGGGGGGACAGGTGAACGAGAGGGGACAGGTAAGCCATGAGAGGGCTCAGGTGTGTTTATGGGGGAGCTCAGGTGTGTCCTTGGCAGGGGTTCAGGTGAGGGATGTGGGGGACAGGTGAACGCTGGGAGGGCTGGGAGGACCCAGGTGTGTTTGGGGGGGCTCAGGTATCCCCAGGTGTCCCCAGATGTGTCCCCAGGTGTGTGTGACCCCCCTCCCGTCCCGGCAGGTACCGACCCCCCCCAGGTGCGGCTGCAGGGCGGCCCCGGGCCCTGCGCGGGGCAGGTGCAGGTGCTGCTGAACCGCACCTGGCTGCAGGTGTGCGGCCTCACCTGGGGGCTGCCCGAGGCGCAGGTGCTGTGCCGGCAGCTGGGCTGCGGCCCCGCCCTCAGCGCACCTGTGGGGCCGCACCTGCCGGGGGGGGCGTGGCTGGCCCAGCTCACCTGTGACGGCTCCGAGTCGCAGCTCGCGGAGTGTCTCCCCCAGGGGGCGCCGCCCGGCACCTGCACAGGTGGGGCCGCCCAGGTGCGCTGCACCCCCCCCGCAGGTGAGCGCGGGGACGGGGGGAGGGGCTCCAGGTGAGGGACAGGTGTGGGGGAGGGGCTCCAGGTGTGGGGGAGGGGCCCAGGTGAGCCCCAGGTGTAGAAAAGGGATCCAGGTGCAACTCAGGTGAGGGAAAGAGCTGGGACAGGTGTGAGAGAGACAGTGGGACAGGTGAGAACAGCCAGGACAGGTGAGGAGGGCCAGGACAGGTGAGAACAGCCAGGACAGGTAAGGAGAGCCAGGACAGGTGTGACAGGTAAAGGTAGGACAGGTAATGTTGGGACAGGTGGGAAAGGAAGAGCCAGGAGAGGTGAGAATAGCCAGGACAGGTGGGGTGGGTGAAAGTTGGACAGGTGAGAAGGGAGAAGCCAGGAGAGATGAAAGGAACCAGGACAGGTGGGACAGGTGAAAAAGATTGGACCAGGACAGGTGAGAAGAGCCAGGCCAGGTGTGACAGGTGAAGTCAGGACAGGTGAGAAGAGCCAGGCCAGGTGTTCCAGGTGAAGCCAGGACAGGTGAGAAGAGCCAGGCCAGGTGTTCCAGGTGAAGCCAGGACAGGTGAGGAGCCCAGGCCAGGTACAGGCTCCCCCTGACCCCTCCCCTGTCCCCGCCCAGGTGAGCCCCCCACCTGCGGTACCTGGTGGCGCTGCTGGTGCTGCTGATGCCAGTGGGCGGGGCCCTGCTCTGGCTCACCTTGCGGGCCAGGTGTGTCCCAGGTGAGTCCCGCCCCTGCCCCGCCCCTCAGGTGACCTCAGGTGTGACCTCGGGTGACCCCAGGTGTGTCCCCAGGTGTGTCCCCAGCTCACCTGGGCGCCCCGAGGGCCTCCAGCGCCATTTACCTGCCCGGGAGGGCCTCACCTGGTGACGCTGAGGGGCTGCAGCTGATGGACGACGCCCCCTGAGCTCACCTGGCCCTGCTCACCTGGAGGAGCTCACCTGGAATCCCTCACCTGGAGCTCACCTGGAGGAGTGAACCTGCACCTAGAACTTACCTGGAGGAGCTCACCTGCACCTGGAGCTCACCTGGAGCTCACCTGATGGAGCTCACTTGGAACTCACCTGGTGTCACCTGCACCTGGAACTTACCTGGAGGAGCTCACCTGCAACTGGAATCCCTCACCTAGAATCTCTCACCTGGACCTCACCTGGGCTCCTCTCACCTGTCCACTCTCACCTGGAATCTCTCACCTGGAATTCCTCACCTGGAATCCCTCACCTGTCCCCAGCCCCGTCCCCTCCCTGGCTGTACCTGCAGGTCTCAGGTGCCCCGGGCACACCTGGGCAGGTGAATAAATTAAAAAATGGCATCTGGGGCCTCCAGGTGTGGATTTTGGGAGCTCCTGACTCCCCAGGTGTGACAGGTGTGAATTTGAGGGATTCTGAGTCCTCCAGGTGTGGATTTTGGGAGGTAGTTGACCCCACCAGGTGTGACAGGTGTGGATTTTGGGGAACCTCCACCCCCCAGGTGTGAATTTGGGGATCCCCACCTGTCAGGTGTGAATTTTGTGAGGCTCCCACCCCTCAGGTGTGAACTTTGAGATTCCCAAATCCCCAGGTGTGAATTTTGAGGGTCCCTCACCTGTCCGGGTGGGACAGGTGTGGATTTTGGGAGCTTCTGAGCCCTCCAGGTGTAAATTTTGGGCATCTCCCCTTCTGCCACCCTCCTGCTGACCCCACCCCTGCAGCCCCAGGTGTGTCCAGGTGTCAGACCTGCCCAGGGCTGTGGTTTGCTCCCCGATGAGACCCCCGACTCTGCCGGGAGCCCCCGGCCCAGCTCAGGTGGGGCTGTCAGGACAGGTGGGACAGGGAGGGGTTGGGATGTGATTGTCAGGTGAGAAATGCTGCAGGTGTCTCACCTGGGAGGGAAAGAGAAATGAAATCCAGGTTTGTACTGCAGGTGTCACACCTGGGAGGGAAAGAGGAATGAAATTCAGCTTTGAGGTGTGATCGTGGCAGGCAGGAAGATGGTGATGAGCTGTGAAACATTAATTTAGGAGAATTAAGGACTTTATTTAAAATAGATATTGCTGAGGTAAAGGTGGATGAGCTTCCCTTTGTTAACAGGAGTCGGATTGAAGGGACTGATCAATCACGGAACCTGTAAAACTATGTTTTTAATCAATAGACCCCACGAACACAACAAAATCATGAATCAAACAGTGCTGGAAAAACAGGATTCACCTGTCATGTAACACTTGAAAAAATTAAAAAGTCAAAGCTGAGAAAGACCATCTTCCTTCATCATTTTGGGACCCCACCCCCTAATAAAGACCACCAACCCATTTCAAAGAACAAACTCCTCATGGTTAATGGATTTTTGTGTGGTTAATTACCACACAAAAACAAAAAATAAAATGCACCAGAATTATGAATATTATTTGTGTTTTGGGTGTTCCATACTCCTGGATATAAAACCCCCCCCGTGACCATCTGTAAATTGTGCGTGTGTATTTGGGAGCGTCGTAATAAACACACACTTTCTAACTTTAAACTGTTACAGAATCTTTGTCCCTCACAGTTGGATATCGGTATTAGATCAATATCTATATTTTTTTAATAAATCGCTGTGACAGAAGCAGAGCCCCCGCAGCTGCACAGAAGGGCCATGGCAAGGCCCGGGAAGATGAGCAGATGCACCAAAAGGATATTTTATACACATTTTTCCTCTGTTTCCTGTCTTTTCCCCCTCATATTCCCCACCATTTCCTCCCCTCATATTTCCCGCCATTTTTCTCCCCTCATGTTTCCCACCCTTTTCCCCCTTCACATTTTTCACCATTTTCCCTCCTCACATTTCCCAACATTTTCCCCCTCACATTTCCTGCCCTTTTTCTCCCCTCGCATTTCCCGCCATTTTCTCCCCTCACATTTCCAGCCCTTTTCTCCCCTCACGTTTCCCTCCTTTCTTCTCCCTCATGTTTCCTGTCCTTTTTTTCCCTCATGTTTCCTGCCATTTTGTCTCCTCACATTTCCCACCATTTTCTCCCCTCACGTTTCCTCCTTTTTCCCCCCTCACATTCCCTTATTCTCCCCTCATGTTTGCCACCATTTTCTCCCCTCATGTTTCTCGCCATTTTCTCCCCTCACACTTCCCCACCATTTTTCCCCTTCATGTTTCCACCCTTTCCTCCCCTCACTTTTCCTGCCCTTTTCTTCCCTCATATTCCTCACCCTTTTCTCCCTCATGTTTCCCACCCTTTTTCTCCCTTCATGTTTCCTGCCATTTTCTCCCCTCACGTTTCCCTCCCTTTTTCTCCCCTTACATTTCCCTCCTTTCCTCCCCCTCACGTTTCCTGCCATTTTATCCCCTCACATTCTCCACCATTTCCTCCCTTCACGTGTCCTGCCATTTCCTCCCTCACGTTTCCCACCATTTCCTCCCCTCACATTTCCTGCCATTTTCTCACCTCACATTTCCCGCCCTTTTCCCCCTTCACGTTTCCTGCATTTTCTCGCCTCACTTTTCCCATCATTTTCTCCCTCACATTCTCCACCGTTTCCTCCCTTCACATTTCCCGCCCTTTTCCCTCTCACATTTCCCACCCTTTTTCTCCCCTCACATTTCCACCCTTTTTCTCCCCTCACGTTTCCCATAATTTTCCCTTCACGTTTCCCGCCATTTTCTCCCTTCACATTTCCCTCCTTTCCCCTCATTTCCTGCCTTTTTTCTCCTTCACGTTTCCTGCCCTTTTCCTGCCTCTTATTTCCCACGATTTTTTTCTCCCCTCACATTTCCTGCCCTTTTTCCTCTCACGTTCCCGACCATTTTCTCCCCTCACATTTCTCACCCTTTTCTGCCTTCACATTTCCCGCCCTTTTTCTCCCTTCACATTTCCCGCCATTTTCCCCTCTCACATTTCCCACCCCTTTTCACCCCTCATGTTTCCTTCCTTTTTCTCCCTCATGTTTCCCGCCATTTTCTCCCCTCACATTCCCACCCGTTTTCCTCCTCACATTCCCCAACATTTTATCCCCTCACATTTCCCACCATTTCCTCCCCTCACGTTTCCCTCCTTTTTTCCTCCTCACGTTTCCCTCCCTTTTTCTCCCCTCATGTTTCCCGCCATTTTCTGCCCTGACATTCCCTGCCCTTATTCCCCCTCACCTTTCCTGCCATTTATCCCCCTCATATTTCCCACCCTTTTCCCCCCTTCGTGTTTCTCACCATTTTCTCCCCTCACATTTCTCATCATTTTCTCCCCTTGCATTTCCCATCCTTTTTCCCCTCATATCTCCCACTCTTTTCCCCCCTCACCTTTCCCTCCTTTTTCCTCCTCACATTTCCCTCCTTTTCTCCCTCACGTTTCCCTCCTTTCTTCCCCTCACGTTTCCTGCCATTTTTCTCCCCTCACGTTTCCCTCCTTTTTCCTCTCTCATGTTTCCCGTAATTTTCACCCCTCTCGTTCCCCACTATTTTCTCCTCTCATGTTTCCCACCATTTTCTCCTTTCACATTTCCTGCCATTTTATCTCCTCACATTTCCCACCACTTTCTCCCCTTACATTTCCTGCCCTTTTTCCCCTCACATTTCCCGCCCTTTTTCTCCCCTCACATTTCCCGCCATTTTCCCTCTCACATTTCCCACCCTTTTTCACCCCTCATGTTTCCTTCCTTTTTCTCCCTCATGTTTCCCACTATTTTCTCCCCTCACATTCCCCACCCATTTTCCTCCTCACATTCCCCAACATTTTATCCCCTCACATTTCCTGCCATTTCCTCCCCTCACGTTTCCCTCCTTTCTTCCCCTTCATGTTTCCTGCCATTTTTCTCCCCTCATGTTTCCCACCCTTTTTCCTCTCTCATGTTTCCCGTAATTTTCACCCCTCCCGTTCCCCACCATTTTCTCCTCTCATGTTTCCTGCCATTTTCTCCCCTCATGTTTCCCACCCTTTTTCTCCCCTCACATTTCCCTCCTTTCCCCCCTCTCATTTCCTGTCCTTTTTCTCCCTCACGTTTCCTGCCCTTTTTCCCCCTCACACTTCCCACCATTTTATCCCTTCACATTTCCCACCCTTTTCTCCCCTCACATTTCCCACCCTTTTTCTCTCCTCACGTTTCCCTCCTTTTTCTCCCCTCACTTTCCCTGCCATTTTCTCCCCTCACTTTCCCTGCCATTTTCTCCCCTCATATTTCCCACCCTTTTCCCCCTTCATGTTTCCCACCATCTTCTCCCCTCGCATTCCCCGCCATTTCCTCCCTTCACATTTCCTGCCATTTTCTCCCCTCACATTTCCCTCCTTTTTCTCCCCTCATGTTCCCTGCCATTTTCTCACCTCACGTTCCCTGCCATATTCTCCCCTCATATTTCCCACCCTTTCCCCCTCACACTTCCTGCCATTTTCTCCTCTCACGTTTCCCGCCCTTTTTTCCCCCCCTCACATTCCCCGCCATTTTCTCCCCTCACATTTCTCTCCCTTTTTCTCCCCTCATGTTCCCCTCCCGTCTCCCACTGCCCCTGCCCTCGGCTCTGCGGCTGGATGGAGGAGAGAACTGCAGGCAAAAAAGTGAAAGGTCACAGGTTGAGTTAAGAACAGTTTACTAAAAGCAGCAATGGAACAAAGCGAGAGCCCTGAGCTGCCAAACCTTATGGAGGACACAGGAGACCAAGGCCTGTGATGACAGCGAGGTGGACGGACATGGAGACACCCAGCAGGAGGGGAGAAATCGAGAGGAAAAAAAAAAGCAAAACTTGGAGGGAACCAAAGGTGAGGTAAAAAATAGGAAACATGAAGTGAAAATGTTGGCAAATGTGAGGGGGAAAGTGGCAGGAAATATGAGGGGAAATGGTGGGAAATGTGAGCAGCCCACACTTAGATATTACAATAATAATAATAATAATAATAATAATAATAATAATAATTCCTTATTATAACAAATATAATTACTAATTTTATTTATTCCACTATATTTATCACCTATATATTAAAATAATAATAATATCCTTATTATAACAAACGTAATTACTAATTTTAATTTATTCTACTATATTTATATATTATTTTATTGCTATATTATTCCAGAATATATTTTATTTATATTATATAAATAACATATTTCTTATTTTATATTAATCACTATTTAAAAGTTTATTCTTATTTATATAAATAATATATTTCTTATTTTATATTAATTACTATTTTTTAATTTATTCTAGTACATTTATCACCCATATCTTTAAAAAAATCCTTATAACAAATACAATTACTATTTTCTTATTCTACTATATTTATATATTATTTTATTGCTATATCATTCCAGATTATATATTATTTATATTATATAAATGATATATTTCTTATTTTATATTAATTACTATTTTTAATTTATTCTAGTACATTTATCACCCATATCTTTAAAAAAATCCTTATAACAAATATAATTACTATTTTTATTTATTCAGCATATTTATATATTATTCTATTGCTATATTTCTCCAAATCATATTTTATTTATACAATATAAATAATATATTTAATATTTATATTAATTGCTATCCTAAAAGTTATTATTGTTTATATGAAATAAATAATATATTTATTATTTTATATTAATTACTATTTTTTTATTTATTCCAGTATATATTTTCTCCCTAAAAATCCACTTAATCCCGCCCTGTGCCATCAACAGACATAACCCGGTCGGTAGAGGAACAGATTTTTATTCTGAGGGTGTTTTGAGGATTTTTGGGGGTAAAAATCTAAAGAAAAAAGCACCAATTCCATATTCCCGGCGGCTTTTTCACTCTGAATCCCCGGAAAACCTCAGATTTCGCCCTAAAAATTTTAATTTTTCCTCAAAACCCACTTAAAGCTCGCCTATGAATTGTAGAAACAAGAGCCCGGATAGCTCAGCCGGAAGAGCATCAGATTTTTAATCTGAGGGTCTTTTGGGGCCTTCTGCGGTTAAAAATCGAATTTTAAAAAGCGCCAATTCCATATTCCCGGCGGCTTTTTCACTATAAATTACCGAATTGCTCAGATTTCTTCCTAAAACCATGAATTTTTCATAAAAAACCCTCTTAAAGACGGTCTATCGGCTGACGAAACAGGAGCCCGGATAGCTCAGTCGGTAGAGCATCAGACTTTTAATCTGAGGGTCCAGGGTTCAAGTCCCTGTTCGGGCGGGTCTCTGTTTTCCCGTTTTGCGGTTCCCGGCGCTGTCCGGGCTGTTCCCTTTGTTTCCCCCCCCGGCCCGGGGGTCCCGTTCCCTTTGCCCCCCACCCCGGCCCGGGGGTCCCGTTCCCTTTGCCCCCCCGGCCCGGGGGTCCCGTTCCCTTTGTTCCCCCCCCGGCCCGGGGGTCCCGTTCCCTTTGCCCCCCCCGGCCCGGGGGTCCCGTACCCTTTCCCCCCCCCTCGGCCCGGGGGTCCCGTTCTGCGGATCCCGGCGCTGTCGGGCCCGGTCCCTTTGCCCCCCCGGCCCGGGGGTCCCGTTTTGCGGATCCCGGCGCTGTCCGGGCCGGTCCCGGTGCCCCCCCGGCCCGGGGGTCCCGTTTTGCGGTTCCCGGCGCTGTCGGGCCCGGTCTCTTTGCCCCCCCGGCCCGGGGGTCCCGTTTTGCGGTTCCCGGCGCTGTCCGGCCCGGTCCCTTTGCCGCCCCCGGCCCGGGGGTCCCGTTTAGCGCGGGGGGGCGGCGGGCGGAGCGGAGGGCGCGGGGCGCGGGGCGCAGCGCGGGGCGGTCCCATGGTGTAATGGTGAGCACTCTGGACTCTGAATCCAGCGATCCGAGTTCGAATCTCGGTGGGACCTGCGGCTCCTTTTTTCGCTTTGCGCGGGGTCGCCCGCGGCAACCGAAACGTGGCCTGAGAAAGGGGGATTTCCCTTTTGTCCCCTGGGGTCCCTGTGTCCCTGGGGTCCCTTTTGTCTCCTGGGGTCCCTGTGTCCCCGGTGTCCCTTTTGTCCCCTGGGGTCCCTTTGGTCCCCTGTGTCCTCGGTGTTCCTGTGTCCCTGGTGTCCCCTGGTGTCTCTGTCCTGCGGAAGGGGTCGTCCCCTGTGTCTCCGGTGTCCCTTTTGTCCCCTGGTGTCCCCTGGTGTCCCTATCCTGCAGAGGAGAGTGGCTCTGATGTCCCTTTTGTCAACTGGTGTCCCTGGTGTCCCCGTGTCCCTGGTGTCCCCTTGTGTCCCCATGAATCGACCCCTGTTATGCGGAGGGGAATAGCCCTGGTGTCCCCGGTGTCCCTTTTGTCCCCTGCTGTCCCTGTCCTGCGGAGGGGAATAGCCCTGGTGTCCCCGGTGTCCCTTGGTGTCCCTGTCCTGCAGAGGGGGATGGCCCTGGTGTCCCTTTTGTCCCCTGGTGTCTCTATTGTCACCAGTGTCCTTGTGTTCCTGTCCTGCGGAGAAGGGTGGCCCTGATGTCCCTGTGCCCCCTGGTGTCCCTGCCCTGTGGACGGGGGTGGCCCCGGTGTCCGTTTTGTCCCTTGGTGTCCCCGGTGTCCCCTGGTGTCCCTGTCCTGCAGAGGGGGTGTCCCCGGTGTCCCTTTTGTCCCTGGTGTCCCTGGTGTCCCGTGTCCCTGGTGTCCCCTTGTGTCCCCACAAATCGACCCCTGTTATGCGGAGGGGGGTGTCCCCGGTGTCCCTTTTGTCCCCTGCTGTCCCTGTCCTGCGGAGAGGGGTGGCCTTGATGTCCCTGTGCCCCCTGGTGTCCCTTTAGTCCCCTGGTGTCCCTTTTGTCCCCTGCTGTCCCTGTCCTGCGGAGAGGGGTGGCCTTGATGTCCCTGTGCCCCCTGGTGTCCCTTTAGTCCCCTGGTGTCCCTTTAGTCCCCTGGTGTCCCTTTTGTCCCTGGTGTCCCCGGTGTCCACAGTGAAGATCATTAATTTTGGAATATAATAATTTTAAAATTACTTTAGGACATTCTGCTTTTTATCCCTATATCCTTAACTTACTACTACTGCTACTAAATAATAATATTAACAACAATAACAATAACAATATTAATAACAATTTAATTTGCACACACATACATTATACATATATAATACAGTATATACGGCTATTAATGGTAATGATATTTAGTAGCCAATGATATTTATATATTTTTTTTTACTTAATTAGATTTTCTTGAGGTAAATATTGTGGCTTTGGACTTTGTTTTGGGTTTTTTTTATTATTTACAATGTGTAACTTGGCTTTTGAGTAAAGATAAAGGGATGGGTTTGTCTGCACTTGAGGTAGAATTGATTTAAAATTTGATTAATTTTTTATTGTGCATTGCTGGGACTTTAGATTTAGGTTTAGATTTAGGTTTAGGTTTAGATTTAGATTTAGGTTTAAATTTAGGTTTAGATTTAGGTTTAGATTTAGATTTAGATTTAGATTTAGGTTTAGATTTAGGTTTAGATTTAGATTTAGATTTAGGTTTAGATTTAGATTTAGGTTTAGATTTAGGTTTAGATTTAGGTTTAGATTTAGATTTAGATTTAGGTTTAGATTTAGGTTTAGATTTAGGTTTAGGTTTAGGTTTAGATTTAGGTTTAGATTTAGATTTAGATTTAGATTTAGATTTAGATTTAGATTTAGGTTTAGATTTAGGTTTAGGTTTAGGTTTAGATTTAGATTTAGATTTAGATTTAGATTTAGGTTTAGGTTTAGATTTAGGTTTAGGTTTAGGTTTAGGTTTCGATTCAGATTCAGATTCAGATTTACATTTACATTTACATTTACATTTACATTTACATTTACATTTGCATTCACATTCACATTTACATTCACATTCAGATTGGGCGGGGCAGGCTTTACCCGCAGAGGTTTTGGCTGTTGATTGACGAGGCGGCCGCTGATTTTAAAGCCCTTTTATTTCATGTTTGTAACCCCGAGGGGCCGCCCTCCGGCCCTTGGGGACCGTGTGTGACATTGTGACACCCCCGCCCTGGCACCGCCCTCCGCCCCTTGGGGACCGTGTGTGACATTGTGACACCCCTGGTGGCCCCTGGGGCTCCCCCCCCCACACTCGGTGTCACTTTTGTTCCCAAACCGCGGCCGCACCTGAACCCGCCCCACCCGAGATTGTGAAACCCCCCGCGGGCACACGGCGTGCCCGGACAGAAAATAAAATAAAATAAAATAAAAAAAAATTAAATAAAATAAAATAAAATAAAATAAAATAAAATAAAATATTTTTAAAAAGTGAAAGGAAATGAAACACAATGAAATAAAATATAAAATATAAGATAAAATATAATATAATAAAATATTAAAATAAAATATAAGATAAAATAAAAAATAAAAATAAAAAATATATAATATAATATAATATAATATAATATAATATAATATAATGTAATATGATATAATGTAATATAGAATAAAAAAATTAAATTAAATTAAAATAAAATAAAATAATAAACAAAACAAAACAAAACAAAGCAAAACAAAATAAAAATAAAATAAAATAAAATAAAATAAAAAATAATAAAATAAAATAAAATAATAAACAAAACAAAACAAAACAAAGCAAAGCAAAACAAAATAAAAATAAAATAAAATAAAATAAAATAAAATAAAATAAAATAAAATAAAATAAAATAAAATAAATAATCTCCAGTTTGCTGGGGCGGTTTGAAAGCCGAGGCCGGGGCGGGGCCGTGCGGAGGTTGGGAACAAAACCAACGATCCGGAGCGCGGGTTCTGTGCGGCCACAGGGGGGGAAATCCCGTTTGTGCCGCCCCGGGGGGAGCCGGGGGCTGCCCCGGTGCCCGGGAACGGGCGGGGAAGGGCCGGAGCCGGGTCTGGGCCCGGGGGAAGCGAGAGAGGCCAAAGGCGGGAGAATTTCCCCTTGTTTTACAACAAAAAACCCAACGTGGGAGGGTTCGGGGTCAGCCTGGGGAATTCGAGGGCATTGAGGGGGAGTTTGGGGTCATTTATGGGAGTTTGGGGTAATTTATGGGAATTTGGGGTCATTTTGGGGAATTTGGGATCATTTTGGGGAAATTTGGAGGAATTTTGGGGTCATTTGGGAGAATTTTGGGGTCATTTGGGAGAATTTTGGGGTAATTTTGGGGAAATTTGGGGTCATTTTGGGGAATTTGGGGTCATTGGGGGAATTTTGGGGTCATTTATGGGAATTAGGGGTCATTTTGGGGAAATTTGGAGGAATTTTGGGGTCATTTGGGAGAATTTTGGGGTCATTTTGGGGGAGTTTGGGGTCATTTTGGGGAAGTTTGGGGTCATTTTGGGGAAGTTTGGGGTCATTTGGGGGAAGTTTGGGGTCATTTTGGGGAATTTTGGGGTTCAGCACAGACGTGAGGGGCCGGCCCAGCCCCGAGCCCAGAGCTGAGGGCCGGGGGAGGACAGACAGACGGACAGAGGGACAGACAGACACGGGGCCAGAGGAGCTGGGCGTGTCCGTGGGAGGGATGGACACACGGACAGACACAGACAGAGACAGGGCTGCACAGACAGACGGACAGACAGACAGACAGTCTGTGGAGGGATGGCAGCTGTTCCTGCCCTGCTGGGCAGCCAGAGGGGTACGAGTGGCCGGGCTGGACAGACAGACAGACAGCGTGGCAGAGGTTGGACGGCCGGACAGACAGACAGACAGGGTGGCAGCCACAGGATGGCTGGACAGATGGACAGATGGGGTGGCAGAGGCCAAACGGCTGGACAGACAGACAGCCATGGTGGCAGACACTGGATGGCTGGACAGATAGACAGCCAGGTCCCAGAGGCCAGACAGATGGACAGCCAGATGTCAGAGGCTGGACAGATGGACAGCCACGGTGCCAGAGGTTAGATGGCTGGACAGACAGACAGACAGGTGGCAGAGATTGGATGACTGGACAGTTGGACAGCCATGGTGCCAGAGGCCAGACAGACGGACAGCCATGGTGCCAGAGGTTAGATGGCTGGACAGATGGACAACCAGGGTGACAGAGGCCAGACAGACGGACAGCTGGGGTGACAGGGGCCGGACAGATGGACATCCAGAGTGGCAACGGCTGGACAGATGGACAGCCATGGTGCCAGAGGTTAGACAGCTGGACAGGTAGACAGCCAGGTCCCAGAGGCTGGACAGACGGACAGCTCTGCTGGCAGAGGCTGGGCAGACAGACGGCCACGGTGCCAGAGGTTAGATGGCTGGACAGACGGACAACCAGGATGGCAGACACCGGACAGACAGACAGACAGGTGCCGGAGGCCGAACTGATGGACAACCAGGCAGCGGGCACTGGACAGACAGACAGCTGGGGTGGCAGAGGCTGGACAGACAGACAGCCATGGTGCCAGAGGCCAGACAGAGGGACAACCAGGGTGGCAGAGGTTGGACAGACGGACAGCTAGGGTGGCAGAGGCTGGACAGAGGGACAACCAGGGTGGCAGAGGCTGGATGACTGGACGGACAGACAGACAGGTGCCAGAGGCCGGACAGACGGACATCCAGGTGTCACACACCGGACAGATGGACAGCTAAGGTGCCAGAGGCTGGACAGACGGACATCCAGGTGTCACACACCGGACAGACAGACTGACGGACAGACACACATCCACCCGCCCGCACCGCTCCCGCCGGGCGCTGCCGGGGGCGGGGAAGGCGCCCCGTGGGAAGGAGCCCAGCCCGTCCCGTCCCGGAGGCGGCGGCCGCGCGAACCAACCCCGGGCCCCGCCGGCCCCGCGACCTCCGGACCCGCCCGCCCCGGGGAGCGCTCCCGGCTCGGCTCGGCTCGGCTCGGCCGGGCCAAAGGTCGCGGGGCGCACCTTGGCCTCTGCGGCCATGGCGCTGCTGCTGCTCCTGCTGCTCTTCCTCCTCCTCCTCCTGCTCCTGCTCGCCCTCCGCAGCGTCCCCTTCCTCTGGGACGACCTGCTGGCCTTCGGCACCATGGTGCGCTCCTCGGCGCGCTGCCGCCGCCGCCTGTCGCGCCGCCCGCCCGTCACGCTGCTGGACGTGTTCCGGCAGCACGCCCGCCGCCGGCCGCGCCGCCCGCTGCTGCTCTTCCAGGACCAGGTTTACACCTTCGAGGACGTGGAGAAGCGCAGCAACCGCGCGGCCTGGGCGCTGTCCCGGCGCCTGGGGCTGCGGAGCGGCCGCACCGTGGCCGTGTTCCTGCCCAACGAGCCCGCCTACCTGTGGACGTGGCTGGCGCTGGCCAAGCTGGGCTGCCCCATGGCCTGTCTCAACTGCAACGTGCGGGGACGGGCGCTGCGACACGCGCTGGAGGCGGCCCGGGCCACCCTGGTGCTGGCCAGCCCCGGTGAGAGGGGACAGGGGACACTGGGGACACTGGGGACATTGGGGGGTCACCAGGGTCACCCCAGTGCTGGCCAGCCCCGGTGAGAGAGGACACTGGGGACACTGGGGACACTGGGGACATTGGGGACATTGGGGACACTGGGGACATTGAGGGGTCACCCTGGTGCTGGCCAGCCCCGGTGAGAGGGGACAGGGGACATTGGGGACATTGCAGGGTCACCAGGGTCACCCCAGTGCTGGCCAGCCCCGGTGAGAGGGGACAGGGGACACTGGGGACACTGGGGACATTGGGGGGTCACCAGGGTCACCCCAGTGCTGGCCAGCCCCGGTGAGAGAGGACACGGGGACACTGGGGACACTGGGGACATTGGGGGGTCACCAGGGTCACCCCAGTGCTGGCCAGCCCCGGTGAGAGAGGACACGGGGACACTGGGGACACTGGGGACACTGGGGACATTGGGGACATTGGGGACACTGGGGACATTGAGGGGTCACCCTGGTGCTGGCCAGCCCCGGTGAGAGGGGACAGGGGACACTGGGGACACTGGGGGGCTTGGCAGGGTCACCAGGGTCACCCCAGTGCTGGCCAGCCCCAGTGAGAGGGGACATGGGGACATTGGGGGGTCACCAGGGTCACCCCAGTGCTGGCCAGCCCCGGTGAGAGGGGACATGGTGACATTGGGGGTCACTAAAGTCACCCTGGTGCTGGCCAGTCCCGGTGAGAGGGGACACTGGGGACATTGGGGACATTGGAGGGTCACCAGGGTCGCTCTGGTCTGGGACAGCCCCGGTGAGAGGAGACATTGGGGACATTGGGGGGTCACTGAGGTCACCCTGATGCTGGTGAGAGGGGACACTGGGGACATTGGGGAGTCACCAGGGTCACCCCAGTGCTGGCCAGCCCCGGTGAGAGGGGACACGGGGACACTGGGGACACGGGGACATTGGGGACATTGGGGACACTGGGGACATTGAGGGGTCACCCTGGTGCTGGCCAGCCCCGGTGAGAGGGGACAGGGGACACTGGGGACACTGGGGGGCTTGGCAGGGTCACTAAGGTCACCCCAGTGCTGCCCAGTCCCGGTGAGAGGGGACAGGGGACATTGGGGACATTGGAGGGTCACCAGGGTCGCTCTGGTCTGGGACAGCCCCGGTGAGAGGAGACATTGGGGACATTGGGGGGTCACTGAGGTCACCCTGATGCTGGTGAGAGGGGACACTGGGGACATTGGGGAGTCACCAGGGTCACCCTGGTGCTGGCCAGCCCCGGTGAGAGGGGACACGGGGACACTGGGGACACTGGGGACATTGGGGACATTGGGGGGTCACCAGAGTCACCCCAGTGCTGGCCAGCCCCGGTGAGAGGGGACACAGGGACATTGGGGGGGTCACCAAGGCCACCCTGGTTGTCACCAGCCATGGTGAGAGGAGACATTGGGGACACTGGGGGGTCACCAGGGTCAGCCTGGTGCTGGTCAGCTCCGGTGAGAGGGGACATGGGGACAATGAGGACATTGGGGGGGTCACTAAAGTCACCCCAGTGCTGGCCAGCCCCGGTGAGAGGGGACATTGGGGACATTGGGGAGATTGGCGGGGACACTGGGGAGATAGGCAGGGTCACCAAGGCCACCCTGGTTGTCACCAGCCCTGGTGAGAGGGGACAGGGGCACACTGGGGGGATTTGGGAGATTGGTGGGGTCAGCAAGGCCACCCTGGTCTGGGACAGGGGGACAGTGGGAGCTTGGCAGGGCCACCAAGGCCACCCTGGTGCTGACCAGTCCTGGACAGGGCTTTGGGACCATGAGGGGTTGTGGTCACCAAGGCCACCCTGGTTGTCACCAGCCCCAGAGAGAGTGGAAAGCAGGGACACTGGGGGACTTTGGGAGCTTGGCAGGGTCACCAAGGCCACCCTGGTCTGGGACATGGGGACACTGGGGTGCTTGGCAGGGCCACCAAGGCCATCCTGGTTGTCACCAGCCCCAGAGAGAGGGGACATTGGGACAGTGGGAGATCGGCAGGGTCACCAAGGCCACCCTGGTGCTGACCAGTCCTGGACAAATAGAACCTTTGAGGGGCTTTGGGACCATGTGCCACTGTCCCTGTGTGTGTGTCACTGTTCCTCTGTGTGTGTCACTGTCCCCTCATGTGTGTGTCACTGTCCCTTTTGGGGTGCTCAGGGTGTGTGGGGTGTGTCAGGGACCCCCATTTGGGGTGCTCAGGGCGTGTGGGGTGTGTCAGGGACCCCCATTTGGGGTGCTCAGGGTGTGTGGGGTGTGTCAGGGTCCCCCATTTGGGGTGCTCAGGGCGTGTGGGGTGTCTGTAGGATCACAGGAACCCTTTTGGGGTGCTCAGGGTGTGTGGGGTGTGTCAGGGACCCCCATTTGGGGTGCTCATGGTGCCCCTCAGGGAAGTTTGGGGTGTCTGGGGTCCTGGGCTCCCCCATGCTGGATCTTTGGGGTGCCCACGGGATCACGGGTCGTATTTGGGATGTGCCTGGTGCCCACCTGGGCTGCTTTGGGTGCCCATTTGGGGTGTCTGGGGCACCCACCTGGCCAGGTGCCCGTTTGTGATCCCTGGACTCACCTGGGCCATCCATGACTCCAAAGGTGCCCACCTGGCCAGGTGTCAGTTTGGGATATCTGGGTTCACCTTGGCTGGCCCATCCATGATTCCCAGGATGTCCACCTGAGCAGGTGCCCATTTGGGATACCTGGGGTGCCCAGCTGAGCACCTTGGCCCCCATCCGTGACTCTGAGGGTGCCCACCTGTCCAGGTGCCCATTTGGGATCTCTGGGTTCACCTGGGCACCTTGGCCAGCCCATCCATGACTCTGAGTGTCCCCAGCTGGCCTGGTGCCCACCTGGGCTCCCTGGGGTCACCTGAGCACCTTGTCCCGTCCATAACTCTGCACCCACCTGCCCAGATGCCCATTTGGGATCTCTGGGATGCCCACCTGGCCATCTTGACCCCTCCATGATTCCATGCCCACCTGTCCAGGTGCCCATTTGGGCTCCCTGGGTTCACCTGAGCACCTTGTCCCATCCCTGACTCAGCACCCACCTGTCCAGGTGCCCATTTGGGATGTCTGAGTTCACCTGGGCACCTTGCCCCATCCATAACTCTGCACCCACCTGGCCAGGTGCCCATTTGGGATCTCTGGGATGCCTACCTGGCCATCTTGACCCCTCCATGATTCCATGCCCACCTGTCCAGGTGCCCATTTGGGCTCCCTGGGTTCACCTGAGCACCTTGTCCCATCCCTGACTCAGCACCCACCTGTCCAGGTGCCCATTTGGGATGTCTGAGTTCACCTGGGCACCTTGCCCCATCCATAACTCTGCACCCACCTGGCCAGGTGCCCATTTGAGATACTTGGGTTCACCTGGGCACCTTGGCCCCCATCTGTGACTCTGAGGGTGCCTACCTGTCCAGGTGCCCATTTGGGATCTCTGGGTTCACCTGGGCACCTTGACCCCTCCATGATTCCATGCCCACCTGACCAGGTGCCTATTTGTGATCCCTGGGCTCACCTGAGCACCTTGGCCCAATCCATGACTCTGAGTGTCCCCACCTGGCCAGGTGTTCACTTGGGCTCCCTGGGTTCACCTGAGGCCCTTGGACCCGCCCCATGACTCTGCTCCCACCTGTCCAGGTGCCCATTTTGGGGCTCCCTCAGGTGCCCTCGCACCCCCGTGTGTCCCCTCCTGTCCCCTCACTGCCGTGTGTCCCCGCTGTCCCCTCACCCCGTGTGTCCCCTCACCCCGTGTGTCCCCTCACCCCCGTGTGTCCCCGCTGTCCCCTCACTGCCGTGTGTCCCCTCACCCCGTGTGTCCCCTCCTGTCCCCTCACTCAGTGTGTCCCTCCTGTCCCCTCACCCCGTGTGTCCCTCCTGTCCCCTCCTGTCCCTTCACCCCGTGTGTCCCCGCTGTCCCCTCACCCAGTGTGTCCCTCCTGTCCCCTCCTGTCACCTCACCCCGTGTGTCCCCTCACCCCTGTGTGTCCTCTCACCCCTGTGTGTCCCCTCACCCTGTGTGTCCCCTCCTGTCCCCTCACCCCATGTATCCCCTCACCCCGTGTGTCCCCTCACCCCTGTGTGTCCCCTCACCCCTGTGTGTCCCCTCCTGTCCCCTCACCCCGTGTGTCCCTCCTGTCCCCTCCTGTCCCCTCACCCCTGTGTGTCCCCTCACCCCGTGTGTCCCCTCCTGTCCCCTCACCCCATGTGTCCCCGCTGTCCCCTCACCCCGTGTGTCCCCTCACCCCGTGTGTCCCCTCCTGTCCCCCAGAGCTCCGCGAGGCCGTGGAGGAGGTGCTGCCCGACCTGGAGCGGGACGGTGTCCAGGTGTTCTACCTGAGCTGGGAGTCGCCCACGCCGGGGGTGGAGGCGCTGCTCCCGGCCATCGAGGCGGCCCCCGAGGAGCCCCCGCCCGCCCGGCACCGCGCGGGGGTCACCGGGGACTCCCGGGCCATGTACATCTACACCTCGGGCACCACAGGTGAGCCGGGGCGGCCCGAGATGGGGGATTGAGGGTGGGCGGCCTGGAGGGGGCTTTATCCAGGCCTGACCGTGGTGGGTCCACCTGGTCCACCAGGTGTGTGCTGTGTCGGCCTGGGCAGCCTGCAGGGGTCTGGGGGGGGTCTTTATCTAAACCTGACCGTGGTGGCTTCACCTGGGTCAGGTGTGTCCTGGTTGTGTCCACATGGGCATCTTGGAGGGGTCTGGGGGGTCTTTCTCCAAGCCTGACCATGGTGGGTCCATCTAGGCCAGGTGTGTCCCAGCTGTGTCCACCTGGGCAGCCTGGAGGGGTCTGGGGGGTCTTTGTCCAGGCCTGACCATGGTGGATCCACCTGGGCCAGGTGTGTCCTGGCCATGTCCACATGGTCAGCACAGGCAGCCTGCAGGGGTCTGGGGGGTCTGTATCCAGCCCTGACCGTCATGGCTTCACCAGGTGTATCCTGGTTGTGTCCACATGGGCAGCCTGCAGGGGTCTTGGGGGTCTTTATCCAAACCTGACAGTGGTGGGTCCACCTGAGCCAGGTGTATGCCATGTCCCCCTGCACAGGTCAGTGTGGGAGGAGTCCTGGGGACTGACCATCATGGCTCCACCTGGGCCAGGTGTATCCTGGTTGTGTCCACATGGGCAGCCTACAGGGGTCTGGGGGGCGTCTTTATCCAAACCTGACAGTGGTGGGTCCACCTGGGCCAGGTGTGTCCTGGCTGTGTTTATATGGGCAGTCTGCAGGGGCCGTGGGGGGGTCTTCATTCCAGCTTCAACATGGTGGCTCCACCTGGGCCAGGTGTGTCCCGTGTCCATGGAGGGTTGGTCACTCACTGGGTGACAGCCTGCACGTGGCTCCTCACGGCTCCTCCCCCAGGGGACAAAGCCCCCCCAGCTCAGCGGGCTGCGCCCCCCAGACCCCACCCCAGGGCGCCCCCATCCCACCCAGCCCCTTGTCCCCCCAGGGCTGCCCAAGGCGGCGGTGGTGACGGAGCTGAAGCTGATGATGGTGGCCAGCCTGGCGCGGATCTGCGGCCTGCGGCCTGACGACGTCGTCTACACCACCCTGCCCCTCTACCACTCGGCCGGGCTGCTGGTGGGGCTGGGGGGATGCCTGGACGTCGGTACGGACACCGGGACACACGGACAGGGCGGGGCAGGGGGAGGGATGGGAGGGGAGGAGAGATGGGGAGGAGGGGATGGATGATGGATGATGGATGATGGATGGATGATGGATGGATGATGGAGGGATGATGGATGATGGATGATGGATGGATGATGGATGATGGATGATGGATGGATGATGGAGGGATGATGGATGATGGATGATGGATGGATGATGGATGGATGATGGATGATGGATGATGGATGATGGATGATGGATGATGGATGATGGATGGATGATGGATGATGGATGATGGATGGATGATGGATGATGGATGATGGATGGATGATGGAGGGATGATGGATGATGGATGATGGATGATGGATGATGGATGATGGATGATGGATGGATGATGGAGGGATGATGGATGATGGATGATGGATGATGGATGATGGATGATGGATGATGGATGATGGATGATGGATGATGGATGATGGATGGATGATGGATGATGGATGATGGATGATGGAGGGATGATGGATGATGGATGATGGATGGATGATGGATGGATGATGGATGATGGATGATGGATGATGGAGGGATGATGGATGATGGATGGATGATGGATGATGGATGATGGATGGATGATGGATGATGGATGATGGATGATGGATGATGGATGGATGATGGATGATGGATGGATGATGGATGATGGATGGATGATGGATGGATGATGGATGGATGATGGATGATGGATGGATGATGGATGATGGATGGATGATGGATGATGGATGATGGATGATGGATGATGGATGATGGATGGATGATGGATGGATGATGGATGGATGATGGATGATGGATGATGGATGATGGATGATGGATGGATGATGGATGATGGATGATGGATGATGGATGATGGATGGATGATGGATGGATGATGGATGGATGATGGATGATGGATGGATGATGGATGATGGATGGATGATGGATGATGGATGATGGATGGATGATGGATGGATGATGGATGATGGATGGATGATGGAGGGATGATGGATGATGGATGATGGATGATGGATGATGGATGATGGATGATGGATGGATGATGGATGATGGATGATGGATGGATGATGGATGGATGATGGATGATGGATGGATGATGGATGATGGATGATGGATGGATGGATGGATGGATGATGGATGATGGATGATGGATGATGGATGGATGATGGATGGATGATGGATGATGGATGGATGATGGATGGATGATGGATGATGGATGATGGATGGATGGATGGATGGATGATGGATGATGGATGATGGATGGATGATGGATGGATGATGGATGGATGATGGATGATGGATGGATGATGGATGGATGATGGATGATGGATGATGGATGGATGATGGATGATGGATGATGGATGATGGATGATGGATGGATGGATGATGGATGATGGATGATGGATGATGGATGGATGGATGATGGATGATGGATGATGGATGGATGATGGATGATGGATGATGGATGATGGATGATGGATGATGGATGGATGATGGATGGATGGATGATGGATGATGGATGGATGATGGATGATGGATGATGGATGGATGATGGATGATGGATGATGGATGATGGATGATGGAGACAAGGCCAGAGGACAGAAGGGGTGTGGTCACTGTCCCGTGTCCCCAGGTGCCACCTGTGTCCTGCGCTCCAAGTTCTCGGCCTCCCATTTCTGGGCCGACTGTCGGCGCTACAACGTCACCGTCATCCAGTATGTGGGGGAGCTCATGCGCTACCTGTGCAACACGCCCCCGGTGAGCCCAAAACTGCCCCAAAACCACCCCAAACCCACGCCAGGGGTGGTCTGGTCACCCCCTGAGGTGTCCCCATGTCCCCTTTTCTCCCTGATGTGTCCCCCTGTACCCCTGAACTGTCCCTGTCCTCCCTGAGCTGTCCCTGTCCCCTGTTCCTTGAGCTGTCCCTGTCTCCCCTGAGCTGTCTCTGTCCCCCCCTGAGGTGTCCCCTGTCCCCCTGAACTGTCCCCGTCCCCCCTGAGCTGTACCTGTTCCCCCCTGAGCTGTCCCTGTCTCCCCTGAGCTCTCCCCTGTCCCCCCTGAGCTGTCCCTGTCCCCCTGAGCTGTCCATGTCCCCCTGATTTGTCCCTGTCCCCCTGAGCTGTCCCTGTCCCCCTGAGCTGTCCCTGTCCCCTGTCCCCCTGAGCTGTCCCTGTCCTGTGTCCCCTGTCCCCTGATCTGTCCCTGTCCCCTGACCTGTCCCTGTCCCCTGTCCCCTGTCCCCCCTGAGCTGTCCCTGTCCCCTGACCTGTCCCCTGTCCCTGTCACCCCCTGACTGTCCCTGTCCCCAGCGCCCCGATGACGGGCAGCACGGGGTGCGGATGGCTCTGGGGAACGGGATGAGGGCCGAGGTGTGGAAGGAGTTCCTGCGGCGCTTCGGGCCCGTGGCCATCTGGGAGTTCTACGGGGCCACCGAGGGCAACGCCGGCTTCATCAACTACACCGGGAAGGTCGGGGCCGTGGGCAGGGCCAACAGGTTCCTCAAGGTGAGGGGGGACCCTTGGGTGGGATGGTGGGGATGGGGACGGGGAGGGGGAACACTCGGGGTGGGATGATGGGGACGGGGAGGGGGAACACTCGGGGTGGGATGATGGGGATGGGGATGGGGATGAGGAGAGGGAACACTCGGGGTGGGATGATGGGGATGGGGAGAGGGAACACTCGGGGTGGGATGATGGGGATGGAGATGAGGAGAGGGAACACTCGGGGCGGGATGATGGGGATGGGGATGAGGGAACACTCGGGGCGGGATGATGGGGATGAGGATGAGGGAACACTCGGGGTGGGATGATGGGGATGGGGATGGGGAACACTCGGGGTGGGATGATGGGGATGGGGATGAGGAGAGGGAACACTCGGGGTGGGATGATGGGGATGGGGACGGGGAGGGGGAACACTCGGGGTGGGATGATGGGGATGGGGACGGGGAGGGGGAACACTCGGGGTGGGATGATGGGGATGGGGATGGGGATGAGGGAACACTCGGGGTGGGATAATGGGGATGGGGATGGGGAACACTCGGGGTGGGATAATGGGGATGGGGATGAGGGAACACTCGGGGTGGGATGATGGGGATGGGGATGGGGATGAGGGAACACTTGGGGTGGGATGATGGGGATGGGGATGAGGAGAGGGAACGCTCGGGGTGGGATAATGGGGATGGGGATGGGGAACACTCGGGGTGGGATGATGGGGATGGGGATGAGGGAACACTCGGGGTGGGATGATGGGGATGGGGATGGGGATGAGGGAACACTCGGGGTGGGATAATGGGGATGGGGATGGGGAACACTCGGGGTGGGATGATGGGGATGGGGATGAGGGAACACTCGGGGTGGGATGATGGGGATGGGGATGGGGAACACTCGGGGTGGGATGATGGGGATGGAGATGAGGAGAGGGAACACTCGGGGTGGGATGATGGGGATGGGGATGAGGGAACACTCGGGGCGGGATGATGGGGATGGGGATGGGGAACACTCGGGGTGGGATGATGGGGATGGGGATGAGGGAACACTCGGGGCGGGATGATGGGGATGGGGATGGGGAACACTCGGGGCGGGATGATGGGGATGGGGATGAGGAGAGGGAACACTCGGGGTGGGATGATGGGGATGGGGATGGGGATGAGGGAACACTCGGGGTGGGATGATGGGGATGGGGATGGGGATGAGGGAACACTCGGGGTGGGATGATGGGGATGGGGATGGGGAGGGGGAACACTCGGGGTGGGATGATGGGGATGGGGATGAGGGAACACTCGGGGCGGGATGATGGGGATGGGGATGGGGATGGGGAACACTCGGGGTGGGATGATGGGGATGGGGATGAGGAGAGGGGACCCTCGGGGTGGGATGATGGGGATGGAGATGAGGGAACAGTCGGGGTGGGATGATGGGGATGGAGATGAGGAGAGGGAACACTCGGGGTGGGATGATGGGGATGGGGATGAGGGAACACTCGGGGTGGGATGATGGGGATGGGGGTGAGGGAACACTCGGGGCGGGATGATGGGGATGGGGATGAGGAGAGGGAACACTCGGGGTGGGATGATGGGGATGGGGAACACTCGGGGTGGGATGATGGAGATGAGGAGAGGGAACACTCGGGGTGGGATGATGGGGATGGGGATGAGGAGAGGGAACACTCGGGGTGCGATGATGGGGATGGGGATGAGGAGAGGGAACACTCGGGGTGGGATGATGGGGATGGGGATGAGGAGAGGGAACACTCGGGGCGGGATGATGGGGATGGGGATGAGGGAACACTCGGGGCGGGATGATGGGGATGGGGATGAGGAGAGGGGACACTCGGGGTGGGATGATGGGGATGGGGACGAGGGGGTGACTTTGGGGGGCCCAAGGTGGCACCTCAGGTTGGGGTCCAGCCAAGGAAAGGGGTTTGGGATGCTCCTCTTGGTGCTGGAGCCAACAGGGGAGGTCAGCACCATCCATAGGGTTGGGCTGGCACAAAAGCAGAGTCCCCACAATGCCCCTTTCACACCCAAAATGTGTCCTCTCCACCTGATTGGCCAATATTGACCAGCAGTGTTGACTCACAGCCTGGTTTTGGGGTGTCCATGGGGTCTGGTCATCTCTGTGCCCCTCTGGTGCTATGGCTCAGCCCTCACCCACCTGTGGAGCAAAAGCTGCAAAAAATCTGGTTTTTCCCCTTGTTTTTCCTCATCATGTTGTCCTGGATTTGGAAGATGCCACCATGAGCTCATTGACTCCATCACATTAACCCTCATTTAAATAGGTTGAAATAAGAATTATTGATTCCAACCTAAAGGTTTAAAATGAGAGACAATTAAAACCAAACAGTTTTTAATCCCAGAATTTTGGGATTGGGACAGCCCAATCAGGGCAGGGGAAGGAAATTCCCCCCCATTTCTAACCCCAGGTTTCCCCCTCCCCTGCAGCTCTTCGCCCCCTTTGAGCTGATCAGGTACAACGTGGAGCAGGACGAGCCCGTGCGGGACCAACGGGGGCTCTGCATCCCCGTCAGACCCGGTGAGGGACGGGCATTTCCAGGGCTGGGGGCCACCAAAACCCCTCTCACCACCCCCTGAGGGGCTGGGGGCCACCAAAACCCCTCTCACCACCCCCTGGGGGGCGGGAAACCACCAAAACCCCCTCTCACCACCCCCTGGGGGGGCTGGAAACCAGCAAACCCCCTCTCACCACCCCCTGGGGGGCTGGAAACCACCAAAACCCCCTCTCACCACCCCCTGGGGGGCTGGGGGCCACCAAAACCCCTCTCACCACCCCTGGGGGGCTGAGGGACACCAAAACCCCCTCTCACCACCCCTGGGGGGCTGGAAACCACCAAAACCCCTCTCACCACCCCTGGGGGGCTGGAAACCACCAAAAGCCCCTCTCACCACCCCTGGGGGGCTGGGAGCCACCAAAACCCCCTCTCACCACCCCCTGGGGGGCTGGAAACCACCAAAACCCCCTCTCACCACCCCCTGGGGGACTGGAAGATCCAGAAACCCCTGTGAGGATCTTTGGGCGGCCTCCAACCCTCCCGTCCCTCCCCGAAGGCGAGACGGGGCTGCTGGTGATCAAGATCACCTCCAACACGCCCTTCCACGGCTACGCCGGCGACTCGCAGAAAACGGAGAAGAAGATCCTGAGGGACGTCCTGGCCAAGGGCGACGCCTTCTTCAACAGCGGCGACCTCCTCATGAGGGACCAGCAGGACTTCATCTACTTCCAGGACCGCGTCGGCGACACCTTCCGGTAACGCCGGGGCTCCCGTGGGTGTCCCCGGGGGGGTGACGGCCCCGATCCCGCCCGGTCACGGCTCTGTCCCCTCTCCTCCCCAGGTGGAAAGGGGAGAACGTGGCCACGACGGAGGTGGAGGCCACGCTGGGCTTGGTGGATTTCATCCAGCAGGTCAATGTCTACGGCGTGGCCGTGCCGGGTGAGTGTCACCACAATGGGGACACCTGGGGGGGTCTGAGGTGTCCCCAGGTGGTCTGAGTGACCATCAGGAAGGTTCCAAAGGGGGTTTAAATGACCAGAGTTGTTTTGAGGGCAAAACCTCCTCCATGACAGCCCAAGGATTGCCCCCAAAAGAAGTTAAAACTTTGAAAAGTTTAAACGGGACGTGGTTGACCGAAGCAAGTGTCAGGGGTTGGGTTTGGGTCCATGAGGGCACAAAAGGGGCAAAAATAGGAAACATTCGCCCAAAATGAGCCAATGTGAGTCACTTGGTGCCAATGGAGGTCACCTGGTGCCAATGGGGGTCACCCTGTGATAATGGGAGTCACTTGGTGCCAATGGGGGTCACCTGGTGCCAATGGGGGTCACCTGGTGCCAATGGGGGTCACCCTGTGATAATGGGGGTCACCTGGTGCCAATGGGGGTCACCTGGTGCCAATAGAGGTCACCTGGTGCCAATGGGGGTCACCCTGTGATAATGGGGGTCACCTGGTGCCAACGGGGGTCACCTGGTGCCAATGGGGGTCACCTGGTGTTAATGGGGGTCACCTGGTGTTAATGGGGTTCACCTGGTGCCAATGGGGGTCACCTGGTGTTAATGGGGGTCACCTGGTGCCAATGGGGGTCACCTGGTGTTAATGGGGGTCACCTGGTGCCAATGGGGGTCACCTGGTGCCAATGGGGGTCACCTGGTGTTAATGGGGGTCACCTGGTGCCAATGGGGGTCACCTGGTGTTAATGGGGGTCACCCTGTGATAATGGGGGTCACCTGGTGCCCGCGGGGGTCACCTGGTGTCAGTGTCCACAAACACCTGCGGGGAACCTGATGGTTCGTTTTGGAGATCTCAAAGCGCAAAAGACACACCAGGGGACAAACCAGTTTGCTTAAACAAAAAATGCACTTTTATTTAGTGCCCACAATGCGATAGTAGGGAAAGAAAATAGAGAATAGTGAGAAAGATAGAGAAAGAGGGGAAGGGGGATTATAGCTACCACGTGGAGAGTCGGAATCCTCAAGACGTAGAGATGCCCATAGATGGGATCTTCTCCAGTGGGGAGATCATGAAGATGTTTGGAATTTTCGGAGTTCTTAAAGGTTGGTTACCAGAGCGAGTGGCACGAAGCCAAGGAGATCCAGGTGAGTGACACAGGGCCCAGGCAGGCACCTGTGTTCAGGTTGGGTGCTCAGGAACAAGCAGCAAGCTGTGCCCTTCTAGCACGGTCAGTATAGTCAGCTCAGTCCACTGTAACCAGCTCTATTGTTCTTGCATTCCGTTCTCGTGGAGATGCACATCAGTCCTTGTGCCCCACCTCAGCCAGGCCAGGGGCTCTCCCCAGTCTCTTCGGGGGTCTTGGTCTTCAACCATCGGAGACAGTTGTGAGGCATAACACATCCTCGGACAGACTCGGACACCTGGTGCCAGTAGAGGTCACCTGGTGCCATTGGGGGTCACCTGGTGCCAATGGAGGTCACCTGGTGCCAGTGGGGTCACCTGGTACCAATGGGGGTCACCTGGTACCAATGGGGGTCACCTGGTACCAATGGGGGTCACCTGGTGCCATTGGGGGTCACCCTGTTCTGGTGGAGGTCACCCTGTGCCAAGGGGGCTCACCTGGTGCTGATGGAAGTCACCTGGTGCCATTGGGGGTCACCTGGTGCTAATGGGGGTCACCTGGTGCTAATGGGGGTCACCCTGTGCCCGTGGAGGTCACCCTGTGCTAATGAAGGTCACCTGGGTCACCTGTTGCCAGTGGGGGTCACCCTGTGCTAATGGGGGTCACCTGTGGCGAGTGGGGATCACCTGGGGCCATGGAGGTCACCTGGTACCAATGGGAGTCACTTGGTGCCATTGGGGGTCACTTGGTGCCATTGGGGGTCACCTGGTGCCAATGAGGGTCACTCTGTGCTAATGAAGGTCACCTGGGTCACCTGTTGCCAGTGGGCATCACCTGGTGTCAGTGGGAGTCACCTTATGCCAACACGGGTCACCTGCTGCCAGTGGGAGTCACCCTGTGCCAATGGAGGTCACCTGGTGCCATTGGGGGTCACCTGGTGCCAATGGGGGTCACCTGGTGCCAATGGGGGTCACCTGGTGCCATTGGGGGTCACCTGGTGCCATGGAGGTCACCTGGTACCAATGTGGGTCACACTGTGCCAATGGAGGTCACCTGGTGCCAATGGCGGTCACCTGATGCCAACAGGGGTCACCTGCTGCTAATGGGGCTCACCTGGTGCCAATGGGGGTCACACTGTGCTAATGAAGGTCACCTTATGCCAAGGGGGGTCACCTGTCCCAGTGGGGTCACCTGTCCCAGCCTCCTCCTGGGTAGGGGCTGTTCCTCCCCCCTCATCCCAGCGGTGCCAAAACTGGGTCAGACCCGCCCCAAACACACAAACCCCACCACCAACAGCCCAGGGGGGCTCCAGAAGACCCCAAGGAGCCGCCCCAGGTGAGCCCAGGTGAGCTCAGGTGCCCCCAGTTGCCCCCAGGTGCCCCAGGTGACCCCGGTGCTCCCCGCAGGGTGCGAGGGTCGCTGTGGCATGGCCGCCGTGTGCCTCAAGGACGGGGCCACCTTCGACGGTGACAAACTCTACGCCTTCACCAGGGACACGCTGCCCGCCTACGCCGCGCCCCGCTTCGTCCGCATACAGGTCTGGGGGCTCGGGGGGCTGGGGGGTCTGGGGGGCTTTGGGGGGATCTGGGGGGCTGAGGGGAGCTCTGGGGGGCTCTAGGGGGGCTCTGGGGGGCTGAGGGGAGCTCTGGGGGGCTCCTGGGGGCTCTGGGGGGCTCTGAGTGGCTCTGGGGGGCTCCGGGGGAGCTCTGGGGGGCTGAGGGGGCTGCAGGGGGCTCCAGGGGGCTCTGGAGGGCTCTGGGGGCCTCCGAGGGGCTCTGGGGGGCTGGGAATGGCCTTCAGGGGAGGGTGAACCAATCATGGCCAGGTGGACTCATGGAATGGTTTGGGTGGGATTTTAGAGCTCACCCAGTTCCATCATGGCAGGATGGAATCATGGAATGGTTTCAGTGGGATTTTAGAGCTCACCCAGTTCTGGTCATGGCCAGGTGGAGTCATGGAATGGTTTGGGATGGATTTTAGAGCTCATCCGAATCCTTCATGGAAGGGTGGACTCATGGAATGGTTTGGATGGGAAGAGATTTTGGAGCTCATCCTTTCAGGATGGAATCATGGAATGGTTTGGAATGGATTTTAGAGCTCAGTCAGATCCATCATGGCAAAATGGAATGATGGAATGATTTGGGTTAGAGGGGATTTTGGACTTCATCCTTTTGGGATGGAATCATGTGGTTTGGGATGGATTTCAGAGCTCACCCAGTTCTGGTCATGGCCAGGTGGACTCATGGAATGGTTCAGGTGGGAATGGATTTTGGAGCTCATCCTTTTGGGGCAGAATCATGGAATGGTTTAGGATGCATTTTAGACCTCACCCAGATCCTGTCATGGTGGGATGGAATCATGGAATGGTTTGGGTTGGAGAGCATTTTGGAGTTCATCCTTTCAGGAAGGAATCATGGAATGGTTTGGGTTGGAAGGGATTTTGGATTTCATCCTTTCGGGATGGAATCATGGAATGGTTTGGGTCAGATTTTAGAGCTCATCCAGTTCTGTCATGGCCAGGTGGAATCATGGAATGGTTTGGGATGGGAAGGATTTTGGAGTTCATCATGGCAGGATGGAATCATGGAATAGTTTGGGTGGGAAGGGATTTTGGAGTTCATCAAGATCCATCCCTTCAGGAAGGAATCATGGAATGGTTGGGATGGATTTCAGAGCTCACCCAGTTCATCCTTTCAGGGTGGAATCATAGAATGGTCTGGGTGGGAAGGGATTTTGGAGCTCATCCAGTTCCATCATGGCACAATGGAATAATGAATGGTTTGGGTTGGGGGGGATCTTGGATTTCATCATGGCAGGGGGAAATCATGGAATGGTTTGGGTTGGAGAGGATTTTGGATTTCATCCCTTCGGGATGGAATCATGGAATGGTTTGGGATGGATTTTGGAGTTCATCCAGATCCATCATGGCAAGATGGACTCATGGAATGGTTTCAGTGGGATTTCAGAGCTCACCCAGTTCTGGTCATGGGCAGGTGGAATCATGGAATGGTTTGGGATGGATTTTAGAGCTCTTCCAGTTCCATCCCTTCAGGGTTGAAATCATGGAATGAGTTTTTGTTGGAGAGGATTTTGGAGCTCACCCAGTTCTGGTCCTGGCAGGATGGAATCATGGAATGGTTTGGGTTGGAGAGCATTTTGGAGTTCATCCCGGCAGGATGGAATCATGGAATGGTTTGGGTGGGAAGGGATTCTGGAGCTCATCCAGTTCATCCTTTCAGGGTAGAATTATAGAATGGTTTGGGTTGGAGAGCATTTTGGAGTTCATCCTTTCAGGATGGAATCATGGAATGGTTTGGGTTGGAGAGGACTTTAGAGCTCATCCAGTTCATCCTTTCATGGTGCAATCCTGGAATGGTTTGGGATGGATTTCAGAGCTCATCCATTCCATCCCTTCAGGGTGGAATCATGGAATGGTTTGTGTTGGATTTCAGAGCTCATCCAGTTCCTGTTATGCCACAATGGACTCATGGAATGGTTTGGGATGGATTTTAGAGCTCTTCCAGTTCCATCCCTTCAGGGTTGAAATCATGGAATGTTTTTTGTTGGAGAGGATTTTGGAGCTCATCCAGTTCTGGTCCTGGCAGGATGGAATCATGGAATGGTTTGGGATGGATTTTAGAGCTCACCCAGATCCTGTCATGGTGGGATGGAATCATGGAATGAGTTTTTATTGGAGAGGACTTTAGAGCTCATCCAGTTCTGTCCTGGCAGGGTGGACTCATGGAATGGTTTGGGTTGGAAGGGATTTTGGATTTCATCCTTTCAGGATGGAATCATGGAATGGTTTGGGTCAGATTTTAGAGCTCATCCAGATCCATCATGGCCAGGTGGAATCACGGAATGGTTTGGGTGGGAAGGATTTTGGAGTTCATCTTTTCAGGAAGGAATCATGGAATGGTTTGGGTTAGAGGGGATTTTGGAGTTCATCTTTTCAGGATGGACTCATGGAATGGTTTGGGTTAGAGGGGATTTTGGAGTTCATCTTTTCAGGATGGACTCATGGAATGGTTTGGGTTAGAGGGGATTTTGGAGTTCATCCTTTCAGGAAGGAATCATGGAATGGTTTGGGATGGGAAGGATTTTGGAGTTCATCATGGCAGGATGGAATCATGGAATAGTTTGGGTGGGAAGGGATTTTGGAGTTCATCAAGATCCATCCTGGCAGGAAGGAATCATGGAATGGTTGGGATGGATTTTAGAGCTCACCCAGTTCATCCTTTCAGGGTGGAATCATAGAATGGTCTGGGTGGGAAGGGATTTTGGAGCTCATCCAGTTCCATCATGGCACAATGGAATAATGAATGGTTTGGGTTGGGGGGGATCTTGGATTTCATCATGGCAGGGGGAAATCATGGAATGGTTTGGAATGAATTTTAGGGCTCATCCAGTTCATCCTTTCAGGGTGGAATCATGGAATGGTTTGGGTTGGATTTCAGAGCTCACCCAGTTCCTGTTATGGCACAACGGACTCATGGAATGGTTTGGGTGGGAAGGGATTTTGGAGTTCATCCTTTCAGGATGGACTCATGGAATGGTTTGGGTTGCAGGGGACTTCAGAGTTCATCCAGATCCATCCCGGCAGGATGGAATCATGGAATGGTTTGGGTGGGATTTTAGAGCTCATCCAGTTCTGGTCATGGGCAGGTGGAATCATGGAATGGTTTGGGTTGGA
This sequence comes from Zosterops lateralis, assembly GCF_965231275.1. Lineage (NCBI taxonomy): Eukaryota > Metazoa > Chordata > Aves > Passeriformes > Zosteropidae > Zosterops > Zosterops lateralis. Next base: position 1,411,244 of record NC_139797.1, read on the forward strand.
TATTGGAGCTTTTCCCACGGTGGCATTGGTCACCCCGTGCCAGCACAGGTCCCCAGGTGACCCTGGGGGAGCCACCCTGGTGTTGGTGACACTGTCTGTCCGTTCCTGGTGACGGTCACTCCGCACCGGGGTCACCCTGGGCCTGACAGTGCTGAGGTCCCCCTGTCCCATGGCAGTGGTGGCCACCTTGGGCTAACAGGGGTCACCTGGTGCCAATGAGGGTCACCTGGTGCCAATGAGGGTCACCTTGTGACAACGGGGGTCACTCTGTGCCAATGGGGGTCACCTGGTGCCAATGGAAGTCATCCCCTGCCCAGGACACCCCCAATTTCAGTACCACCCCCCACAATTCAGCACCGACGTCCCCTGGGCATGGCCTGGGTGTCCCCTGGGTGTCCCCTGGGTGTCCCTGGGTGTCCCTGGGCATGGCCTGGGTGTCCCCTGGGTGTCCCCTGGGTGTCCCTGGGCACGGCCTGGGTGTCCCTGGGTGTCCCCTGGGTGTCCCTGGGCACAGCCTGGGTGTCCCCTGGGTGTCCCTGGGTGTCCCTGTGCACAGCCTGGGTGTCCCCTGGGTGTCCCCTGGGTGTCCCCTGGGTGTCCCTGGGCACAGCCTGGGTGTCCCCTGGGTGTCCCTGGGTGTCCCTGTGCACAGCCTGGGTGTCCCTGGGTGTCCCCTGGGTGTCCCTGGGTATGGCATGGGTGTCCCTGGGTGTCCCTGGGCACAGCCCGGGTGTCCCCTGGGTGTCCCTGGGTGTCCCTGGGTGTCCCCTGGGTGTCCCTGGGTGTCCCCTGGGTGTCCCCTGGGTGTCCCCTGGGTGTCCCTGGGTGTCCCCTGGGTGTCCCTGGTCACAGTCTCAGTGTCCCCAACGCCCCCTCGCTGTCCCCAGGACTCCCTGGAGATCACGGGCACCTTCAAGCAGTGCAAGAGTAACCTGGTCAGGGAGGGCTTCGACCCCAGCCTGGTCCGGGACCGGCTCTTCTTCCGCGACGACGCGCGGCGCTCGTACGTCCCGCTGACCCCCGACACCTTCAGCGCCATCCGCGACATGAGACTCAGCCTCTAGCGGGCCCAGGGTAATTAGCTGAGGCTAATTGGGGCTAATGAGGCGCTCTGGGCTCCCCTGGGGGGGTTCACGAGTGTGATCCCGCCGTGGTGTGGAAATTAAAGCTTTAATTGCTGTGGGTTGATTGAGTTCCGCCCTGCCCAGGTTTGGGGTTTGGGGTTTGGGGTTTGGCCCTCTGGGAGGGGCAGAGGATGCCCCAGGCCCGGTTTGGGGTTTGGGGTTTGGGGTTTGGGGGGTTTGGGGTTTGGGGTTTGGGGTTTGTCCCTCTGGGAGGGGCAGAGGATGCCCCAGGCCCGGTTTGGGGGGTTTGGGGGGTTTGAGGTTTGGGGTTTTCCCTCTGGGAGGGGCAGAGGATGCCCCAGGCCCGGTTTGGGGGGTTTGGGGTTTTCCCTCTGGGAGGGGCAGAGGATGCCCCAGGCCCGGTTTGGGGTTTGGGGTTTGGGGTTTTCCCTCTGGGAGGGGCAGAGGATGCCCCAGGCCCGGTTTGGGGGGTTTGGGGTTTGGGGTTTTCCCTCTGGGAGGGGCAGAGGATGCCCCAGGCCCGGTTTGGGGTTTGGGGTTTGGGGTTTGGTCCTCTGGGAGGGGCAGAGGATGCCCCAGGCCCGGTTTGGGGGTTTGGGGTTTGGGGTTTGGGGTTTGGGGTTTTCCCTCTGGGAGGGGCAGAGGATGCCCCAGGCCCGGTTTGGGGGGTTTGGGGGGTTTGGGGTTTGGGGTTTGGGGTTTTCCCTCTGGGAGGGGCAGAGGATGCCCCAGGCCCGGTTTGGGGGGTTTGGGGTTTGGGGTTTTCCCTCTGGGAGGGGCAGAGGATGCCCCAGGCCCGGTTTGGGGGTTTGGGGGGTTTGGGGTTTGGCGTTTTCCCTCTGGGAGGGGCAGAGGATGCCCCAGGCCCGGTTTGGGGTTTGGGGTTTGGGGGGTTTGGGGTTTTTCCCTCTGGGAGGGGCAGAGGATGCCCCAGGCCCGGTTTGGGGGGTTTGGGGTTTGGGGTTTTCCCTCTGGGAGGGGCAGAGGATGCCCCAGGCCCGGTTTGGGGGGTTTGGGGTTTGGGGTTTGGCCCTCTGGGAGGGGCAGAGGATGCCCCAGGCCCGGTTTGGGGGTTTGGGGGGTTTGGGGTTTGGCGTTTTCCCTCTGGGAGGGGCAGAGGATGCCCCAGGCCCGGTTTGGGGTTTGGGGTTTGGGGGGTTTGGGGTTTTTCCCTCTGGGAGGGGCAGAGGATGCCCCAGGCCCGGTTTGGGGGGTTTGGGGTTTGGGGTTTTCCCTCTGGGAGGGGCAGAGGATGCCCCAGGCCCGGTTTGGGGGGTGAAGGGGCTTGTCCCAGCCCCCAGAACCTCCTCCTGTTCCTGCTCTGGGCTCTGATGGGGCCAAATCCTGGGAATTCCATCCTCACCCCAAAGGGAGGAATTCCTTCCCAAATCCCCATTTCCACTCCTTTCCCTGCTGCTCCTGCCCTGAGCCCCAGCACTGATCCTGGTCCATCCCTCACAAAAGGATTCCTCCCTAAAACCCCCCTACAAACCCCACAAAAAACCCCTACAAATCCCACAAAAACCCCCCTACAAACCCCTCACAAATCCTCCCCTACAAACCCCACAGAAATCCCCCCTACAAACCCCACCTCTACAAACCCCACAAAAACCTCCCTACAAACCCCCACACAATTCCCTCCCTACAAACCCCACAAACCCACCAAAAATCCCATTACAAACCCCACACAATTCCTGCCCTACAAACCCCACAAAAAAAAACCCCCCACAAACGCCACAGAAACCCCTCCCTACAAAAATCCCTCCATTACAAACCCCACACAAATCCCATTACAAACCCACAAAAATCCCCCCCACAAACCCCACAAAACCTCTCTACAAATCTCATTATAAACCCCACAAAAATACCCCCCCACACACAACCCCCCCATTACAAACCCCACACAATTCCCTCCCTACAACCCCCACAACAAACCTCTCTACAAACCCTACAGAAATCCCTCCCTACAAAAATCCCCCCATTACAAACCCCAGAAAAATCCCCCCCGACAACCCCCACAACAAACCTCTCTACAAACCCTACAGAAATTCCACCCCCTACAAAAATCCCCCCATTACAAACCCCAGAAAAATCCCCCCCTACAACTCCCACAAAAAACCTCTCTACAAACCCTACAGAAATTCCACCCCCTACAAAAATCCCCCCCTACAAACCCCGCAAAACCTCTCTACAAATCCCATTACAAACCCTGCAGAAATCCTGCCTTACGAACCCCACACGACCCCCCCCTTACAAACCCCACAGACCCCCCTTACAAACCCCACAGACCCCCCTTACAAACCCCACACGACCCCCATTCCATTACAAACCTCCATTCCAAACCCCCATTAGAAACCCCACAAACCCCATTCCATTACAAACCCCCCATTCCATTATAGACCCCCCATTACAAACCCCCCATTCCATTAGAAACCCCACAAACCCCCATTCCATTACAAACCCATTACAAACCCACAAAACCCCCATTCCATTACAAACCCCCCATTCCATTAGAAACCCCACAAACCCCCATTCCATTACAAATCCCCATTACAAACCCCACAAACCCCCCATTCCATTACAAACCCCACAGACCCCCATTCCATTACAAACCCATTACAAACCCACAAAACCCCCATTCCATTACAAACTCCCCATTCCATTACAAACCCCCGTTCCAAACCCCCATTCCATTACAAACCCCACAGACCCCACCAATTCCCACATATGCCAAAAAAAAAAAAAAAAAAAAAAAAAAAAAAAGCGAAACAATTTTATTTTTATTTACAAACCCAGGGGGCGGTGAGGGGCCCGTCCCCTCCCTCAGCGCCCCGCTATTCCCGCTGTTATTCCCGCTGCTATTCCCGCTGTTTTCCCCGCTGTCATTCCCGCTGTTCCCGCGGCCGGTCCGGGCTGCGGGGCGCTCCCGGCGCGGCCCGGCGCTCCCTCTGCAGCTCGGCCAGGCGGAGGCGCAGCCGCTGCTCGCGGCGTTTCCCGGCCTGGAGCTGCCTCTGGGCCTTGTCCAGCGCCTCCAGCGCGGCCTCGGCGCGGCGCTTCCAGAGCAGCGCGCTGCCCACCTGGTAGCTGTGCTCGCTCTGGATGTACGAGCCCGCCCGCGCCGGCAGCCGCACCATGAACACCGATGGGGGAGGGGGTCCTGGGGGGCCCGGGGGGCCCGGGGGGGCTCCCTCGGGCAGCGCGGGGGTGGCCGTGGCCTCCTCCCCGCCCGTGGCCACCAGCAGCGTCTCCGGGAGGGAGCCCGAGGCTCCGGGCAGCGCGGGGACCCCGCCGGGGGCTCCGGACGGGCCCGGGGGCGGGCCGGGGTCCGGGGGGTCCCGGGGAAAGCAGGAGGCGTCCGAGGGGACCGGCGGCGCCGGGGGGGACGGGGGAGGCTCCCGCCTGTGCCGGGGGAGAGCGGGTCACGGGAGGGCAGGGAGAGGGGCCGGGGGAGCGGGGGACGAGGGAATGGGGGGTCCCGGGGGGTCCCGCCTGTGCCGGGGGAGAGCGGGTCACGGGAGGGCAGGGAGAGGGGCCGGGGGAGCGGGGGACGAGGGAATGGGGGGTCCCGGGGGGTCCCGCCTGTGCCGGGGGAGAGCGGGTCACGGGAGGGCAGGGAGAGGGGCCGGGGGAGCGGGGGAATTGGGGGGTCCCGGGGGGTCCCGCCTGTGCCGGGGGAGAGCGGGTCACGGGAGGGCACGGAGAGGGGCCGGGGGAATGGGGGAGGGTCCCGCCTGTGCCGGGGGAGAGCGGGTCACGGGAGGGCACGGGAGAGGGGCCGGGGGAGCGGGGGACGGGGGAATCGGGGGGTCCTGGGGTGAGAGAGGTCAGGGGGGTCCTGGGGGGACCGGGGGAGGTCAGAGGGGATGGGGGAGAATGGGGGGTCCCAGGGGCGGGGGAGGTCAGGGGGGAATGGGGGGTCCTGGGGTGGGAGAGGTCAGGGGGGAATGAGAGGGGGACGTCTGGGGGAATTGGGGGGTCCTGGGAGAGGTCAGCGGGGAATGGAGGGTCCCGGGGGGAATGGGGGGTCCAAAAGCGACTGGGGGGTCCTGGGGAGAGGTCAAGGGGGAATGGGGGGGCTCCCATGAGGAATGGGGGGTCCTGGGAGTGGAGGTCAGCGGGGAATGGGGGGTCCCAAGGGTGGGAGAGGTCAGTGGGGAATGGGGGCTCCTGGGGAGAATGGGGGGTCCTGGGGGTGGGAGAGGTCAGAGGGAGTGGGGGGTCCCAAGGCTGGGAGAGGTCAGGGGGGAATGGGGGGTCCCGTGGGGAATGGGGGGTCCTGGGAGGGGTTAAAGGGAATGGGGGGTCCTGTGGGGAATGGGGGGTCCTGGGAGGAGTCAGGGAAATGGGGGGTCCTGTGGGGTCCCAGGGGTGGGATGGAGGTTGGTGAGGAATGGGGGGGTCCCATCCAGATGGGAGAACAAACCGGGGAGCCCCATCACCCTGTGAGCCCCCAAAGCCCCCCAGGACCACCCGGACACCGAGGAGGGTCCTGGGGATGTGAGAGGGGAAATTGGGGGGGTCTTGGGGGTGGGAAAGGGGAAAATGGGGGGCCCTGGGGTGGGAGAGGGGAAATTGGGGGGTCCCAGGGTGGGGAAGGGTAAATTGGGGGGTCCCGGGGTGGGGAAGGGTAAATTGGGGGGTCCCGGGGTGGGCCCGTGTGGGAATAAACCCGCCCCCCTCCCCCCGCGGAGCCCCCAGACTCACTTCCACCTGCGGGCGGCCCGGGGGGGCTTCGGGGGGTCGCTGTCGGGCGGGGGGGGCCGGGGGGGCCGGGGGGGGCCCGAGGAGAACACGGTGGGGACGGCGCCCTCCTTCAGCCGGTGGTACCCACTGCGGGGACAGGGGACAGGGGGTCAGGGGACCCCAAAATACAGCCCGGGGGGAACAGAGGGGTCAGGGACCCCAAAACAGGGGCTGGGGACCCCAAAATACAGCCCGGGGGGGATCCCAAAATATGGCCCAGGGACACTCCAAAACACAGCCTGGGGGACCCCAAAACACACCCCAGGAGGACCCCAAAATATGGCCCAGGGGGTCCCCAAAACACCGCCCAGGAGGACCCCAAAACACGGTCAGGGGACCCCAAAACACCAGGCGGGGAGATCCCAAAACACAGCCTTAGGACACCCCAAAACACGGCCTCAAGGGACCCCAAAATACACCCCAGGGGGACCCCAAAACACCGCCCAGGAGGACCCCAAAACACGGCCTGAGGGGACCCCAAAATATGGCCCAGGGACACCCCAAAACACGGCCCGAGGGAAACCCAAAACACGGCCAGGGGACCCCAAAATACACCCCAGGGGGACCCCAAAACTCGGCCCGGGAGGACCCCAAAATACACCCCAGGGGGACCCCAAAACACGGCCTGGAGGACCCCAAAATACACCCCAGGGGGACCCCAAAACTCGGCCCGGGAGGACCCCAAAACACTGCCCGGGGGAAACCCAAAACACGGCCTGAGGGGACCCCAAAATACACCCCAGGGGGACCCCAAAATATGGCCTGAGGGGACCCCGAAACACCGCCCAGGACACCCCAAAACATCGCCCGGGGGGGACCCCAAAACACGGCCTGGGGACCCCAAAACATGGTCTGAGGACACTCCAAAACAGGGCCCAAGAGACACCCCAAAATATGGTCAGGGGACCCCAAAACATGGCTTGGGGGACCCCAAAACACGGCCCGGGGGGACCCCAAAACACCGCCTGGGGGACCCCAAAACACTGCCTGGGGACCCCAAAACACCAGGCGGGGAGATCCCAAAACACAGCCTGGGGACACCCCAAAACACGGCCTCAAGGGACCCCAAAATACACCCCAGGGGGACCCCAAAACACCGCCCAGGAGGACCCCAAAACACGGCCTGAGGGGACCCCAAAATATGGCCCAGGGACACCCCAAAACACGGCCCTGAAGACCTCAAAACATGGCCCGAGACACCAAAACACAGCCCATGGACACCCCAAAACACGGCCTGAGGGGACCCCAAAACATGGCCCGGGGACCCCCAGATCCAGGGGAGATCTCGGGGCACCTGTGATACCTGGGGGAATCCCTCACCTGCCCTCCCAGTCTCACCTGCAGCCCCCCAGATTCACCTGCAGCCCTCCCGCTCTCACCTGTAGCCCACCCCAGGACACACCTGGAGCCCTCCAGGTCACACCTGGAGACTCTCAGACTCACCTGTAGCCCGCCCCAGACTCACTTGTAGCCCGCCCCAGCCCCACCTGGCTGTCCCCATGTCACACCTGTCCCCCGCCCCAGACTCACTTGTAGCCCGCCCCAGCCCCACCTGGCTGTCCCCATGTCACACCTGTCCCCCGCCCCAGGTTCACCTGTCCCCCGCCCCAGGCTCACCTGTATCCCACCCCAGGTTCACCTGTCCCCCCCAGGCTCACCTGTCCCCCGCCCCAGGCTCACCTGTCCCCCCCAGGCTCACCTGTCCCCCCCAGGCTCACCTGTAGCCCACCAGCTCGAAGCAGGAGCTCTCGAAGTGCTGGGAGCAGAAGTAGATGTATTTGGAGGAGGGGTCCCAGCGCCCCCCGCCCGCCGGGTCCCGGCGCCGGCTGTTCTCCAACCACTGCGCCCGCCGGGGGTCGTCCCTGCGCGGCAGCCTGGGGACATCACAGGGGACACATGGGGGACATGGGGACACACATGGGACAGGGGAACACAGGGGACATGGGGACAGGGGAACACACAGGGGACACAGGGGACACAGGGGACAGGGGGGACACGGGGGACAGGGGGACACACAGGGCACAGGGGAACACACAGGGGACACAGGGGACAGGGGACATCAGACAGGGACATGGGGACACACAGGGGACAGGGGGGACACGGGGGACATGGAGACACACAGGGGACAGGGGGACATGGGGACACAGGGGACACACAGGGGACATGGGGACACACAGGGGACACACAAAGGACACACACAGGGGACACACGGGGGACACACAAGGGACACACACAGGGGACAGGGGACACATGGGGGACACACAGGGGACACACGGGGACACAGGGGACACAGAGGGGACAGGAGACAGGGATGGGGGACATGGGGACAGGGGACATAGACAGGGGGACATGGGGACAGGCACACAGGGACACAGGGACACGGGAACAGGGACACCAACAGGGGAACAGGGCCACGGACGGGGGACAGGGGGACATGGACAAAGGGACAGGGGACATAGGGATAGAGACGGGACGCAGGACAGGGACAGGGACACAGGGGAGAGGGACAGAGGGACAGGGACACGGACAGGGGGACACAGGGACAGGGACACAGGGGACAGGGACATGGACAGGGACAGCGGATGGGGACAGGTGGACATGGATGGGGACAGGAACAGGGGACAGAGGGACATGGGAATACAGCGATATGGGGACACAGACATGGGGAACAGGGACATGGGGACAGTGAGGGGACAAAGGGACACGGGGGACATGGGGCACACAGGGTGTGAGGGGACATGGGGGGCACATGGGGGGACACAGGATGGAGGACACAGGTTACAGGTCACAAAAGTGACACAGGTGACACACGTGGCACAGGTGACACAGGTCACAGAAGTGACACAAGTCACACAGGTGACACAGGTCACACACGTGGCACAGGTGACACAGGTCACAGAAGTGACACAAATCACAAAGGTCACACAGGTGACACAGGTCACAGTCCCCCCCCCACCCCACACACCCAACACCTGCAGGGCTCAGTGACACCTCCCACCCCCCCCCCCACACTTGGAAATGGAACAGCCCAGCCGGGCCCGTTAACGGGGAACGGGCTGAGCCATCCCTCACATGGGGGGGGGACACACCTGGGACCGCCCATTGGACACACCTGGGACAGCCCATTGCTGGGGGGGGGGCAGGACACACCTGGGACAGCCCATTGGACACACCTGGGACAGCCCATTGCTGGGGGGGGGGCAGGACACACCTGGGACAGCCCATTGGACACACCTGGGACAGCCCATTGCTGGGGGGGGGGCAGGACACACCTGGGACAGCCCATTGGACACACCTGGGACCGCCCATTGCTGGGGGAGGGGACACACACACCAGTGACAGCCCGTTGCTACGGGGGGATGACACTGGTGACAGGTCGTTGCTATGGACAGGTGACACCAGTGACAGCCCGTTGTTATGGAAAGGTGACACCGGTGACAGCCCGTGTCTGAGGGGGGTGACACCAGTGACAAGCCGTTGCTATGGACAGGTGACACCAGTGACAGCCCACTGCTAAGGGGGGTATGACACTGGTGCCAGCCCATGTCTGGGGGGCTCTGAGGGCTCTCGGGGCTCCAGGGGTCTCCAGCCCCAGGGCTCTGGAGGGCTCTGGGGGTCTCTGGAGGTCTCCAGCCCGGGTCTCTGGGGGTCTCCGGGGCTCTCTGGGGGCTCTGGGGGTCTCCAGCCCTGGGGCTCTCATGGCTCTCAGGGCTCAGGGGGTCTCTGGGGGTCTCCAGCCCCAGGGCTCCGGGGGTCTCCAGCCCGGGTCTCAGGGGGTCTGCGGGGGTCTCTGGGGGTCTCCGGGGGTCTCCGGGGGTCTCTGGGGACACGCACCGGTGGAAGGAGATGCCTCGGCCGCGGGTGTCGCGCGTGTCGCGGGTGCAGCAGCCGGCGGCGGAGCAGTGCCGGGGCATCTGCGGGGCAGGGGGTGTCACGGGGGTCCCCAAACCCCCCCGGGCCCCGAACTGGGGGGCTTCACCCCACAGTGCCCCCGCTGCCCATGGATGGACCCTTCCCGCAGCCAGACCCTTCCCCACCATTGACCCCTCCCCACCACTGACCCTTCCCCACCCCGACCCTTCCCCACCCTCCCCTCCCCACCACTGACCCCTCCCCACCACTGACCCTTCCCCACCACTGACCCCTCCCCACCCTCCCCTCCCCACCACTGACCCCTCCCCATCACTGACCCTTCCCCACCACTGACCCCTCCCCACCACTGACCCTTCCCCACCACTGACCCCTCCCCACCCTCCCCTCCCCACCACTGACCCCTCCCCACCACTGACCCTTCCCCACCACTGACCCTTCCCCACCCTCCCCTCCCCACCACTGACCCCTCCCCACCCTCCCCTCCCCATCACTGACCCTTCCCCACCACTGACCCTTCCCCACCCTCCCCTCCCCATCACTGACCCCTCCCCACCATCCCCTCCCCACCACTGACCCCTCCCCACCACTGACCCTTCCCCACCCTCCCTCCCCACCATTCCCCGCTCAAGCCGGGCCTGCCCCTCTCTCCGCCCCTCCGCGGCCTGACATCTCCCCGCCAGGGCCGGAACACCCTCCCCGTGTTCTGCCCCCATCCCGGCCCGTCCCCTTTCCCGTTTTTCCCCGTTTTTTTCCCGTTTTTCTCCGTTTTTCCCCATTTCCCGGTCCCGGCCCCACCTCGGCGCTCCCATCCCGCCGCCGCCGCGGCCTCCCCGGAACTCTCGCGAGACTTTCCCGAAATCCGCGAGAACAGCCCTTCCGCACCGCCCTGGCCCCGCCTCTTTATTCTCATTGGCTGAGACTGCTATGAAGGCGTGAAGCCCCGCCCCCTGATCGTGCGCTTTATTTGCATTCCGCGCTGTAATTGGCCGGGCGAGCCGCGCCCCTGCTCATTATCTATGCAAGCCCCGCCCCCCGCCGCGGGCGTTCTGCGCCCCTTTCCCGCCGCTTTTGGGGCATTTTGGGGCGTTTTGAGCAATTTTGGGGCGTTTTTTGGGGGTTTTGGGGGATTTCACGCCTCCGTTTGAGGTTTAAAGGGTTTTGGAGCCCCCCCCGAGCCGACTGTGGGGGGTTTGGAGAGATCGCGGGGGTTTATTGGGGGGTTCAGGGTAAGGACAGTTTTGGGGCGCCCCGGGTGGGTTTTGGGGGGTTTTGGGGGGTTTTGAGGGGTCTCAACACCCTCCGGTTGGTGCAGGGATGGTTTTGAGTCCCTCCCGGCGAGTCTGGGGGATCTGAAGGGATCTCAGGGGTATTTTAACCCCCCAAAGCGGCCCGGGCCGGGGGATCCCCCAGAGGGTTTAATGGGATTGGGGACCCCCGCCCCAAACCCCACAGCACACACGGGCGGGTTTGGGGTCTGGGGGCTCTCAGGGGGTGCCCGCAGTGCCGGGCTGGGCGGGGGGCGCGGGGGGGGCCCCGCTGTCCCCGCAGTCCCCGCTGTCCCCAGAGGTGTCCTCACTGTCCTCAGAGTCGTCCCCGTCCCGCAGCATCCGCCGGACCGTGCGGGACAGGTTCATGGGGTCACACCTGCCGCGGGACAGGCCATGGGGTCACACCTGGGGAGTCAGACCCCACAGAGACCCCCAGCGCCCCAAAACCCCATAGAGACTCCTATAACCCATAGAGACCCCCAGCGCCCCATAAACCCCATAGAGACCACAATATCCCACAGAGACCCCAATATCCCATAGAGACCCCCCATATCCCATAGAGACCCCCAATATCCCATAAACCCCATAGAAACATTCTGCCATCCCCATAAACCCCAGAGACCCCCCCATATCCCATAGAGACCCTCAATATCCCATAGAGACCCCCAGTGCCCCATAAACCCCATATAGACCTCAATATCCCATAGAGATGCCCCAATGTCCCATAAGCCCCATAGAGACACCAATATCCCATAGAGACCCCAAAACCCCATAGAGACCACCCATATCCCATAGAGACCCCCAGCGTCCCAAAACCCCATAGAGACCCCTATAATCCATAGAGACACCCAATATCCCATAGAGAACCCCCATATAGCATAAACCCCATAGAGACCCCCAATATCCCATGGAGACCCCCCATATCCCATAGAGAACCCCCATATCCCATAAACCCCATAGAAACCCCCCATATCCCATAGAGACCCCCAATATCCCATAGAGACCCCCAGCACCCCAGAAACCCCACAGAGACCCCTCAGTGTCCTACAGAGACCCCCCAAAATCCCACAGACACCTCCCAAACCCCATAAACCCCACAGAGACTCCCCCTAATCCCACAGGGAGCCCGTAGGTTTTCTATAGGGTTTCTATGGGGTCTGTAGGATTTCTATGTGGTCTATAGGGTTTCTATAGGGTCCATAGGGTTCCTATGGGGTTCATAAGGTTTCTATGGGGTCCATAGGGGTTCTATGGGGCCCATAGGGCTTCTATAGGGTCCATAGGGTTTCTATAGGGTCCATAAGGTTTCTATAGGGTCTATGGGGACTACAGGGTTTCTATGGGGTCCACAAGGTTTCTATGGGGTCTGTAGGGGTTCTATGGGGTCCATAGGGCTTCTATAGGGTCAATAGGGTTTCTATAGGGTTTCTATGGGGTCTGTAGGGGTTTCATAGGGTCTATAGGGTTTCTATGGGGTCCATAGGGGTTCTATGGGGTCCATAGGAGTTCTATAGGGTCCATAGGGGTTCTATAGGTTCTATAGGGTTTCTATGGGGTCCATAGGGCCCATAGGGTTTCTATAAGGTTTCTATGGGGTCTATAGGGTCTATAGGGTCCATACAGGTTCTATAGAGTCCATAGGGGTTCTGTAGGGCTTGTATGGGGTCTATGGGGTTTCTATAGGGTCCATAGGGGTTGTATAGGGTTTCTATGGGGTCCGTAGGGGTTCTATAGGGTTTCCCTGGGATCTATAGGGGTTCCATAGGGCCCATAGGGTTTCTATAAGGTTCCTATGGGGTCTGTAGGGTCTATAGGGTTCCTATGGGGCCCATAGGGTTTCTATAAGGTTTCTATGGGGTCTATAGGGTTTCTATGGGGCCCATAGGGGCTCTATAGGGCCCATAGGGTTTCTATAAGGTTTCTATGGAGTCTGTAGGTTCTATAGGGTTTCCCTGGGGCCTATAGGGTTTCTATAGGGTTCTATAGTGTGTCCATAGTGTCCCTGGGCCCGGCCCGGCCCCACCTGAGGCGCGCCCTGAGCACGGCCACGTGCCGCGCGGTGGCCGCGGCGCCGTCCCCGATGTCCTCGAGCTGCCGGCGCAGCTGGTGGCCCTGGGCCAGCGCCTGGGCCGTGCCCGCGGCCACCGCGGCCACCTGCGCGGCCACCAGCCGGCCCGAGGCCTCGCTGGCACGGGCCTGGGACGGGGACAGGGGGTGTCAGTGGGGACAGGGGACAGGGGGCATGGGGACAGGGACAGGGGACATGGGGACAGGGACATGGGGACAGCAGTGGGGACAGCAGTGGGGACATGGGGACAGGGACAGGGGATGTCAGTGGGGACAGCAGTGGGGACATGGGGACAGCGGGACAGCAGTGGGGACATGGGGACAGGGACATGGGGACATCAGTGGGGACAGCAGTGGGGACATGGGGATAAGGAGACGGGGACAAGGGGACATGGGGACATGGGGATGTCAGTGGGGACAGGGGACATGGGGACAGGGGACAGGGACAGGGGGACATAGGGACAGGGGGACGTGGGACAGGGACATGAGGACATGGGGACATGGGGACATGGGGACAAGGGGACATGGGGACAAGGGGACAGGGACATCAGTGGGGACATAGGGACACGGGACAGGGGGATGTCAATGGGGACAGGGGACAGGAGACAGGGGTGTCAGTGGGGACAGGGGACATCAAGACATCAGCAGGGACAGCAGCGGGGTCATGGGGACAGGGAACATCAGTGGGGACATTGGGGACATTGGAGATATGGGGACATGGGATATGGGATATGGGGACAAGAGGACATCAGTGGGGACATCAGCAGGGACATTGGGACATGGGGGCATTGAGGGCATTGGGAACATTGAGGACATGGGGACAGTGGGGACATCAGCAGGGCCATGGGGACATGGGGACATTGGGGACAATGGGGATGTTGGGGATGTTGGGACATTGGGGACACTGGAGATATGGGACATGGGATATGGGGACATTGGGGACATGGGGACATCAGCAGGGACATGGGGACATTGGGGACATTTGGGGACACGGGGAAGGTGCCATCGGGCATTGGGACACGGGGACATGGGGGCGCAGGGAGAGCGTGGGGACAGAGCGGCTGTGGGGTGACAGCAGGTGACAGGAAATGACATCAGTGACAGGAGGTGACCGGAGGTGACAGGGGATGACAGCAGTGACAGCAGGTGCCGGTAGGTGACACTAGGTGACAGTAGGTGACAGCAGGTGACCGGAGGTGACACTAGGTGACAGTAGGTGGCAGCAGGTGACAGAAGGTGACAGCAGTGACAGCAGGTGCCAGTAGGTGACACTAGGTGACAGTAGGTGGCAGGAGGTGACACTAGGTGACAGCAGTGACAGCAGTGACAGGAGGTGACGGCAGGTGACAGAAGGTGACAGGAGGTGACAGCAGTGACAGCAGTGACAGCAGTGACAGGAGGTGGCAGGAGGTAACAGGAGGTGACACCAGGTGACAGCAGGTGACAGCAGGTGACAGCAGGTGACAGCAGTGACAGCAGGTGACAGCAGTGACAGGGGGGCAGCAGTGACAGGAGGTGACAGCAGTGACAGCAGGTGACAGCAGTGACAGCAGTGACAGCAGTGACAGGAGGTGACACTAGGTGACACCAGGTGACAGCAGGTGACGCTAGGTGACGGCAGTGACAGCAGGTGACAGCAGTGACAGCAGTGACAGGAGGTGACAGCAGGTGACAGCAGTGACAGCAGGTGACAGCAGTGGCAGCAGTGACAGCAGGTGACAGCAGTGACAGCAGGTGACAGCAGTGACAGGAGGTGACAGCAGTGACAGCAGGTGACAGCAGTGGCAGCAGTGACAGCAGTGGCAGCAGTGACAGCAGGTGACAGCAGGTGACAGCAGTGACAGCAGTGACAGCAGTGGCAGCAGTGACAGCAGGTGACAGCAGTGACAGCAGTGACAGGGTGTCCTGTCCCTGTACCTGCAGGCGGTACCGCTCCCCCTGCAGCCGCTGCTCCTCCGCCTCGGCCACCAGCGCGCGCAGCCGGCGCCCGGTGACACGGGCCGCGCGGGACAGGGCCAGCCGCGCCCTGCGACAGGGACAGCAGGGTCACATGGGTCACCTGGGTCACCCGGGTCACTCACTGTCATTGCTGTCACCCACAGAGTGACCCACGGCCGCGCGGGACAGGGCCAGCCGCGCCCTGTGACAGGGACAGCAGGGTCACATGGGTCACCCTGGGTCACCTGGGTCACCCGGGTCACCCTGGGTCACCTGGGTCACCCGGGTCACCCACTGTCACCCACAGAGTGACCCACAGCCACCCGGGACAGGGCCAGCCGTGCCCTGCGATGGGGACAGCAGGGTCACATGGGTCACCTGGGTCACCCGGGTCACCTGGGTCACCCTGGGTCACCTGTGTCACCCTGCGTCACCCCTGTCACTCAATGTCACCGCCTTCACCCACAGAGTGACCCACGGCCGCGCGGGACAGGGCCAGCCGCGCCCTGCGACAGGGACAGCAGGGTCACCTGGGTCACCCTGTGTCACCTGTGTCACCCGGGTCACCTCTGTCACCCCAGGTCACCCCAAACCGCTCTGGGTCACCCCGGGACCCCTCTGGGACCACCCTGCACCACCCTGGGACCACCCAAGGCCACCAAGAACCCCCCTGGGCCACTCTGGGGCCACCCAAAACCGCTCTGGGTCACCCCATGGACAACCTGAGACCACCCTGGGACCACCTGGGGACCATCCTGTGCCACTCTGAGCCACCCTGGGTCACCCAAAGCCACTCTTGGTCACCCTGGGATTCCCATGGACCACCTGAGACCACCTGGGACCACCCTGGGATCACCTGAGACCACCAAGAACCACTCTGGGGACCACCTTGGACCCTCCTGAACCACCCTGGGGCCACCCAAAACCACTCTGGGTCACTCTGAGACTCCCATGGACCACCTTGGACTGCCCTGGGGACACCCCAAACCACTCTTGGTCACCCTGGGACCCCCATGGGCCACCTGAGACCATCTTGGACCACCCTGGGACCACCTGGGACCACTTGAGGACCACTTGGGATGACCTGGGACCCCACTGCGCCACCCTGGGCCACCCAAACCAACCTGGGACTACCTGGGGACCCCCATGGGCCAGCCTGGGACCACCAAGGACCACCAAAACCCACCAAAACCCACACTGGGGCCATCTGGGACCACACAAAACCACTCTGGGTTACCTTGGGACCCCCATGGACCACCCTGGGACCACCCAAAACCACTCTGGGTCACCCTGGGACCACCTTGAGACCACCAAGAACCACCCTGGGCCACCCTGGGGTCATTGTGAAATGCTCTGTGTCACCTCAGAACCATCTGGGGACCACCCTGGGACCACCTTGGACCCCCCTGAGCCACCCTGAGCCACTTTGGGGACACCCCAAACCACTCTTGGTCACTCTGGGACCACCCAAAACCACTCTGGGTCATCCTGGGACCACCATAGACCACCAAGAACCATCCTGGGCCACCCTGGGACCACCCAAAACCATTCTGGGTCACCCTGGGACCCTCCTGCGCCACCCTGAGACCACCCAAAACCACTCTGGGCCACCCTGGGACCACCTGAGGACCACCTTGGGGCCACCAAGAATCACCCTGGGACCACCCTGGGACCACCCAAAAACACTGTGGGTCACCCTGGGACCATTTTGGACCACCCTAGGGCCACCCAAAACGACTGTGGGTCACCCTGGGGACCACCTGGGGATCACCTTGGGGTCACCCGAGGCAACCAAGGACCACCCTAAACCACTCTGGGTCACCCTGGGACCACCTTGAGACCACCAAGAACCACTCTGGGCCACCCTGGGACCCCCATGGACCACATTGAGACCACCTTGGACCACCCTGGGCCACCCTGGGGACCACCCAAAATCACCCTGGGGACCACTCTGAGCCCCCCCTGTCCCCTGCCCCGTGCCGGGCTGACCCCGCCTCTCTCCGCAGCAGCTCCTCCAGGTGTTCGCATCGCGCTCTCAGGGCGGGCTCGGGGGTCCCGGGGGGGTCCCGGGGCTGCCGCAGCCGCTCCCGGAGCCGCCGCTGCTCCTGCGCCAGCCGGGCCCGCGCCGCCCGCGCCACCTCCGCCCGAGAGCCTGCGGCCTGCAGAGCCCGCCGGAGCTCCTCCGCCTGGGGACAGGGGTGTCACTGTCACCTACAGCACCCACAGGTGTGTCTGTGACACCCACACCTGTCCCTGTGTTACCCATGCCACCCACACCTGTCCCCATGGCACCTGTCCCTGTGACACCCAAACCTGTCCCCATAATTGCCAGCGCCCGCCGGAGCTCCTTCGCCTGGGGACAGGGGACAGGGGACAGGGGTGTCACCTACAGCACCCACACCTGTCCCTGTGACACCCACACCTGTCCCTGTGACACCCACACCTGTCCTCGTGTCACCTACGGCTGTCCCTGTGACACCCATGGTACCTACACCTGTCCCCATAACAACCAGCACCCACTGGAGCTCCTCCACCTGCGGGACAGGGGAGAGGTGTGTCACCGTGCCACCTACAGCACCCACACCTGTCCCTGTGTCACCCATGCCACCCACACCTGTCCCCATAACCCCAGCGCCCGCCGGAGCTCCTCGGCCTGGGGACAGGGACAGGGGTGTCACTGTGTCACCTACAGCACCCACACCTGTCCCTGTGTTACCCATGGCACCCACACCTGTCCCCATAACCCCAGTGCCCGTCAGAGCTCCTCGGCCTGGGGACAGGGGTGTCCCCATATCACCCACA
Organism: Zosterops lateralis; assembly: GCF_965231275.1. Lineage (NCBI taxonomy): Eukaryota > Metazoa > Chordata > Aves > Passeriformes > Zosteropidae > Zosterops > Zosterops lateralis. The sequence continues at coordinate 1,429,020 of NC_139797.1, forward strand.
CCTGTCCCTGTGACACCCACACCTGTCCCCGTGTCGCCTACAAGTGCATCCACGTCCCCCCCCCCCCCCCGTCCAGCCCCAGGTGTCCCCAGGGGTGGCCCGTGTCCCACCTGTCCCCACGTGTGTCACCAGCCCCCCCGACACCCCCACGGGCACCTCCTGTCACCCATCGGCCCCCCGTGTCCCCCGTGTCTCCACAGGTGTCCCCATGTGCCCAAAGGTGTCCCCGTGTCCCCAGAGGTGTCCTCGATGTCCCCCCGTGTCCCCAGAGGTGTCCCCTCGTGTCCCCGTGTCCCTAGAGGTGTCCCCACGATGTCCCCTCGTGTCCCCAGAGATGTCCCTGGTGTCCCCTCGTGTCCCCGGTGTTCCCGCGGTGTCCCCAGAGCTGTCTCCCCGTGTCCCCTTGTCCCTAGAAGTGTCCCCGCGGTGTCCCCAACGTGTCCCCAGAGATGTCCCCGTGTCCCCCCGTGTCCCCGGCGTCCCCACGTGTCCCCAGAGGTGTCCCCAGAGGTGTCCCCGCTGTCCCCGCTGTCCCCCCTGTGTCCCAGTGTCCCCGTGGTGTCCCCGGTGTCCCCAGAGCTGTCCCCCGCTGTCCCCGGTGTCCGCACGTGTCCCAGCCGCTGGCTCAGGCGCTCCCGCAGGTCGCGGTTCCGCTCCCGCAGCTCCTCCAGCGCCGCCTGCAGCGCCGCGGGGTCACCGGAGGGGGCGCTGTGGGGACACGGGGACACACGGGGACACAGAGGGACATATAGGGGCTATAGGGGTTATACAGGGGACATATAGGGGACATGTAGGGCCTATAGGGGCCATAGGGGCTATAGGGACAGATAGGGACATATAGGAGACATATAGGGACATAGAGGAACATATAGGGGCTATAGGGGCTACAGAGACATATAGGGACTTATAGGGGACATATAGGGACATACAGGAACGTATGGGGGCTATAAGGGCTATAGAGACATATAGGGGACATATAGGGGATACAGGGACATATAGGGCCTATAAGGAACATATGGGGGCTACAAGGACACATAGGGACTTATATGGGCTATAGGGGTTATAGGGACATATAGGGGACATACAGGGGCTATAGCAGCTATAGGGACCTATAGGGGACATATGGGGCTATAGGAACATATAGGGGCCCTAGGGGTTATAGGGACATATAGAGAACATATAGGCGACATATAGGGACAATAGGGACCTATAGGGGCCATAGGGTAGGTGGGGGCTACAGAGGGCACATGGGAGTTGTAGGGGACATTGGGACTATAGGGGACACGCTGGGAGGGGGCGTGGCCGTGCTCACCTGGCCCGGGGGGCGTGGCCCACCTTCGCGGCCACCTGGTCACGCTCCTGCTCCGCCCGGCGCCGGGAATGCTGGGCCACGTGCACCGCCTGTGGGCGGGGCCAGCATGGACACACCCCCGAGCCACGCCCACCACATGAGAAACACCCACAGGCTGCTTTAGCCCCGCCCATTGGGCATTAGCCCCACCCCAGCAGCAATAGCCCCGCCCATTGTTCTTAGTCCCACCCCTAACAGCAATAGCCCCGCCCATTGGCTCTTAGCCTCGCCCCTAACAGCAATAGCCCCGCCCTCAGCCGCAATAGCCCTTCTCATTGGTCCTCAGCCCCGCTCCACAGGCTGCCAAAGCCCCGCCCATTGTCCATAGCCCCGCCCCTCTCCTCAGCCCCGCCCACCTGGCGCAGCTGCTCCAGCTCCGCCCCCCGGGCCAGGCACTGAGACTCCGCCTCCTGTGCCCGGAGCTCCGCCCCTGCCTTGGCAGCACGAGCGGCCTCCAGCTCCGCCCACAGCATCTGCCCCGCCTCCTGCAGGGGGGCGGGGTCAGGGACAGGCCACGCCCACACACCCGGCCACGCCTACTGCTCCCCACCATTCACAGCCAACCTCAGACCACGCCCCCTTTAGCCAAACCACGCCCCCCTAATACCCACCATAGCCACACTCCCACCCTGACTCCACCCATTCCAGTGGCTCCACCCCCTCTGGCCCCGCCACACCATGGCCACGCCCATCCCCCAAATGCCCTGCCTCCCTCACAGGCCACACCCCCTGACCACACCCCCTGGCCCCACCTCAGCCACACCCCTTCCAGAGGCTCCTCCCCCACAGGCCACACCCCCCATAGCCCCACCTCCTCCCCACACCTGTCCGAGGCTCCGCCCCCTCCACAGGCCCCGCCCACCTGCTGCAGGCGCAGGCGCTCCTTGGCCCTGTCCAGGGCCCGGCAGGCCCCGCCCACCCGGGCCTGGGCTCCGCCCACCGCGATCTCCAGCGCCCGCAGGGCCCCGCCCTCCATCAGGCTCCGCCCACGTTCTGCCGCCAGGTTCCGCCCCAGCATCGCCACCTGATTGGGCAGGGGGTGATTGACAGCCCCAGGCCCCGCCCCCACATGATTGACAGCTGCAAGCTCCACCCCATAATGATGGATGCCCTCATGCCCCGCCCACTTGGGTGATTGACAGCAACATGCCCCACCCCCTTCTCCCTGAGAGGCGGGGCCAGGCTGTGACTGACACGTGCTTGCCCCGCCCCTTTCTCCAAAGCCACGCCCACCTGGTTGCTGAGGTCCCGCAGCTCCTGCTCCAGGTCCCGCCGGTGCTGGGCCTGAGGGGGGGAAATTCTGGGGAAACCCAAAATCTGGGGGGTCCCCGAGCAGCCCCAAAATCTGGGGTGTCCCGGGTGCTCCAGGGCCCAGGGATCCCCCAAAATCTGGGGTGTCCCGGGTGCTGTGAGGCCCAGGGATCCCCCAAAATCTGGGGTGTCCCGGGTGCTCCAGGGCCCAGGGAATCCCCAAAATCTGAGGTGTCCTGGGGGCTGCAGGGCCCAGGGAACCCCCAAAATCTGGGGTGTCCCGGGTGCTCCAGGGCCCAGGGAATCCCCAAAATCTGGGGTGACCCGGGGGCTGTGGGGCCCAGGGAACCCCCAAAATCTGGGGTCTCCCGGGTGCTGCAGGGCCCAGGGAACCCCCAAAATCTGGGGTGACCCGGGTGCTCCAGGGCCCAGGGAATCCCCCAAAATCTGGGGTGTCCCGCCGGTGCTGTGAGGCCCAGGGATCCCCCAAAATCTGGGGTCTCCCGGGGGCTGCAGGGCCCAGGGAACCCCCAAAATCTGGGGTGTCCCGGGTGCTCCAGGGCCCAGGGAACCCCCAAAATCTGGGCTGCCCCAAGACTTCTCAGGTGTCCCCAAATGCCCGGGGAGTCCAGGGGTTTTGGGGACCCCAAGAGTCCTGGGGGGTCTCAGGTGTCTGGAGGGTCCCAAATACACTCAGGGAGTCCCCAAAATCTGGGAGGTCCCAGTTTTTTGGGGGTCTCAGGTCTTTGGGGGTCTGAGGAATCCAGGAAGGTCCCAAAGTTGGGGAGTTGCAGCTCTTTGGGGGGTCCCACGTTTTTGGGGGTCCCAAGAGTCCAGGGGGTCCCAAAGTCTGGGGGGTCCCAACTCTTTGGGGGGTCCCACATTGTTTGGGGTCCCGCAGGTGTCCCCAGGTGTCCCCAGGTGTCCCCAGGGGCCCGGATGTCCAGGGGGTCTCAGGAACCCGGGGACCCCTCGGGGCGCTCGGGGGGAGCAGTTTGGGGTCTCGGGGGGGGGCTGGGCGGGGATGGGGGCGGGGGGACGTGTCCGTTCCCACGGAGGGGGAGGGGCGCCGAGGGCTGGGGGCCGCCTGTCCCTGTCCCTGTCCCTGTCGCTGTCGCTGTCCCCGTCCCTGTCCCCGCCCCGTGTCCCAGTTCCAGCGCGGGGCTGGCGGGGGGCCAGGGGGGCCGCCGAGGGGGCGCGGGGGGTCCCCGGCCAAAGGGGGGGAAGGGCCGCCAGCCCCTAAAATGCCGCGACCCCCCCACACCTCCTCCACCCCCCGGGACCCCCTCGGTTGGGGCCGAGACTTCCCCGGGTGCTCGGGGGTCCCCAGGATCACCTGGGGGTCTCTGGGAGCACCTGGGGGTCCCGGCATCCCCTGGGGGTCCCCGGCATCCCCTGGGGGTCCCCGGCACCCCGCGGGGGTCCCGCCGCTCACCTGCGCCAGCCGGGGGGGGCTGAGCCCTGCCCTGTCCCGCGTCTCCATCATGGCTCAAACCGGGGGGGCTCCGGGGCGGCAGAGACCCTGCAGAGACCCCTCCCCTAAAACCGGGGGGCTGGGACCCCCCCAGAGCTCCGCGTGCCTTTCCTGGGGGGGTTGCCCGGACTCCGGGGTCCCCTGCCCACGCTGGGGGGCTTATGGGGTCCCCTGCCCACCCTGGAATGGTTTTTTAAGGGTCCCCTCCTCACCCCGGGGGGTTTTTGGGTCCCCTGCCCACACTGGAAAGGTTTTGGGATCCCTGGGAGGGTTTTGGGGTCCCCTACCCACCCTGGGGGAAATTTGTGTCCCCTGCTCACCCTGGCCGGGTTTTGTGTCCCCTGCTCATCCTGGGCAGTTTTGGGGTCCCCTGCCCATCTTGGAAAGGTTTTGGGGTCCCCCTCCCACCCGGGGAAGTTTTGGGATGCCCCGCCCACCCTGAGTGGGTTTTGTGTCCCCCGCTCATAGTGGAGAGTTTTGGGGTCCCCTGCCCACCCTGAAGGAGTTTTGGGGTCCCCTGCCCCCCCGGGGCAGTTTTGGGGTCCCCCGTTCACCCCGGGGTGTCCCGCGTCCCTCACCTGTGGCTGCGGAGCCGGTGCCGGTGCCGGTGCCGGTGGCGGTGCCACCCCCGCCGCGGGCTCGGGAGGTCCCCGCGGGTGTCACCGCGTCCCTCCCCTCGGGCTGTACCCACGGGGAGGGGACAGAGCCCGCCCAGCCCCCCCGGGCGGCTCCGGGCCGGTGTCACCCCGCCCTGGCCCCGGGGGTTTCGGGGCGCCCGGAATTCGGGCGGCGCCCCCGCCCCGGGGGGTGTCCCGGAATTTCGGTGTCATCCCTGCTGGGGACACACCTGTGCCCCCGGGGCCGGCGGTGTTGGGGTGTCACTGTCACCCCTACCCAGGGCACAGTGCCGTGTCACTGTCACCGATGGGACACAGGTGTCCCAGGGCACCCCAGAATTGTGTTGTTGCCCTCCCTCGAGGGGACACAGGTGTCCGAGGGCACCCAAATTTGGATGTCACCTCTGTCCTTGCCCAGGGGACAGGTGTCCCAGGGCACAGTGGAATTTGGATGTCACCCCTGCCCGAGGGGACACGGGTGTCCCAGGACATCCCAGAATTCCAGCGTCACCCTTTCCTGAGGGACACAGGTGTCCTGGGACACCCCAGAATTTGTGTGTCACCCCTGCCCGAGGGCACACAGGTGTCCCAGGGCACCCTGGAATTCAGGTGTCACTCCCACCGGAGGTGACACAGGTGTCCCAGGGCACCCCAGAATTCCAGGGTCACCCCTGCCTGAGGTGACACAGGTGCCCCAGGACACCCCAGAATTTGGGTGTCATCCCTGCCCAAGGGGACACAGGTGTCCCAGGACACTCCAAAATTCCAGGGTCACCCCTTCTTGAGGGGACACAGGTGTCCTGGGACACCCCAGAATTTGGGTGTCACCCCTGCCCGAAGGGACACAGGTGTCCCAGGGCACCCTGAACTTCAGGTGTCACTCTCACCCGAGGTGACACAGGTGTCCTGGGACACCCCAGGATTTGGGTGTCACCCCTGCCCGAGGGGACACAAGTGTCCCAAGACATCCCAGAATTCCAGGGTCACCCCTTCCTGAGGGGACACGGGTGTCCCTGGACACCCCAGAATTTGGGTGTTGGGTGTCACCCCCACCCAAAGGGACACAGGTGTCTCAGGACACCCCGGGGTTTGGGTGTCACCCCCACCCAAAGGGACACCTCGGGATTTGGGTGTCACCCCTGCAAGTTTTGGGGCACCAACCCAGGGCACCCCAGAATTCAGGAGCCGCCCAAGGGAGGAATGTTGGGCTGGTGGGAACCACAGTGATGTCACCTGTGATGTCACCTGTGATGTCATCTGTGGTGTCACAGTGCCAGCTGTAATGGGGCGGGGCATGGCACCAGTGGTGACATCACAGTGCTGAGTGTGACATCATGGTGGGGATGGCACTTGGTGATGTCACATGAGTGACATGGTGGGCTAAGGCCGGGTGGTCAGGGGTGGTGGGGTCATACTGGGGTCACCTGTACAGTGGGGTCAACATGGAGAGACAAGAGTGACACAGGTGACCATGGGTCACCATGAGTCACTATGAGTCACCATGGGTCAGCACTGGTCAACATGGAGAGACACGGAGTGACACAGAGTGACACAGGTCACCATGGGTCACCACGGCTCAGGATGGGTCAAGCCAACATAAGGTAACAGGGGTCACCATGGGTCACTGTGGGTCACCATGGGTCACCAGTGGTCAGTACATGGAGAGGCGTGGAGTGACACAGGTCAGCCCTGGTCAGCACTGGGCACCAGGGATGGACATGGGGTCCAGATGGATCAACAGAAATCAACATGGGCCAGCCTGGATCAGCATGGGCTAACACAGGTGACCATGGGCCAGCACAGCCCTGGATCAGCATGGGTTAACACAGGTGACCACGGGCCAGCACAGCCCTGGACCAGCATGGGTTAACACAGGTGACCACGGGCCAGCACAGCCCTGGATCAGCAAAGACCAGCACGGGCCAACACGGGTCAGTCCACGGTGATGTGGGTCACATCAGCTCAACAGTGACGTGGGCCAGCATGGGTCAGTGTGGGTCAGTGTGGGTCAGCATGGGTCAAGGGTCAATGTGGGTCAATGTGGGTCAACATGGATCAATGTGGGATCAGTGTGGATCAACCTCGATCAATGTGGGTCAACCTGGATCAATGTGGGTCAGCCTGGATCAATGTGGGTCAACATGGGGTCAATGTGGGTCAACATGGGGTCAGTGTGGGTCAACATGGGGTCAGTGTGGGTCAACATGGATCAGTTTGGGTCAACATGGATCAATATGGGTCAGGATGGATCAGTTGGGTCAGCACGGGTCAACCTGGGTAAATGTAAATCAATGTGTACCATTATGGGTCAATGTAGGTCAACATGGGTCAATGTGGGTCAGCAGGGATCAGTGTGGGTCAGCATGGGTCAATGTGGGATCAGTGTGGGCCAACATGGATCAATTTGGGGTCAATGTGCATCAACATGGACCAGTGTGGGTCAGCACGGATCAATGTGGGCCAATATGGATCAGTGTGGTCAGCACGGATCAGTGTGGGCCAACATGGACCGAGAGGAACCAGCGTGGGTCAGCATTGATAGAAACGGACCATCCTGGGTAAAGAGGAGTCAGTGTGGGTCTGCATGGATGGACACAGACCAGCATGGACCAAGAGGGTCAACCATGTGGGTCAAATGGATCAAGATGGACCAAGAGGAGTCAACATGGATCACCACGGATCAACAGGCGTCAACAGGAATCAGTGTGGGTCCACACGGATGGACACGGATCAACATGGGTCAAGAGGAGTCAACAGGGGTCAACATGGATGGACACAGACCACGATGGACCAAGAGGAGTCTGTGGGTCAACCTGGATCAAGATGGACCAAGAGGAGTCAACATGGATCAACGTGGACCAAAAGGAATCAACGTGGGCCAACGTGGTTGGACATGGATCAACATGGGCCAACAGGGGTCAAAGGACATGGCCAAGAGGGGCCAGTTTGACCCCATGGGGTCTGTGAGATCCCTGAGGGGTCTGTAGGGGATCCCTGGGGGGTCTATAGGGGATCCCTGGGGGGTCTATAGGGGATCCCTGAGGGGTCTATAGGGGATCCCTGGGGGGTCTGTAGGGGATCCCTGGGGGGTCTGTAGGGGATCCCTGAGGGGTCTATAGGGGATCCCTGGGGGGGTCTGTAGGGGATCCCTGGGGGGTCTATAGGGGATCCCTGAGGGGTCTATAGGGGATCCCTGGGGGGTCTGTAGGGGATCCCTGAGGGGTCTATAGGGGATCCCTGAGGGGTCTATAGGGGATCCCTGGGGGGGTCTGTAGGGGATCCCTGAGGGGTCTATAGGGGATCCCTGGGGGGTCTGTAGGGGATCCCTGAGGGATCTATAGGGGATCCCTGAGGGGTCTATAGGGGATCCCTGGGGGATCTACAGGGGATCCCTGGGGGGTCTATAGGGGATCCCTGCGGGGTCTATAGGGGATCCCTGGGGGGTCTGTAGGGGATCCCTGGGGGGTCTATAGGGGATCCCTGAGGGGTCTATAGGGGATCCCTGGGGGGTCTATAGGGGATCCCTGGGGGGTCTATAGGGGATCCCTGGGGGGTCTATAGGGGATCCCAGCCCCACAGGGATCCCTACAGGGATCCCCAGACTATCCCTGTGGAATCCATAGGGAGTCCAGATCTTATGGGGATCCCTGCAGAGACCCATGGGAGGCCTCCAGCCCCACTGGGGTCCCCATGGGGGTCCCTGTGAGGGTCCCTGTGGGGTCTGTAGGGGTCTCCAGGTCCCTATGGAGGTCTATAGGGGTCTGCAGACCACTGAGGTCTGTGGTGGGGTCCCCATAAGAGTTTGTAGGAGCCTCTTGGAGTCCCCATGGGGATCCCTGTGGGGGTCTGTGGGGACATTTGGATCCCCATGGGGATCCCTGTGGGGGTCTGTGGGGACATTTGGATCCCCATGGGGATCCCTGTGGGGGTCTGTGGGGACCCTGGGGTCTCCATGGGGATCCCTGTGGGGGTCTGTGGGGACATTGGGGTCCATGGAGATCCCTGTGGGGGTCTGTGGGGACACTGGGGTCCCCATGGGGATCCCTGTGGGGGTCTGTGGGGACACTGGAGTCTCCATGATTATCCCTGTGGGGGTCTGTGGGGACATTGGGGTCCATGGGGATCCCCGTGGGGGTCTGTGGGGACACCGGGTTCTTTGCCAGGATCCCTGTGGGGGTCTGTGGGGACACTGGGGCCCCCCTGAGGATCCCTGTGGGGTCATTGGGGTCCCCCTGAGGATCCCTATGGGGACACTGGGGTCTCCACCAGGATCCCGCTCCCGGGGTCCCAAAGGACGATCCACAAGGAACCGCGATGCTGTGAACCCCCGGCCCGCCAGGGGGCGCCACCCGCCCCGGCCGCTCCTCCCCGTCTCTATGGCGGCGAGGGGGGCGCTCTGGCCTCTCTCTAGGGTCCGCCATCGCTTCCGGTCCGGTCTGTCGGAAGTGACGTCAGGGAGCGGCGGCGGCGGGAGCCGGAGCGAGGTGTGGGGGAGGGGCGCGGGGTGTCCCGGAGGTTTTGGGGAGGGGGAAGGGTCGGGCCGGGAGGGCCCGGGGGGTCCGGGGAGCGGGAGGGATTGCCTCGGGCGGTTCCGGCTGCCGTGACGGGCCGGGGACATCCCGCCCGGTGTCCCTCGGGCCGCCCCGTGATGTCATCGGCGCTGTGCGCCGCGCGCGGTGACGTCACACGGAGTGTCCCATCAGTGTCCCCGGGTCCTGGTGACGTCACACGGGTTGTCCCCAGCCCCCGGTGACATCCCCACGTCCCCAACCCCGTGTCTCTTTCCCCAGGTACCGCCAGCCTCGCCGCTGTCCCCACCGGCATCCCCGTGTCCCCTCCATCCCTGCTGTCCCCGTGTCCCCTCCATCCCTGCTGTCCCCGTGTCCCCTCCAGCCCTGCTGTCCCCGTGTCCCCTCCACCCCTGCTGTCCCCGTGTCCCCTCCACCCCTGCTGTCCCCGTGTCTACACCATCTCTGTGTCCCCATTGTGTCCCTGCTGTCCCCACCACCTCGGGCTCTTGCCGTGTCCCGGCTGTGTCTGCCATCTCTGTGTCCCCCGTGTCCTCAGTGTCCCATCTGTCTCCACCGTGTCTCCCGTGTCTCCCGTGTCCTCTCTATCTGCACAGTGTTCTCAGTATATAGGGGACGTATAGGGGCTATAGGGACATATATAGGGGCTATAGGGGACGTATAGGGGACGCAGGGGCATATAGGGCCTATAGGGGACATATAGGGGTTATAGGGGCATATAGAGACATATAGGGGCTATAGGGACATATAAGGGCTATAGAGGTGTCCCCCTGTCCCCTCTATCTCCCCTGTATCCTCAGTGTCCCCTCTATCTCTGCAGCATCCCCAGTGTCATTTGTGTCCCTGGTGTCCCCTGTGTCCCCGTGTCTCCTCTATCCCCCTGGTGTCCCTGTGTCTCCTCCCGGTGTCCCCTGGTGTCCCGGTGTCCCCGCGGCCATGCCGGAGGCCGTGCACTACATCCACCTGCAGAACTTCAGCCGCTCCCTGCTGGAGACGCTCAACGGTCAGCGCGTGGCCGGGCAGTTCTGCGACGTGACGGTGCGGATCCGCGAGGCGTCCCTGCGCGCCCACCGCTGCGTGCTGGCCGCCGGCAGCCCCTTCTTCCACGACAAGCTGCTGCTGGGCCACTCGGCCATCGAGGTGCCGCCCGTGGTGCCCTCGGCCGCCGTGCGCCAGCTGGTCGAGTTCCTCTACAGCGGCAGCCTGGTGGTGGCCCAGTCCGAGGCGCTGCACATCCTCACGGCCGCCTCGGTGCTGCAGATCAAGACGGTCATCGACGAGTGCACGCAGATCATCTCGCAGGGCCGCGGGCCGCACAAGGCGCCGCCGGGGCCGCCGCTGGTGTCGCCGCCAGGGCTGGAGGGGCTCCCCGAGCCGGCGCCCAGCGGGCACAGCCGCAAGCAGCGGCAGCCGCTGCGCCTGGCGCCCGCGCTCAAGGAGGAGCGGCAGGACCTGGAGGAGGAGGAGGAGGAGGAGGAGGAGGGAGAGGATGAAGGGGGGCCTCAGGAAGGCGTCGCTCCACCAGGCGTGGCCCCCCCGCCGTTCCCGGCCCCGGACCCCCCGTTTTTCGGCGGCCCCGAGGTTTTCCCTGAGGCTTTCCTGCCGCCCTGGCCCGGCGATGAGGGCGGCGGCTCCTTCGGGCCCCAGCGCGGCCGGGAGGCCCCGGGCGGGGACGGGTTCGGGTTTGGGGCCCCCCCGGCCCTGCCGCCGCCCTACGAGGGGGGTGTGGAGGGGGGCACTGTCCCCATGGCCCCCCCGGCCGCGCCCCCCCGTGGCCCCCAGCCCCCCTACCAGTGCGGGCACTGCCAGAAGAGCTTCAGCTCCCGCAAGAACTACACCAAGCACATGTTCATACACTCAGGTGAGCGGGGACACGGGGACACGGGCTGGGGAGGGGACAGGGGGACACACGTGGGGCTGGTGTTGGCCCTCGGGGCTGCCCTGGGTCCATCTGTGCTGCCCTGGGTCCATCCGTGCTGACCTGGGTCAGCCCCTTGTTGGCCTCTCAGTTGAGCACCATTGACCCATGTTGGCCTGTGCTGACCCATGGTCATCCATGTTGGCCTGTACTGACCAGTGCTGGCCTGTACTGACCCATGGTCATCCATGTTGGCCTGTACTGACCAGTGCTGGCCTGTACTGACCCATGGTCATCCATGTTGGCCTGTACTGACCAGTGCTTGGCTGTACTGACCAGTGCTGGCCAGTGCTGGCCTGTGCTGACCTGTGTTGATCCATTGATCCATTTTGACTCATGTTCACCTGTATCAATCCATTTTGGCCCACACTGAGTTGTATCAATCCACACTGACCTGTATTGATCCCTTTTGACCCACATTGATCCATGTTGGCCCATGTTGAGTCACATTGATCCCTTTTGACCCACGTTGATCCAGTTTGGCCCATGTTGACCTGTATCAATCATTGTTGACTCGTGTTGACCCACATTGATCCGTGTTGACCTGTATCAGTCCATGTTGACCTGTATCAATCCCTGTTGATCATTGTTGACCTATATTGATCCATGTTGACCCACACTGATCCGTGTTGACCCACATTGATCCGTGTTGACCCGTACTGATCCATGTTGACCCATGTTGATCCAATTTGGCCCATGTTGACCTGTATCAATCCATGTTGACCTGTATTGATCCCTGTTGACCCACACTGATCTGTGTTGGCTCACGTCGACCTGTATTGATCCATGTTGACCTGTACCAATCCATGTTGACTTATGTTGACCTGTATTGATCCATGTTGCCCCACGTTGATCCAATTTGGCCCATGCTGACCTATATTGATCCCTGTTGACCTACGTTGACCTGTATTGATCCATGTTGACCAACATTGATCCATTTTGGCCCATGTTGATCTGTATCAGTCATTGTTGACTCGTGTTGACCCACGTTGATCCGTGTTGACCCACATTGATCTTGACCCACACTGATCCATTTTGGCCCATGTTGACCTATATCGATCCCTGTTGATCCATGTTGACCTGTATTGATCCCTTTTGGCTCTTGTTGACCTGTATCAATCCCTGTTGATCCATATTGACCCATATTGATCCATCCTGGCCCATGTTGATCTATATTGATCCATGTTGACCCACATTGATCCATTTTGGCTCATGTTGATCTGTACTGATCTCTGTTGACCCATGTTGACCTGTACTGACCCCTGCTGACCCCCATTGACCTACACTGACCTGTACTGACCCCTGCTGACCCACACTGACCTACACTGACCTGTACTGACCCCTGCTGACCCTCATTGACCTACACTGACCTGTACTGACCCCTGCTGACCCACACTGACCTACACTGACCTGTACTGACCCCTGCTGACCCACACTGACTCACACTGACCTGTACTGACCCCTGCTGACCCACACTGACCTACACTGACCTGTACTGACCCCTGCTGACCCACACTGACCTACACTGACCTGTACTGACCCCTGCTGACCCACACTGACTCACACTGACCAGTACCAATCCACAGTGACCCCTGCTGACCCACACTGACCTACACTGACCTGTACTGACCCCTGCTGACCCCCATTGACCTACACTGACCTGTACTGACCCCTGCTGACCCACACTGACTCACACTGACCAGTACCAATCCACAGTGACCCCTGCTGACCCACACTGACCTACACTGACCGGTACCAGTTCACACTGACCCACACTGACCAGTACCAATCCACAGTGACCAGCACTGACCAATACCAAACCACACTGACCCCTGCTGACCCACACTGACCAGTACCAATCCACGCTGACCAGCACTGACCAATACCAAACCACACTGACCCCTGCTGACCCACACTGACCAGTACCAATCCACGCTGACCCATGCTGACCCACACTGACCCACACAGCCCCACGCTGACCTGTACCAACCCACCCTGACCTGTACTGACTCACACTAACCCACACTGACCTGTACCAACCCACACTAACCTGTATGGACCCACACTGACCCCTGCTGACCAACACTGACCTTTACCAACCCACCCTGACCCCTCCTGACCCACACTGACCCACACTGACCTGTACCAATCCACACTGACTTGTATGGACCCACACAGCCCCATGTTGACCTGTACTGACCCACCCAGCCCCACGCTGCCCTGTACTGACCGCAGCCTCCCCCGTTTTCCTCCCCGCAGGCGAGAAGCCCCACCAGTGCTCCATCTGCTGGCGCTCCTTCTCGCTGCGGGACTACCTGCTGAAGCACATGGTGACTCACACGGGCGTCCGCGCCTTCCAGTGCGGCGTCTGCTGCAAGCGCTTCACGCAGAAGAGCTCCCTCAACGTGCACATGCGCACGCACCGCCCCGAGCGCTTCCAGTGCCGCCTCTGCACCAAGGGCTTCTCCCACCGCACCCTCCTGGAGCGCCACGCCGCCGCCTCCCACCCCGGCACCCCGCCGGGGACACTGCAGGGGACAGTGCAGGGGACAGTGCCAGGGTTGCCACCAGGGCCACCGCCAGGCACACTGCCGGGGACACTGCAGGGGACAGTGCAGGGGACACTGCCGGGGCTGCCACCAGGGACAGTGCAGGGGACAGTGCAGGGGACAGTGCAAGGGACAGTGCCGGGGACAGTGCAGGGGACACTGCCGGGGACAATGCCAGGGACACTGCAGGGGACAGTGCAGGGGACAGTGCCAGGGCTGCCACCGGGGACAGTGCCAAGCACACTGCCAGGCACAGTGCAGGGGACACTACCAGGGACACTGGCAGGGACAGTGCAGGGGACACTACCAGGGACACTGGTGGGGACAGTGCAGGGGACAGTGCCAGGGACACTTCCAGGGCCGCCACCAGGGCTGCCACCAGGGCCATCGCTGGGGACACCACCCGGGCCATCATTTGGGCCACCTCCAGGGCCATCGCTGGGGACACCGCCCGGGCCATCATTTGGGCCACCTCCAGGGCCACCACCAGGGCCACCTCCAGGGCTGCCACCGGGGCCATCACTGGGGACACCACCCGGGCCATCGCTGGGGCCACCATCGGGGCCACCGCTGGGGCCACCACCAGAAGCCGGACTGGGCACGTGGCCAGGGCAGGAGGCCGCGGGAGCCGGCCCCACTCACACGGCGTGAGGATAGAGGAGGGGTCCCTGCCCCTCGAAGGGCCTGGAGGGTGAACCTGGGGGCTGCTGGGTGGAGCCCCCGGGGTGAAGCCTGGAGGAAGCATCGGTGACGTTCTCCGTCGGGTCCGGGAAGCCGCGGGGACGTTCCTGGTGACAGAAGAGGAGCAGAGCAGCCCCAGCTGAGATGGGGACATGGGGACACTTGGGGCGGCGAGCAGCAGCGGGATCAGGGAACAAATCCTGCTGGGAACTGTGCTGAGGCACCCGGAACACCCAGGAGGAGGTTGGACATGGCCAACGAAGCCCGGGAAGAGCAGCGGCTCTGGTGGTGGGGTGGTGACTTCACTGACCCCCAGAACGTTCTGGAACTGAGCTGGGCACGGGGATTCGAGGGATGGACCACGCCACGGAGATGCTCAGAGGGTTGGACAGAGCTGAGCGTCCCACCTGGAAAAGGGAAGGATCCAGGGACACCTGAGAGCCCCTCCAGTGCCAGAAGGGGCTCCAAGAGCTGCAGAGGGACTTGGGACAAAGGCCTGGAGTGCCGAGGACATGGGGAACGGCTTCCTCCTGGAGAAGGGGAGATGGAGGCGGAGTTCTGGGGAGAAATTCCTGCCCGTGAGGGGCTGGGATGGTGGAAGGTCCCTCCCCACAAACCATAACATGGCTCTGTGACTGTGACCCCACCGCAGCCATGGGTGGGCACCTGGGGGGACACAGGGGACACGTGGCTCCTGTCCCCCCAGACGGTGACAATGAACTTGGGGTTTTATCGACTGTTTTGGTGCTATTATTGCCATTTTTCACACTAAAATTTCCCATGGCCCCTGTGACGTGTCCCTGTCTCAGCTCTGGCATGTGGCCACCAAGACAGGCCACGGCAGCTCGGGGCCACATCGAGGGAACAAACTGCTCCCTGTGTCACTGACACCAGCTGTGGGTGCTGTTGGCTGTTAAAAACGAGGCCGAAAATCCAGATTTTTAAAAAAAAATTGGCCAATTGTTTATTGTAACAAAAAAGACTATTGGAACAGCAAAAGGGTCAGGCTAGTCCCGAACCCCTTAGGACAAGCCAGAGTAACAATGTACGTACTGTACCATCTGGGCACTCTCCCCTTTAGCCAACAGCGTTCCTCAGAGAAAAGGCACTCCCTCACACTGTCAGCCCCTTTTATCTCCTCCCTCCTTCCTGTGATTGGTGGGTTTTGGATCCTCGAGATGATTGGCTCATTTCCTGGAGTCCTATTGGTCCTTAGCGGGAGCTTCTCTGGACCAATCATTTTTTCCCGCCTTTAAATGATTGGTCAGTTGATCCACCAATCACTGACCCGGAGCAATGTCCTGGTTTGGATCCTACTGCAAGGGGGGAAGGATCCCTCCTTTCTTCTCTCTGGTGACAGCCTGGCAAATACCCCGGGACACAGCCAGGAGACATGGGGGGACACTGGGGACATGGGGGGACATGAGGGGACACTGGGGACACTGTCCCAAGGCCACCAGCACCCAAGGCCACCCAGCTGTTGGTCCCAGGGCGCTCCCAGTAATGCCCCCAGTGTCCTCCCAGCATTCCCAGTAACCCTCTGTGCTCTCCCAGTAACGCTCAGTGTTCCCAGTAACTCCCAGTGTCCCCAGTGACCCCCTTGCTGCACTCCCCAGTGCTCCCAGTTCAACCCTGCAGCTCTCCCAGTCCTTTCTTAGTGTTCCCAGTCCCTCCCCAGTTCTGTTGCCCAGCATTTCCTGTCCCCCTCCAGCGCTCCCAGTAACTCCCAGTGATCCCAGTAACCCCCTGTGCATCCTCAGTGCTCCCAGTGACCTGCAGTGATCCCAGTAATTCCCAGTGATCCCAGTAAGCCCCTGTGCGTCCTCAGTGCTCCCTGAGCCTCCAGTAACCCCCAGTGACCCCAGTAATCCCCAGTGACCCCAGTAATACCCGGCGATCCCAGTAATCCCCAGTGATCCCGGCAATTCCCCATGATCCCATTAATCCCCAGTGACCCCAGTAACTCCCAGTCCCTCCCCACGTCTACTCCCCATTGGTTTGTCCAGCTGTCGATCCCGGTCTCGGCCCCGCCTCCCCACAGAACGCCGATGCCGATTGGCCGATCCGCCCAAGAAGTCCTCGCTTCCCTCGCGGCTCTTCTGCCGCTGATTGGTTTAGCTCCGGCCGTCCCTGCGTGCTGATTGGTCCGCTTGCGTTCACGTGCCAGAGGCGTCTTCCCGCCCTTTCCCGCCTGCTCCTCTCCCATATCTCCCGCCCACTGTCAATTTCCGCCAGTCCCCGCCTTCCAATCCTTCCATTGGGTCTCCTCTCTGTCGATCTTGTGCAGGGGGCGCTGATTGGCTGCCGGCAGGGCGGGGGCGGGATCAGGAGGCGGTGTGGCGGCTGAGGGGGGACGCGGGCAGCCATGTCGGTGCCGGTGGCGGCGGGGAACGGCCCCGCGGTGAAGGGAGCGGAGCCGCCGGAGCCGCTGGGGCTGCTGGAGCTCTGCGGCGCCTGCCGGGAGCGGCTGAGGCCCCAGCGGGAGCCGCGGCTGCTGCCCTGCCTGCACTCCGTGTGCCGGGGCTGCCTCGGGGCCGCGCCGGGAGCCGCCGGCAGCGACGGGCAGGGTGAGGGGGCGGTGTGGGACGGGAGCGATGTGGGTTACTGGGAGCACTGGGGAGCACTGAGAGCACCGGGATCGCTGGAGTTTACTGCCATCGCCGGGGGCTACTGGGAGCACTGGGGAGGCGCTTGGGTTTACTGGGATCGCTGGTGGTCAGTGGGATGTTTGGGGTTTACTGGGAATGCTGGGGGTACTGGGATCGCTGGGCACACTGAGGGTTACTGGGAGCTCAGGGAATTATTGGAATGACTGGGAGTTACTGGGTTGCTGCAGGAATTACTGGGAGCTCTATGGAAAGGGGGAGACCCCTGTATCCACCCCAAGGGACACTGTGACCCCACTGTGGCACTGTCCCCTCCTGGGGGACACTGACCCCATTGGTGACTCCTTGTCACCATCCCAGTCTCCCTCCCTGGGGAGGTTCTGGGGGCTCCAGGGACCTCTCTGAGGTGACATCAGTGGCCCTGGTGGCCCTGGTGACCCTGGACCTCTCTGAGGTGACATCAGTGGCCCTGGGGCTCCATTTGGAGGTCCCCAGCCCCCACCCCACTAATGAGCCAGCACCTGGTGACAATTGAAGGTGACAGAGGAGGACGTGGGGTGACTTTGTCCTCTCTCTGTCCCCCCCAGTGTTCAGCTGCCCCGTGTGCCACCAGCAGTGTCCCCTCGGTGACATCATGGAGAACTTCTTCCTGCAGGACAGCGGGGCTGGGGCAGCCCCGGGCCAGGGCACCGGGCAGGTACTAATTAGCTAATTCGTTAGTGATAATTAGCGCTGATTAAGGGAAGAGGGAGGTCCCTCAGCGTGTCCCTTGTCCCCAGAGCTGCACCAGCTGCGAGGACAACGCGGCGGCCACCAGGTTCTGCCTGGAGTGCGCGGAGCCGCTGTGTGACACCTGCGTGGAGGCCCACCAGAGGGTCAGGTACACCCGGGACCACACCGTCAGGGCTTTGGGTGAGTCCTGTCACCTCTGTCACCTCCCTGCCACCCTTGTCACCTCTGTCACATCCCTGTCACCCCTGTCACCTCCCTGTCCCCATCACTGTGTGACACCTGCGTGGAGGCCCACCAGAGGGTCAGGTACACCCGGGACCACACCGTCAGGGCCTTGGGTGAGTCCCTGTCACCTCTGTCACCTCCCTGTCACCCCTGTCACCCCCCTGCCCTGTACAAGGTGCTGACCCTGTCAGCAGATCCATCCCGGTGTCATTCCTGGTGTCATCCCAATGCCATTGTGGTGTTCTCTCAGTGACACTCCAATGCCATCGTGTCTCTATTCCTGGTGCCATTCCCTGCCACATCCTGGTGCCATTCCTAGTCCTGCCCTGGTTCTGTTCCAATGTTGTTCCTGGTGTGATCCCAGCACCATTCCCGGTCCTATTCCCGGTGTGATCCCAGCCCCATCCCCAGCCCTGTCCCAGTTCCACCCAGGGCTATCCCAGTTCCATCCCAGCACCGTTCCTGGTGGCATTCAGGCCCCTATCCCAGTTACATCCCGGTGATGTCCCGGTGCCATCCCAACACCATCCCCACTGCCCTCCCAGCCCTGTTCCCTGTGCCATCACTCTGTCACCATTCCCAGCCCCATTCCCAGTGCCATCCCCATTCCTACTCCCAGTGCTATTCCTGATCCTATCTCAGTTCCATTCCCAGTGCTATTCCCAGTGCCACCCCATTCCCATTTTCTCATTCTCATTTTCCCATTCTTATTCCTATTTTCTTGTTCTCATTCGTATTTTCCCATTCCCATACTCCCATTCCCAATTCCCCTGTTCCCATTCCTGTTATCATTTTCCCCCATTCCTGTTCCCCCATTCCTCTGTTCCCATTCCCCCATTCCTGTTCCCATTTTCCCATTCCCGTTCCTGTTCCCATTTTCCCATTCCCATTCTCTGGTTCTCCTGCCCATTCCAATTCCCCCATTCCCCCATTCCCATGTTCCCATTCCCCTGTGTTCCTATTCCCCATCCCCCATTCCCTTGTTCCCATTTTCCCATTCCCCCATTCCCATTCTTATTCTCATTTCCCCATTCCCATTCCCCCGTTCCTGTTCCCATTCCCGTTCCCCTATTCCCGTTCCCATTTTCCCCTGTTCTCATTCCCCCATTCCCCTGTTCTCATTCCCCCATTCCTGTTCCCATTCCCTTGTTCCCCTTCTCATTCCCATGTTCCCATTCCCATTCCTCCATTCCCCCGTTCCCTTTCTCATTTCCACATCCCCCCATTCCCATTCCCCTGTTCCTGTTCCCATTTTCCCATTCCCCTGTTCCCATTTTCCCATTCCTGTTCCCATTCCCATTGCCCCATTCCCCTTCCCCCATTCCCGTTGCCATTTTCCCATTTCTGTTCTCCCATTCCTGTTCCCATTCCCCTTCTCCCATTCCTGTTCCCATTCCCCTATTTCTATTCCGCCATTCCCATTTCTGCATTCCTCCATTCCTCCATTCCCATGTTCCCGTTCCTCCATTCCTGTTCCCTTCCCCCATTCCCCGTTCCCATTTTCCCATTCCCCCATTTCCTGTTTCCCCATTCTCATTCTCCCATTCCTGTTCTTATTCCCATTTTTCCATTCCTGTTCTGAATTCCCTGTTCCCATTCCCCCATTCCCCTTCCCCTATTCCTGTTCCCATTCCCCCATTTCTATTCTCCCATTCCCATTCCTGTTCCCATTCCCTTGTTCCCCTGCGCATTCCCATTCCCCCATGCCTGCATTCCCCCATGTTCCCATGCTCTTTCCCTCATCCCCCCATTCCCATGTTCCCATTCCCCCGTGTTCCTATTCCCCTTCCCCCATTCCCTTGTTCCCATTTTTCCATTCCCCCATTCCATGTTTCCCCATTCCCCTATTCCCCTATTCCTATTCCCATTTTCCCATTGCCATTCCCATTCCCCCATTTCTATTTCCCCATTCCCATTTTCCCATCCCTGTTCCCATTCCCCTTTCCCCATTCCCGTTCCCATTCCCCCATTTCTATTCCCTCATTCCCGTTCCCCCATTCCTGTTCCCATTCCCTTGTTCCCCTGCCCATTCCCATTCCTCCGTTCCCATTTTTCCATTGCCATTCCCATTCCCCCATTCCCATTCTTATTCCCATTTTCCCATTCCTGTTCCCATTCCCATTTCTATTCCCCCATTCCTGTTCCCATTCCCTTGTTCCCTTGACCATGCCCATTCCTATTCCCCCGTTCCCATTCCCCTTCCCATTTTTCCATTCCCCCATTCCTGTTCCCATTCCCATGATCCCATATTCCCATTCCTCCATTCCCCCTGTTCCCATTCCCCCATTCCCATGTTCCCATTCTCCCATTCCCATGTTCCCATTTTCCCATTCCCACGTTCCCATGTTCCCATATTCCCATTCCCCCATTCCTCCATTCCCCCATTCCTATGTTCCCATTTTTCCATTGCCATTCCCATTCCCCCATTCCCATTCTTATTCCCATTTTCCCATTCCTGTTCCCATTCCCATTGCCCCATTCCCCTTCCCCCATTCCTGTTCCCATTCCCATTTCTATTCCCCCATTCCTGTTCCCATTCCCTTGTTCCCTTGACCATGCCCATTCCTATTCCCCCGTTCCCATTCCCCTTCCCATTTTTCCATTCCCCCATTCCTGTTCCCATTCTCATGATCCCATATTCCCATTCCCATTCCTCCATTCCTATTCCCCCATTCCCCCGTTCCCATTTTCCCATTCCCATTTCCATTCCCTCATTCCCATTTCCCCATTCCTCTCCTGTTCCCCCATTCCCATGTTCCCATATTCCCGTTCCCCCATTTTTCCATTCTCCCTATTCCCATATTCCCGTTCCCTATTCCCCCATTCCCATATTCCCATCCCATGTCCCCGTTCTCTCTCTCTCTCTCCCGCAGTGGTGCCGGTTCCGGTCCCCGAGGCGGTTCCGGGCCCGTGCCCCGCTCACCCCCCGGAGCCGCTGTCGCTGTTCTGCGGGGCCTGCGAGACCCTCACCTGCCACCTCTGTCACCTGGGCGCGCACCGCCACCACCCGTGAGTCCCGCCCCTCATTTGCATGACTAATTACCGCTAATTAGCGCTAATTAGCGCCGCAGACCCTGGCTCGTCTGGAGAATGGGGTTTGTGCTCCTGCTCAGCCAGGCCAGCCTTAAAGGTGGCTTTAATTAATTCATTAATTAAGCTGATTGGTTACTGACAAACACCTGGAGCTGGCCTGCACGTTAATTACTCTTGTTAATTAATGACTCTTGTTACTTAATTGCTCTTGTAGTTAATTACTGATTTTATAAACAAAACTCATTAGGTGGGTGCTGAAGGGTTGAGGAAGGTGGGAATTAATTAGCACTGGAGAAAGCTGATTACTGACTAATCAATTAGTCAGTTATTGACTAATTATTATTATTATTATTATTAGTGATGTTATTGATTGTTTGAATTAATTTTGTCAACTTAGTTGAGTTTTGTTTGTGGTTTTGCTGGTTTTTTTATTGGTTTTTCCCTCAGACTGGTCAAACTTTTTGGGAAATCATTGAGTAATGTGGTTACTTAGCTGAGCAGGTGTTTAATTAGCTTGCTTAACTTTATT
The DNA here is from genome assembly GCF_965231275.1 of Zosterops lateralis. Lineage (NCBI taxonomy): Eukaryota > Metazoa > Chordata > Aves > Passeriformes > Zosteropidae > Zosterops > Zosterops lateralis. The sequence continues at coordinate 1,450,515 of NC_139797.1, forward strand.
AATTAGCTCACTTGATCACTGGTGGTGTCAGAGGCATTTTTGTTAGGTAGGATATAATGGAATTAAAGTAATTAGGGATTAAATGACAGAATTGGTTACCTGGGGCACCTTGTTAACTAAAACCCCTTAATCTGCTAGCCAAGTTAATTAGGTAATTGATGCTTAATGAGGATTAATTAGCTTATTAATGGTTAATGAGCTTATAAGATTAATTTTCCTTTTTTCTCTCCCTTTTTTCCCACCTTTTCCCGCCCCTTTTCCCCCTTTTTCCTTTTCCTCATTTTCCCCTTTCTCCCTCTTTTCTTTTCCACTGCTCTTCCCTGTTTTCTCCCTCTTTTTGTGCTCCCTTTCCTGTCCCTTCCCCTCTTCCCTTCCCCTCTTTTCCTCCCCTCTTCCCACCTCTTTCCCCTCTCCCATTTCTTCCATTTCCCCTTTCCCATAATTTCTCCCCATTTCTCCCCGTTTTTCCCTATATCTCCTTATTTCCCCCATTTTTTCCTGTTTCTCCCTGTTTCTCCATGTTTCCCCATTTTCCCCCATTTTCCTCCATTTTCTCTTTGTTTTTTTCCTGTTTTCTGCCTGTTTTTCCCCATTTTCCCCCTGCTTTTTCCCCATTTTCTCCCTGCTTTTTCCCCATTTCCCCCCTGTTTTTCCCCATTTTTCCCCATTTTTTGCCATTTTTTCCCATTTCCCCCCATTTTTCCCATTTTATTCCCATTTCCCCCCATTTCTCCCATTTTCCCCCATTTCTCTTCATTTCCCTCATGTCTCCCCATTTTCCCCTGCTTTCCTGTTTTCTCACCATTTTTTCTTGTTTTCTCCGTTTCTCCGTTTTCCCCATTTCCCATTTCTCCCCTTTTTTGCCATTTTCCCCCATTTTCTCCCCATTTTTCCCCCATTTCTCCCCATTTTTCTCCCCATTTCTCCCCATTTTCCCCCCCATTTCTCCCCATTTTTCCCCCATTTCTCCCCATTTTTTGCCATTTTCTCCCCATTTCCCCCATTTCTCCCCGTTTTTCCCCATTTCCCCCCATTTCTCCCCATTTTTTGCAATTTTTTTCCTGTTTTCCCCCATTTCTCCCTGTTTTTTCCCCGTTTCCTCCCATTTCTTCTGTTTTTTTGCCATTTCCCCCCCATTTTCCCCCATTTTCCCCCCATTTCTCTATTTTTTGCCATTTTCCCCCGTTTTCCCCTATTTTCCCTTTCTCCCCTTTTTTTGCCATTTCCCCCCCATTTCTCCCCATTTTACCCCCATTTCTCCCCGTTTTTTGCCATTTTCTCCCGGTTTCCCCCCATTTTCCCTATTTTTTCTCCCTGTTTTTTGCCGTTTTTCCCCCATTTCTCCCCATTTTTGCCATTTTCCCCCCCATTTCTCCCCGTTTTTTGCCATTTTCTCCCCATTTCCCCCATTTCTCCCCGCTTTTCCCCATTTCCTCCATTTCTCCCCGTTTTTCCCCATTTCCCCCATTTCTCCCGTTTTTCCCCCATTTCTCCCATTTCCCCCATTTCTCCCTGTTTTTTGCCGTTTTTCCCCCATTTCTCCCCTTTTTTTGCCATTTTCCCCCCATTTCTCCCTATTTTCTTTCCATTTGTCCCTGTTTTTGCCGTTTTTCTCCCATTTCCCCCCATTTCCCCCCATTTCCCCCCATTTTACCCCCATTTCTCCCCGTTTTTTCCCCATTTTTCCCCCATTTCTCCCCATTTTCCCCCCATTTCTCCCCATTTTTTGCCGTTATTTCCCCATTTTCCCCCCTTTTTCCTCCGCAGCTCTCAGCCGCTGGAGGAGGCCGTGCGGCAGCAGCGCTCGGCGCTCTCGGCCCTGCTGCAGCGCCTGGGGGACCGGCACGCCGCGCTGCAGCGCTCCACCCGGGAGCTGCGCGCCTTGTGGGTGTCCCCGCGTCCCCTGTCCCCCCTGTCCCCCCTGTCCCTGCTGTCCCCGCTGTCCCCGCTGTCCCCTGACCCCCCGCGGTGTCCGGCAGCATCCGCCGCGTGTCGGACGTGCAGCAGCGCGTGCAGGTGGAGGTGAAGATGGCCATCCTGCAGATCATGAAGGAGCTCAACAAGCGCGGCAAGGTGCTGGTCAGCGACGCCCAGGTGAGCCCGGAGCCGTTTCCCGGCGGTGACAGGGCGGTGACAGCCCGGTGACAGCGCTGTCCCCGCACAGAGGGTGACGGAGGGGCAGCAGGAGCGGCTGGAGCGGCAGCACCGCGCGCTGAGCCGCGCCCAGCGGCAGCAGGAGCACGTCCTGCGCTTCACCGCCCGCGCCCTGGACAGCGCCCACGGCACCGCCCTGCTGCTCTCCAGGAGGCTGGTGAGGGATGAATCCCCCCAAAATACCCTCAGAGCACCCCCAAAATCACCTCAGAGCACCCCCTGAGAATACCCTCAGAGATCCCCCAGATTCCCCTCAGAGACACCCCAAAAACCCCCTCAGAGCACACCCCAGAGTCCCCTCAAGAGCACACCCAGGTTCCCCTCAAGAGACACCCCAAAATCCCATCAGAGACTTCCCAAAAAATCCCCTCAGAAAACCCCCGAAATCCCCTCAGAGACTTCCTAAAAAATCCACTCAGAGCACCCCCCAAAATCCCCTCAGAGCACCCCCCAGATTCCCCTCAGAGACTTCCCAAAAAATTCCCTCAGACCACACCCCAAAGTCCCCTCAGATACACCCCAAAATCCCCTCAGATTCCCCTCAGAGACCCCCCAGATTCTCCTCAGAGACTTCCCAAAAAATCCCCTCAGTGACACCCCAAAATCCCCTCAGAGACCCCTCAGATTCCTCTCAAGAGCACGCCCAGATTCCCCTCAGAGCACCCCCACAATCCCCTCAGAAACACCCCAAAAAATACCCTCAGAGCACCCCCCAGAGTCCTCTCAGAGACCCCCCAGATTTCCTCTCAGAGAACTCCCAAAAAATCCCCTCACAGGACCCCAAAACATTCCCTCGGAGCACCCCCAAAATCCCCTCAGAACACCCTCAAAATCCCCTCAGAGCACCCCTAAAGTCTCCTCAGAGCACCCCCAAAATCCCCTCAGATTCTCCTCAGAGACCCCCCAGATTCCCATCAGTGACTTCCCAAAAAATCCCCTCAGAGCACCCCAAAAATCCCCTCAGAGCACCCCCCAAGGTCCTGTCAGAGACATCCCAGAGTCCCCTCAGAGCATCCCCGAAGTCCCATCAGAGCACTCCCAAAACTCTCTCAGAGACACCCCAAAATCCCCTCAGATTCCCCTCAGAGACTTCCCAAAAAATCCCCTCAGAGCACCCCCAAAAAATCCCCTCAGAGCACCCCCAAAATGCCCTCAGAAAACCCCCCAAAGTCCCCTCAGAGACACCCCCAAAATTCCCTCAGAGACCCCCCAAAAAACCCTCAGAGCACCCTCAAAATCCCCTCAGATTCCCCTCAGAGACCCTCCAGATTCCCCTCAGAGACTTCCCAAAAAATCCCCTCAGAGCACCCCCAAAATGCCCTCAGAGACTCCCCAAAAACCCCTCAGAGACACCCCCAAAATTCCCTCAGAGACCCCCCAAAAAACCCTCAGAGCACCCTCAAAATCCCCTCAGATTCCCCTCAGAGACCCCCCAGATTCCCCTCAGAGACTTCCCAAAAAATCCCCTCAGAGACACCCCCAAAATTCCCTCAGAGACCCCCCAAAAACCCTCAGAGCACCCTCAAAATCCCCTCAGATTCCCCTCAGAGACCCCCCAGATTCCCCTCAGAGACTTCCCAAAAAATCCCCACAGAGACACCCCAAAAAATCCCTTCGGAGCACCCCCAAAATGCACTCAGAGACCTCCCCAAAAAATCCCCTCAGAGCACCCCCGAAATCCCCTCAGAGCACCTCCCAAAAAATCCCCTCAGAGCCCCCCAGCCCAGCACCTCAGGCTGGGACCCCCAGGGGTGGCACTTGGTGGCACCTGGGGACATTTATGTCCCCCTGTCACCGGGACTCTGCTCTTGGACTGAAGCCACCCTTGGGCTGTGCCTGGTGTCACCTGGGCTCAGGTGTCCCCTGTGTCTCCTGCTTGGGGCTCAGGGGGTGACAGGACAGTCCCCAAGGGACAGTTTGTCCCCTGCTGTCACCACACTGGTGTCCCCGTGGTGCTGTGGCCTGTCCCTGGCAGGTCCCCTGGAAACCCCTGGGAGGTGACAGGTGCCACCAGGGTGCCACATCCTGTCCCCCTGTGCCCTGGCTGTCTCCTCATTGTGGTCCCACAGTGTCCCCTGGGTGTCTCTGTGCTGTGACAAGGTCCCTGGGGTGCTCTCCCCTGTCCCCTGGGTGTCCCTGCACTGTGACAATGTCCCTGGGGTGCTCTCCCCTGTCCCCTGGCTGTGCCACCCCCTGGGCAGTGTCCCCCTTGTCCCCATGCTGTCCCTTGGCTGTCCCCTGGCTGTGCCCCCCCCAGGCAGTGTCCCCTGTGTCCCCTGGCTGTGCCACCCCCCGGGCAGGGTCCACCATGTCCCCTGTGTCCCCTTATGTCCCCGGTGTCCCCAGTGTCCCCCGTGTCCCCTGTGTCCCAGATCCAGTCACAGCTGCTGGGGGCACCCCGGGTGTGCCCCTGCCCTGGGCAGTGTCCCCCATGTCCCCAGGTGTCCCCTGTGTCCCCTGGCTGTGCCCCTCGCCCCCAGGCAGTGTCCCCAGTGTCCCCACATGTCCCCCGTGTCCCAGATCCAGTCGCAGCTGCTGCAGGCGCTCCGGGTGATGGTGGAGCCGCTGGAGCCCCAGGGGGACATGAAATTCCAGTGGGACCTGCAGGCCTGGACCAAGAGCGCCGAGAGCTTCGGTGAGGGGACACCTGGGGACAACTCAGGGGACACCTGGGGACACCTCAGGGGACACGGGTGTCGTGTGACAAGGGGCAGCCGGGAGCAGGATGTGGGGTGACAGAGGATGGGAGATGGGAGGATGGAGGTGACAAGGGACAGGAGGGTCCTGGGGAGGGGTGACAAGGGACAGGATGTCTCAGGGAGGGGGGTGACAGGGGACAGGAGGGGTGAGGATGGGGGTGACGAGGGACAGGGAGTCCCAGGGTGGGGGGCGACAAGGGCCAGGATGTCCCAGAAGGGTGACAAGGGACAGGATGTCCCAGGAAAGGGTGACAGGGACAGGGTGTCCCAGAAAGGGGTGACAAGGGACAGGATGTCCCAGGAAAGGGTGACAGGGACAGGGTGTCCCAGGGAGGGGTGACAGGGACAGGATGTCCCAGGAAAGGGTGACAGGGACAGGGTGTCCCAGGGAGGGGTGACAGGGACAGGATGTCCCAGGAAAGGGTGACAGGGACAGGGTGTCCCAGAAAGGGGTGACAAGGGACAGGATGTCCCAGGAAAGGGTGACAGGGACAGGGTGTCCCAGAAAGGGGTGACAAGGGACAGGATGTCCCAGAAAGGGGTGACAGGGACAGGGTGTCCCAGGAATGGGTGACAGGGACAGGAGGTCCCAGGGATGGGTGACAGGGCCCGAGGGGTGTCAGAGGACCCCAGGGACCTCACCCTGCTGCCCCTCCCCCCCAGGCACCATCATTTCGGAGCATCCCCTCCCCCCCTCGCTGAGCCCCCCGCCCTCGCTGAGCCCCCCCGCCGCCAGCCCCCGGGACCCCTCCCCCGCCTCACAGGTACTTTGGGGGGACATTTGGGGGGTCCCACCCCCCTGGGGGGCTCCCCAGCGATGTCCCCACCCCCCTGATGTCCCGCAGGGCCACCCCCGTGCCACGGTGGTCAGCGGGGGCCAGGTGACCCCCCAGCTGCTGCTGCAGGGGCAGGAGCCCCCCTGGGCCCCCCCGTGTGGGGCTGAGGGGCTGGAGTGTCCCCCTGAGCTGTCCCCTCCCCACCTGGACCCGCAGCCGGCTGAGACCCCCGAGCTGGGTGAGTGGGGGGACACGGGGAGGGGGGACAGGGGACAGGGATGGCCCTAACGGGTGTTTGTCACCAGCCACCAGCCCCCCTGAGAGCGCCGGCACCGCCGCCAGGAGGTGAGTGGGGGTCTGTCCTGGCCCTGTCACCTCCCTGGGACCCTGTGTCCCTTGTCACCTCCCTGGGACCCTCTGTCACCTGGGACCCCCTGTCCCTTGTCACCCCTCTGGGGCTCCCTGGCCCTTGTCATTGGTTCTTGTCCCTTGTCACCTTCCCTGGGACCCCCTGTCCTTTGTCACCTTCCCTGGGACCCCCTGTCCTTTGTCACTTTCCCTGGGACTCCCTGTCCTTTGTCACCTCCCTGGGACTCCTGGGCCCTTGTCACTTCTCCTGGGACCCTCTGTCCTTTGTCATCCCTCTAGGACTCCCTGTCCCTTGTCACCCCTTGTCCCCAGGGTGACATTTGGGGTTTCCCAGAGCCCCCCTGGCTGCCCTGACACCCCCCACTCCCGTTATCCAGGAGGAAACTCGGGAATTCTCCCAGGGACGAGAAGTTCGTTAAGAAGCTGCTCATTAAGCGGTAATTAAAGGATGGGGAGGGGAAGATGGACCCCTGGGACACCTCTGTCCTTTGTCACCTCTGTCCAGGGCCACCTCCCATCCCGTCCCTTCCTAAAGGTCCCTTGGCCAGGATGTCCCTGTCCCCTGTTCCTGGGGTCCCCCCCGGGCCAAGGGTTGGTCAGGACCCCCATCCTTTGTCCCCAATGCTCCTGAGCCCTGTCACTGTCCCTGGGGACCCCTGTCCCCAACGCTCTTGAACCTTGTCACTGTCCCTTGTCCCCCTGTCCCCAACACTCCTGAGCCTTGTCACTGTCCCTTGTCCCCCTGTCCCCAGTGCTCCTGAACCTTGTCACTCTTGTCACTGTCCCTTGTCCCCCTGTCCCCAATGCTCCTGAGCCCTGTCACTGTCCCTTGTCCCCCTGTCCCCAATGCTCCTGAGCCCTGTCACTGTCCCTTGTCCCCATGTCCCCAGTGCTCCTGAACCTTGTCACTCTTGTCACTGTCCCTTGTCCCCCTGTCCCCAACACTCTTGAGCCCTGTCACTGTCCCTTGTCCCCCTGTCCCCAGCGCTCCTGAGCCTTGTCACTGTCCCTTGTCCTCCTGTCCCCAAGCCTTGTCACTGTCCCTGGGCTCCCCCTGTCCCGAGGTCCCCAGGCTCTCGCAGCACCCCGAGCTCTCAGGCCGTGTCCCCTGGCGGTTTTGGGGTGCCCCCAGCCCTGTCCCCGCTGTCCCCCCAGGAGGGGCCCCCCCGGGGCCCAGGGCAGCCCCCGGCTCCCCAAGGAGCCGCGGGTGAGCCTGGAGCGCCTGGAGCTGGACCTGGAGCTGGACCCGGCACAGCCGCCCGTCTTCCGCATCTTCCCGGGGCCCTCGGCCGAGGAGTTCAGCGTCATCGTCATCGAGCAGGGGACAGCGGGGACGGCAGGGACAACGGGGACAGCAGCAGGGACAACGGGGACAGCAGGGACAACAGGGACGGCGCAGCCACACGGAGCCCTCCCTGTCAAGGTGAGTGTCCCCTGTATCCCATCCAGTGCCCACTGTCCCCTCCCTGTCAAGGTTGAGTGTCCCCTGTGTCCCCTCCAGTGCCCAAGTGAGTGTCCCCTGTGTCCCTTCAAGTGCCCAAGTGAGTGTCCCGTGTCCCCTCCAGTGCCCACTGTCCCCTCCCTGTCAAGGTTGAGTGTCCCCTGTGTCCCCTCCAGTGCCCACTGTCCCCTCCCCATGCCCTCTGTCCCCTTCCCCATTCAGGTGAGTGCCGTCCTCCATCCCGATGAGTGTTCCCAGTGTCCCTCCCCATCTCCTTTCTCCCCTTCCCCACCCAGGTGAGCGTCCCCCGTGTCCCCTCCAGTGCCCACTGTCCCCTCCCCGCCCAGGTGAGTGTCCCCAGTCTCTGTCCCCATCCCCTCTGTGCCCTCCCCATCCAGGTGAGTGTCCCCAGTGTCCCTCCCTTGTCACGGTGAGTGTCCCCCATCCCTGACTGTGTCCCCCCACACAGGAGGAGCAGCAGGAGTCGCCCACTGGGGACACCGGGGACACCAAACCCGTGGGGCTGCTGCCCCCTCCCCTGGGGGAGCTGGGCTGTGCCCCGGGATCCTCCCCAGGCTCGGGGGTCCCCGTGGGGGTCCCGGTGCTCCCCGTGGAGGTCCCGGTGGGGCTCCCGGGGGTCTCGTGCTGCCGCGTGTGCGGCCAGGCCGGGGCCGTGGTGATGTGTGACCGCTGCCAGCGCTGCTTCCACCTGCACTGCCACCTGCCCGCCCTGCGGGACGTGCCCAGGTACGGGATCTGCTGGGGTCTGCTGGGGTCTGCTGCCCCCAGCCCTGCCTGGGCCCTGGGATCCACTGCCCCAATGTCCCTGGGATCCACTGCCTCGTGTCACCCCTGAGTGCCCCTGGGATCCACTGCCCTGTGTCACCTCTGAGTGTCCCAATGTCCCTGGGATCCACTGCCCTGTGTTACCCCTGAGTGTCCCAGTGCCCCTGGGATCCACTGCCCTGTGTCACCTCCCTGGGCCCTGGAATCCACTACCCTATGTCACCCCTGAGTGCCCCTGGGATCCACTGCCCTGTGTCACTCCTGTGTCCCCCAATGTCCCCAGGATTCACAGCCACTTGTCACTTCCCTGGGATCAGTTGGGGTCCATCCCTTGCCCCAGTGTCTCCTCCCTGTGGATCAGCTGGGCCCTCTTGGATCCTTGGCTCTCCTGTCCCTGATCCCTCTGAGAGTCCCCCCACTGACCCCAAATGTCATGGGATCTCCCTCCCCACCCCCAACAGCCCCTCCCCTCAGTCTCAAACCCCTGCGGGTCCCAATCCCTTGATCCCAGACCCCTGGGTGTTTCTGGGCACCAATCCCATGGGATCTCATTCCCAATCCCACGGTATCCCGTTCCCGCAGCCCCGAGTGGACGTGTTTGCTGTGCCAGGAGCTTTCCCCTCCCGGCCCGGACACAGAGCAGGGCCCTCCCCACAAGCTGAGCCCCCAGGACCAGCAGGTGAGAGCGAGGCCCTCCCGGGGGGAATCTGGCTGCTCCCAGGGGGATCTGGCTGCTCCCAGGGGGATCTGGCTGCTCCCAGGAGGGATCTGGCCGCTCCTGGGGGGATCTGGCTGCTCCTGGGGGGATCTGACTGCTCCCGAGGGGATCTGGCCACTCTGGTGGGGATCTGGCTGCTCGCAGGAGGGATCCAGCCACTCCCAAGGGGATCTGGCTGCTCCTGGGGGGGAATCTGGCCATTCCCAGGGGAGATCCGGCCGCTCTCAGGGGGGATCTGGCCACTCCCAGGGGAGATCTGGCCACTCCCAGGAGGGATCTGACCACTCCTGGTGGGATCCAGCCACTCCCGGGGGGATCTGGCTGCTCCCAGGAGGGATCCAGCCACTCCCAGGGGGATCCATCCACTCCTGGGAGGATCAGGCCGCTCCCTGGGGGAGGTCCAGCTGCTCACGGGGGGATCTGGCCACTCCTGGGGGGGATCCAGTCTCTCCCTGTGGGGGATCCGTCCACTCCCGCCAGGATCTCATCCTCCCCAACCCCTCCAGAGGTGTGAGTTCGTCCTGCTGGAGCTGCTGTGCCACGAGCCCTGCCGGCCGCTGCAGCGCCTCTCCAGCTCCCCGGTGAGGATCGGGGGGATCCTCTGCGGGATCCAGTCCTGCCAGGACCCCTGACCCTGATCCCCAATCCCCAATCCCCCAGGACGGCCGCGACGCCATCGACCTGACGCTGATGCGGGCGCGGCTGCAGGAGAAGCTGAGCCCTCCCTACGGCAGCCCCGAGGAGTTTGCCCGCGACGGCTGGCGTCTGCTGCGGCAGTTCCACCGCCTCACCGAGGTCTGGCCACCCCTGCAGGGCCTGGGGGGGGTCCCTGGGGGGGTCCAGCCCTCTGGAATTCCCCATTTTTCCCCCCGTTCCCCAGGACAAGGCGGATGTTCAGTCCATCCTGGAGCTGCAGCGTTTCCTCGAGAGCCGCCTCAGCGCCGTCTTCGGGGACCAGAAGTTCTCGAGGCTGCTGGTGGATCCTGAGGAAGCCCTGGAGGTGTCCCCGGGCTCCTGATCCCTCCTCCTGGGGGGCTGAGACCCCTCCCAGGAGCCCCATTTCTCCCCTGGGGTCCTGGCTCCCCGTCACGGTTCTGGTTTCCCCCTGGATCCTGCCCCAGAGCCTCCAGGACATGGGGTTGTCCCTGTCCCGCCTTATCCCGGGGTCACTTGAAAAAAATAAAGCCCTGGCTCGTCCTCCTGGCTGTTCCCTCATTTCAGTGCTTGGATTTGACCTGGATTTCCTGGATTCTCCCTCACTTTGGGGCTGGATTTGACTGGGATTCTCCCTCATTTTGGGGCTGGATCAACCCCTGTGCCCCCCATTTTCCCATCACTTCCATTGTGCCCCCCCCCGAGCTGAACTGGGAGCGGGTGACAGGGAGGGGACCGGGCCCAGTATGACCTCATGGGTGGGACTGGGAGGGGAAACTGGGCCCAGTACAGCCCCCGGGCCCGGTAAAGATGGCGGCGCCCATGGGGAACATGGCGGCGCCCATTGGGAGACAGGGCCTCGAGCCCCACCCCCGGCGCAGGATTGGCTGGTGGGAGCCGGGAAGAGCCGAAGATTTCCGGAAAGAGCCGAGTGTGAGGCATGGGAGAAAGAACCGGGGAGACGCGAAGCGGCGGCCGGAAACAGCCGAAGTGTTCCGGAAAGAGCCGAGGGACCAAAATCGTTGTTTTTCGGAGCGCCTCGCTCCTTCTTTTTCCGGAAGAACCCGAAGTGTTCCGGAAAGCGCCGAAGCGGGGCGGGGTCCAGTCGATTTGTTCCGCAAGAAGCCGAAGCGCCCTCGGGCCTGCCCGAATCTTTCCAGAAAGTCCCGCGGGGCCCCGGCCCGCCCCTTCCGGAGCCCCCCGAGCCCCCCCCGCCCCCGGGCCGCCCTTCCAGAGCCCCCTGAGCCGCCCTTCCGGAGCCCCCCGAGCCGCCCCCGGGCCGCCCCTTCCGGAGAGCCCCGAAGCCGTTCCGGAACCGCCGGAAGCGGCTCCAAAGCGGCCCCGCCAGCCCCGAGCCCGGCCCGCAAGGCCCCGAAACGGTCCCGAAGCGGCTCCGGGAGTTGCCAGGCGACTCCGGAGTTTGCCGAGAGATTCCGAAGCCGTCCGGAGGTTCCCAAAGCGGTTCCAGAGAGCCACGAGGCGGCCCCGGAGATCGCCCAGCGGTTCCGAAGCGGGTCCGGAGAGTCCCGAACCGCCTCCCCCTTTCCGGAGATCCCCGGAAGGTTCCGAGCGGCTCCGGACGCCCCTCAGACCGTTCCGCAAAGCCCCGAGACGGTTCCGAAGCGGTTCCGGAGATCCCCGAGGCGGTTCCGGAAGTCGCCAATCGACTCCGGAGGTTGCCGAAGCGGTTCCGGAAACTCCCGAAGCGGTTCCGACGCAGTTCCGGATCTTCCCGAACCATCTCCGGAGCTGCACGAAGCGATCCCGGAAGTTGCCGAGGCGTCGTGAAGCGGTTCCGGAGAGTCCCGAGCGGCTCCGGAAGTTGCCGAGCGGCTCCGGAAGTTGCCGAGCCGGCCGGCCCTCAGCGCTCGCCCCCGGCCCCCGGAGCCCCCCGAGCCCCCGACCCGGAGCCGCCCCCGGCCCGGCCCCGCTCCCTCGGCCCCGGGGGGGGCCCGGACCCGCCCCGGCCCCGGCCCCGCCGCCCCGGCCCGGCAGGATGATCAAGCTCTTCTCGCTGAAGCAGCAGAAGAAGGAGGAGGAATCGGCGGGCGGCACCAAAAGCTCCAGCAAAAAGGCCTCGGCCGCGCAGCTCCGCATCCAGAAAGGTCTGGGGGGAGGCGGCGGGCACGGAACGGGGCCCTCATGGCGGGCGGGCCGGGCTCGTTAACGGCCCCGGGGCGGGCCCGTACCGGCTCCAGCGGGGCCCCCACGGGCGGCGGTGCCGGGACCCGCCGGGCTCGGGGACTGGGCCCGGTGGGGCCTCGGTCAGGGGCCGGTACTGCCTGCTCCCAGCGGGGTCACCGACTGGGCACAGTGGGGGTCACGGACTGGGCACAGTTTGGCCCCAGTGGGGGTGAGATACTGGTCCCAACAGGGGGAAGGTACTGGTCCCAGTACGGGGTAGGTACTGCTCCTAGTAGGAGTCACACACTGGTCCCAGTAAGGGTCACACACTGGTCCCAGTTGGGATCACACACTGGTCTCAGTTAGCCCTTGGAAGGAGGCAGGTACTGGTCCCACTAGGGGTTACATACTGGTCCCAGTAATGGTCAGATACTGGTCCCAGTAAAGCTTTGGTGATTGTCCCAGTTAGGTCCCAGTAGGGGGTCACATACTGGTCCTGGTTAGCCCCCAGAAGGAGGCAGGTACTGTCCCAGTAGGGATCTCATACTGGTCCCAGTTAGGCCCCAGCAGGGGTCACACACTGGTCCCAGCAGAGCTCACACACTGGTCCTAGTTAGGCTGCAGAAGGAGGCAGGTGCTGGTCCCAGTAGGGGTCAGGTACTGGTCCCAGTAAGGCTTTGGGGAGTGTCCCAGTATGGTCCCAGTATGGTCCCAGTGAGGGGTTGGGCTCATGGGGTCGTTGTCATGGCTGTGTCCCCTGTGCCACCCTGTGCCACCCTGTGTGTCCCCTGTGTGTCCCCTGTGTGTCCCCAGCTGTCCCTGTGTGTCCCCACGTGTCCTCACGTGTCCCTATGTGTCCCCATGTCCCCACGTGTCCCCATGTGTTCCTTTGTGTCCCCATGTGTGTCCCCATGTCCCCACGTGTCCCGTGTGTCCGCAGACATCAACGAGCTGAACCTGCCCAAGACGTGCGAGATCGACTTCTCTGACCAGGACGATCTGCTGCACTTCCGGCTGCTCATCTGCCCCGACGAGGTGGGGACACCTGTGTCACCTGTGTCACCTCCCTGGGACACCCCTGACACCTCCCTGGGACACCCCTGTGAAACCTGGGACACCCCTGTCACCTCCCTGGGACCCCTTGGACACCTGGGACACCCCTGTCACCTTCCTGGGACACCTGGGACATCCCTGGAACATCCCTGTCACCTCCCTGTGACACCCCTGTGAAACCTGGGACACCCCTGTGACACCCCTGTCACCTCCCTGGAACACTTGTGACACCTGGGCCACCCCTGGGACACCCCCGTTACCTGTGTCACCTCCCTGGGCTACCTGGGACACCCCTGTGTCACCTCCCTGCCACCTGGGACACCTCCCTGTCACCTCTGTCGCCTCCCTGGGACACCTCTCTGTCATCTCCCTGGGGCACCTGTGTCACCCTCCTGACACCTCTGTCACCTGTGTCACCTCCCTGTGTCACCACCCTGGCACCTGGGACACCTCCCTGTGACACCTGTGTCACCTCCCTGGGGTCTGTCCTCTCCTGTCCCTTCCTGTCACTTTTGGGGTCCCCGCTGTCCCCTCCCTCCGTCCCCTCCTGTCCCTGTCCTGTCCCTGTCCTGTCCCCAGTGTCTCCTCAGTGACATTTCTCTGTCCCCCAGGGTTTCTACAAGGGCGGCAAATTCGTCTTCAGCTTTAAGGTCAGTGCTGGGCCACCAACCCACCCCTGTGGGCCACCAACCTCCCCTGTGGCCACCAACCCCCTGCCATGGCCACCAAAAACCCCTGTGGCCCTGGGGGTGACTCTGATGGCCCCAGGGTTACTCTGGTGGCCCTGGTGGGAGGAATGGTGACAGTGGCCCTGGGGGGGATTTGGTGGCCCTGGAGTGACTCTGGTGGCTCTAGGGGAGGGGGTTGGTGACATGGTGGCCCCGTGGTGATGTTGGTGGCCCTGGGTTGAGTCTGGTGGCTCTGGGGGGGGGTTGGTGGCCCTGGGGTGACATTGGTGGCCCTGTGAGGGGGCAGGTAGTGACGTTGGTGGCCCTGGGGGCGGATTTGGTGGTCCTAGTGGTGGGAGTTGATTGTCCTGGGGGGGCTCTGGTGGCCTGAGGTGGGCGTTGGTGGCCCTGGGGTGACACTGGTGGCCCTGGGGGTGACTCTGATGGCCCCAGGGTGACTCTGGTGGCTCTGGGGGTGACTCTGATGGCCCCGGGGTGACTCTGGTGGCCCCGGGGTGACTCTGGTGGCTCTGGGGGTGACTCTGATGGCCCCGGGGTGACTCTGGTGGCCCCGGGGTGACTCTGGTGGCCCTGGGTGTGACTCTGATGGCCCCAGGGTGACTCTGGTGGCTCTGGGGGTGACTCTGATGGCCCCGGGGTGACTCTGGTGGCTCTGGGCGATGTTGGTGACGTTGGTGGCTCTGGCGGGGGGAGAGTGGGTGGGTGGTCCCATGGTGACATTGGTGGCCCTGAGGTGACCCTGGTGGCCCCGTGTTGCCGTTGGTGGCCCCGTGGTGGCCCTGGTGGCCCCGAGGTGACAGCGGTGTCCCGCAGGTGGGGCAGGGGTACCCGCACGACCCGCCCAAGGTGAAGTGTGAGACGATGGTTTATCACCCCAACATCGACCTGGAGGGCAACGTCTGCCTCAACATCCTCAGGTGGGCTACCTACGGCCTCAGGTGGGCTACCAAACACCTGGGGGGGCACTGACACACCTGGGGGGTCACTGACACACCTGGGGGGGCACTGACACTCCTGGGGGGGAATGTCTGCCTCAACATCCTCAGGGGGGCTACGGGACACACCTGGGGGGGCACTGACACACCTGGGGGGCACTGAACACACCTGGGGGGTCACTGACACACCTGGGGGGGAATGTCTGCCTCAACATCCTCAGGTGGGCTACTAACAGCCTCAGGTGGGCCACTGACACACCTGTGGGGGTACCCACACACCTGGCAGCTACTGACACACCTGGGGGGCTACAGGATACACCTGGGGGGGCTGTTGGTATCTGGGGGGGCTGTGGCCACCTGCTGGTCACCGTGGTGGCCACACTGACCACTGGTCATGATGGCCACAGTGACCGCACTGACCGCTGGCCATGGTGGCCGCAGTGGCCGCACAGACCACTGGCTGTGGTGACCATGGTGGCCGCAGTGACCGCACTGACCGCTGGCTGTGGTGACCATGGTGGCTGCACTGACCGCACTGACCGCTGGCTGTGGTGACCATGGTGGCCGCAGTGACCGCACTGACCACTGGCTGTGGTGACCATGGTGGCCGCAGTGACCGCACTGACCGCTGGCTGTGGTGATCATGGTGGCCATGTGGTGGCCGTGGTGGCCGCACTGACTGCTGGCTATGGTGGCTGTGGCGGCCACAATGACTGCACTGACCACTGGCCATGGAGCCTGTGGTGGCCGCACAGACCACTGGCTGTGGTGACCATGGTGGCCATGTGGTGGCCGCAGTGACCGCACTGACCACTGGCTGTGGTGGCCGTGGTGGCTGCAGTGACCACTGGCTATGGTGGCTCTGGTGGCCATCATGGCTGTGGTGGTCATGGTGCCTGTGGTGGCTGCACTGACCACTGGCCATGGTGATGGCAGTGGCTGCACTGATCACTGGCTGTGGTGGCCACGGTGGCCGCACTGACCACTGGCTGTGGTGGCCATGGTGGCCGCAGTGGCTGCACTGACCACTGGCTGTGGTGGCCGCAGTGGCTGCACTGACCACTGGCTGTGGTGGCCGCAGTGGCTGCACTGATCACTGGCTGTGGTGGCCGCAGTGGCTGCACTGACCACTGGCTGTGGTGGCCATGGTGACAGCAGTGGCCGCACTGACCACTGGCTGTGGTGGCCGTGGTGCCCATGGTGGCCGCAGTGGCCACAGTGACCATACTGACCACTGGCTATGGTGGCCATGGTGGCCGCAGTGGCCGCACTGACCGGTGCCTGTCCGCAGGGAGGACTGGAAGCCGGTGCTGACCATCAACTCCATCATC
Source organism: Zosterops lateralis (assembly GCF_965231275.1). Lineage (NCBI taxonomy): Eukaryota > Metazoa > Chordata > Aves > Passeriformes > Zosteropidae > Zosterops > Zosterops lateralis. The sequence continues at coordinate 1,466,244 of NC_139797.1, forward strand.
TACGGCCTCCAGTACCTGTTCCTGGTGAGCACTGGGGACACCTGGGCACACCTGGGGACACCTGGGGACACACCTGGGCACACCTGGGGACACGTGGAGGGCTTGGGGACACACCTGAGGACAGCTGGGGGTTTGGGGACATGGAGGGGGGGTGTCTGGGGACACACTGGGGACACTGGGACACACCTGGGGATGTTTGGGGACATGGGGACACACTTGGTGACCTTGGGGACACACCTGGGGGACACACCTGGGGATGCACCTGGAGGGCTTGGGGACGCACCTGGTGGCCTTGGGGACATGGGAACACACCTGGAGAGGGTTGGGGACACCTTGGGGCCATACCTGGACATACCCCAGGACACGCTTGGGGGTGTTTGGGGACACCTTGAGGACAGCTGGGGACACCTGGAGACACACCTGGGGACATCTGGGGGGCCTTGGAGACACCTGGGGACACAGGGATACACCTGGGAGGTGTTTGGGGACAGCTGGGGACACACCTGGGGACACCTGGGGGGTGGGGGACATGGAGGGGAGGGCATAGGGGATGTTTGGGGACACACCTGGGGACATAGGGACACCTGGAGGGGGTTGGGGACACCTTGGGGACACCTGGAGGGGGTTGGGGACACCTTGGGGACACCTGGAGGCCTTGGGGACACGGGGACACACTTGGGAGTGTTTGGGGACACCCTGGGGACACCTGGGGGGGCTCAGGGCTCCCTGGGGCCGTTCAGGGGTTCTGGAGTTTCCCTGTCCCGATTTTGGGGTCCCCCAAAGCCCAGCCCCCAAACCCTGAGGTGTCCCCAAAATGGAGCCAATCCCAGGGATGTCCCAAAAACGGGGTTTGGGGTCTCCCCCCCGAATTTTGGCATCCCCCAAACCCGCCCCAAAAAGCAGACCCCAAACCCCAAAGACCCCATGAGCAAAGGGAGCCAGACCCCAAACAAGGGGTCGCTGGGGTTTGGGGGTGTTTTGGGGTCTCTCTGCAAATTCTGGGGTCCCCTAAATCCTAAATTTCCCCCAGAACAGGAGCCAAACCCAGGGGATTTGCGGGGTGTTAAAGGGTTTTGGGGTGTCTCCACCCAAATTTAGGGTTTGGGGGTGTCTCCCAATATTTTGGGGTCCCCTAAACCCTGAATCTTCCCCCAAAGGAGCCAAACCCCAAAGACCCCCTGAACAAAGAAGCCAGACCCCAAACAAGAGTTCAAGGAGATTTGGGAGGGCGTTAAGGGGTTTTGGGATCTCCCCACTCACATTTTGGGGTCCCCTAAACCCCAATTTCCCCCCAGAGGAGCCGAACCCCAAAGACCCCCTGAACAAAGAAGCCAGACCCCAAACAAGAGTTCAAGGGGATTTGGGAGGGCGTTAAGGGGTTTTGGGATCTCCCCACTTACATTTTGGGGTCTCTCCCCACATTTTGGGGTCCCCTAAACCCCGAATTTCCTCCCAAAGGAACCAAACCCCAAAGACCCCCTGAACAAAGGAGCCAGACCCCAAACAAGAGTTCAATGGGATTTAGGGGGTGTTAAAGGTTTTTGATGTGTCCCCACTCACATTTTGGGGTTTGGGAATCTCTCCCCATATTTTGGGATCCTCCAAACCCTGAATTTTCCCCCCAAAAGGAGCCAAACCCAGAGGACCCCCTGAACAAAGGAGCCAGACCCCAAACAAGAGTTCAGTGGGATTTGGGAGGGTGTTCCCACCCACATTTTGGGGGTTGGGTGTCCCCACCCACACTTTGGGGTCCCCTAAATCTCTAAATTGCCCCCGCAGGAGCCGAACCCCGAGGACCCCCTGAACAAGGAGGCGGCCGAGGTCCTGCAGAGCAACCGGCGCCTGTTTGAGCAGAACGTGCAGCGCTCGCTGCGGGGGGGATACGTGGGGGCCACCTACTTCGAGCGCTGCCTCAAGTGACCCCAAACCCCCCCAAAATCCCCCCCAAACCCACAGATCCCCCTCCCCAGACCCGACCCCGCAGAGCTCCCCTTGGCCGTGTTTTGGGGTGGGGGGTTTGTGGGGTTTGCCGAGCCCCGAGCGCTGCCTGGAGTGACCCCCCCTGAAAATAATCCCATAAAAAATCCCAAAACTGCCTGAGCTCCCCCTAAAGATACCCCAGGGGATCATCCCTTCCCTCCCAAAAAACCCCAAAACTTTCCCCCCAAAAAAACAACTGGGATCTGTCTTTGGGGGGGTTTTGGGGTTTGCTGAGCCCCGAGCGCTGCCTGGAGTGACCCCCTGAAATACCCCAAAAAAACCCTAAAAATCTTCCCCCAAAACTGACTGAGCCCCCCCACCCAAAAAAAACCCCAAAACTGCCTGGGCCACCCCCCAAAAAAACCCTAAAACTGCCTGAGCCCCCCAAACCACCCCCAGAGTCCCCAAACTGACTTTTGGGGGATTTCTCTGGGGGGGATTCTGGGGGGCCGCTGGTCCCAAGTGCTGCCTTGAGTGAACCCCCCAAAACATCCCCCCAAAAAACCCAAGAATACCCCAAAAAACCCAAAAATATCCCCCCAAAATCCCAAACCCTAAAGCTGAAACCCCCCCCCCCCCACAAACCAACCCAGCCCCTCCTGGGGGGTTCCTGGGGGTCTCTGACCCCAAAGTGAGCCCCAAAAACCCTCCAGGACCACCCCTCCCCTAAAAAAAAAAAAAAACAAAACAACCCAAGAACCCCAAAAATCCCAAAACTGACTGGGGGGATGGGATGGGGCACTGACCTCGAGTGACCCCTCCCCAAAAAAAAGCCCCCAAAAAAAGCCCCAAAATCCCCCTAGGGGGGCGTGGGGGTCACTCCCTTCAGCGCTGCCTTGAGAGACCCCCAAAAAACCACAAAAAAATCCCTCAAAACCCCAAAAATCCCCCAAAATCCCACCCCCCCTATTTATTCCCCCCCTGGGGGCGGGGCAGCCCCTCCCCCCCCGCCCCTGCCCCCCAGCGCTGCTCGGGCCCAGATTAAAGAGCCAAGGGACTGGTTTGGACTGGTTTGGAGTGGTCTGGGTTGGTTTGGACTGGTTTGGGCTGGTTATACTGGTTTATACTGGGGAGGGTGACTGGTTATACTGGTTTATACTGGGTTGTACTGGGGCTGTTACTGGTTATACTGGGAGGGATGCAGTGGCTGTTACTGGTTATACTGGTTTATATGGGAGGAGGGTGTTACTGGTAGTACTGGGTTATACTGGTTTATACTGGGTTGTACTGGTTTATACTGGGTTGTACTGGTTTATACTCGGAGGAGGGCGTGGGTGTCACTGGTTAGACTGGGACAGGCCCAGTTCTGTTCCTCAAAGTCCAGTATTCCCAGTTCCCGATCCCATCATTCCCAGTATCCCCAGTCCCCACTCCCAGTATCCCCAGTCCCCATTCCCAGTATCCCCAGTATTCCCAGTATCCCCATCCCCAGTATTCCCAGTATCCCCAGTCCCCACTCCCAGTATTCCCAGTATCCTCAGTCCCCACTCCCAGTATTCCCAGTATTCCCAGTATCCCCATTCCCATCATTCCCAGTATCCCCAGTCCCCATTCCCAGTATCCCCAGTATTCCCAGTATCCCCATCCCCAGTATTCCCAGTATCCCCAGTCCCCACTCCCAGTATTCCCAGTATCCTCAGTCTCCACTCCCAGTATTCCCAGTATTCCCAGTATCCCCAGTCCCCACTCCCAGTATCCCCAGTATTCCCAGTATCCCCATTCCCATCATTCCCAGTATCCCCAGTCCCCATTCCCAGTATCCCCAGTTCCCATCGTTCCCAGTTGCCCCAGCCTCCACCCCCCGCCGCCAGGGGTCGCTGTCCCGGGCGGAGCCGCTCTGGCCATTCCTCTCTCGTTGCCCCCACCGGAAGTGGCCGCTCTGGCCATTCCTCTCTCGTTGCCCCCACCGGAAGTGGCCGCTCTGGCCATTCCTCTCTCGTTGCCCCCACCGGAAGTGGCCGCTCTGGCCATTCCTCTCGCGTTGCCCCCACCGGAAGTGGCCGCTCTCTGTGGTTCGTTCCGGCCCTCCCGGCGGCGCCGTCACGTGACCGAAACCCGCCCGGCGTCACGTGATCGGAACCTCGAGTGACGTCACTGTTTGCGGAAGTGCCCGGGAGGAGCCGGGTGAGGGCCGGGGGCGTTCGGGGGGGTTTGGGGACACTTGGGGACATTTGGGGACATTCGGGGATCTCTGAAGGGAACCGAGGGGCCCGGGGGCGCTCGGGGCGGGTTTAAGGCGCTTTGGGCGGATCGCGGGCGGATTTCGGGAGCCGGGAGCGGCTCCGGGGGAGCCCTGAGGGGACGGCGGGGGCTGAGGGGCCGGCCGGGTGTCCCCGTGTCCCCTCCCTGTCCCCTCCCTGTGTCCCCGTGTCCCCCCCTGTCCCTTCCCCGTGTCCCCGTGTCACCCCCCTGTCCCCCCATGTCCCTCCCGGTGTCCGTGTCCCCCCCCGTGTCACCCGGTGTCCGTGTCCCCCCCGTGTCCCCATCTCCAGGTGCCACCAGGTCCCCGTGTCCCTCCATGTCCGTGTCCCCAGGCATCCCACAGGTGTCCCCAACGTCCCCAGGAGTCCCATGAGCGTCTCCAATGTTCCATCGGTGTCCCCAGTGTCCCCAGTGTCTCCAGGTGTCACACAGGTGTCACACAGGTGTCGCCAATGTCCCATCAGTGTCCCCAGTGTCCCCCTGGAGCTGCTCTTTGGCCACTGGAGGAGCTGCTCTGGCAGAGCAGTGAGAGCTGGACCGTGTCCCCAGTGTCCCATCGGTGTCCCCAGTGTCCTGTCAGTGTCACAGTGTCCCATCGGTGTCCCCAGTGTCCTGTCAGTGTCACATTGTCCCAGTGATGTCCCCAGTGTCCCCCTGGAGCTGCTGTTCACATGCAGCTGCTGAGGCAGAACCAGCGCGCCCTGGGCTGTGTCCCATCGGTGTCCTCATGTCACAGTGATGTCCCCATGTCACACTGCTGTCCCCAGGTGTCACACAGGTGTCCCAAATGTCCCATCAGTGTCCCTCTGGAGCTGCTCTTCGGCCACTGGAGGAGCTGCTCTGGTAGAGCCAGCAGGAGCTGGGCTGTGTCCCATCAGTGTCCCCAATGTCCCATTGGTGTCACAGTGTCCCCACTGTCCCGTGGCATCCCCAGGTGTCACACAGGTGTCCCCAGTGTCCCCTGGAGCTGCTCTTTGGCCGCTGGTGGAGCTGCTCTGGCAGAGCAGTGAGAGCTGGGCTGTGTCTCCAATGTCCCGTTGGTGTCCCCAATGTCCTGCCAGTGTCACAGTATCCCAGTGATGTCCTCAGTGTCCCATCAGTGTCACAGTGTCCCATCAGTGTCCCCAATGTCCCATCAGTGTCCTCAATGTCCCCAGTGTCCCACTGATGTCCCCAGTATCCCCGTGGAGCTGCTCTTTGACCACTGGAGGAGCTGCTGAGGCAGAACCAGCGTGCCCTGGCTTGTGTCCCATTGGTGTCACAGTGTCACGGTGATGTCCCCATGTCACAGTGATGTCCCATTGGTGTCCCCAGGTGTCCCCAGAGTGCCATGGAGCTGCTCTTTGGCCGCAGGCGCACTCCCGAGGAGCTGCTGAGGCAGAATCAGCGCGCCCTGAGCTGTGTCCCATTGGTGTCCCCAGTGTCCCATTGGTGTCACAGTGTCACAGTGATGTCCCTGCTGTCCCCAGGTGTCCCCAGAGTGCCATGGAGCTGCTCTTTGGCCGCAGGCGCACCCCAGAGGAGCTGCTGAGGCAGAACCAGCGCGCTCTGGCCCGCGCCGTGCGGGAGCTGGACCGGGAACGGCAGAAACTGGAGGCGCAGGAGAAGAAAATCATCGTGGACATCAAGAAAATGGCCAAGCAGGGACAGATGGTCAGAGGGGACACGGGGACAGGGGGGACACAGCGGGGACAGGGAGGACACAGGGGGTGGGAGATGGGGGAGGGAGTCAGGGGCATGGGGTCGTGGAGGGGACAAGGGGACAGGCTGGGACTGGGGACACAGGACAAGGGACGTGGAGGGGTCTGGGGGACATGGAGGGGACAAGGGGACAGGCAGGGACTGGGGACACGGGACAAGGGACGTGGAGGGGTCTGGGGGACATGGAGGGGACAAGGGGGGACAGACAGGGACTGGGGACACAGGACAAGGGACATGGGACGTGGGAGGGGACAAGGGGACTGACAGGGACTGGGGACACAGAACAGGGGACATCTGGATATGGGAGGGGACAAGGGAACAGACAAGGAGTGAGGATGGGACAAGGGACATGGAGGGTACAAGGGGACAGATGGACTGGGGACATGGGACAAGGGGACATGTAGGGGACAAAGGGACAGGCAGGGACTGGGGACACAGGACAAGGGACAAGAGGACATGGAGGGGACAAAGGGACAGGCAGAGACTGGGGGACACAGGACAAGGGACATGGAGGAATCTGGGGAATGGTCAAAGGACTGGGGACACTGAGGGGGACAGGGAGTGTCCCCTGTCTCTTCCTGCTGTCCCTCTGTCCCTGTTTGTCCTTCTCTGTCCCCACTGTCCCTGTCCATCCTTGTGACATCCCTGCTGTCCCTGCTGTCCCCTGGTGTCCCCACTGTGTCAGTGACAGTGTCCCTGCTGTCCCCTGATGCTGTCCCCTGTCCCTGTGCCTGACGATGCTCCCACTATCCCCTCTCCCTGTCCCTGCTGTCCCTGTCACTGTCCCCTGTCCCTGACAGTGTCCCTGCTGTCTCTGTCCCCTGTCTCTGTCCCCTGTCGCTGTCCCTGACACTGTCCCTGCTGTCCCTGACACTGTCCCCTGTCCCTGTCACTGTCCCTGCTGTCCCTGTCCCCTGTCACTGTCCCTGAGACTGTCCCTGCTGTCCCCTGCCCCTGTTGCTATCCCTGTGGCTGTCCCTGTCACTGTCCCCTGTCCCTGTCACTGTCCCTGCTGTCCCTGTTCCTCTCCCCTGTCCCTGATGTTGTCCCTGTCGCTGTCCCTGACACTGTCCCTGACACTGTCCCTGCTGTCCACTGTCCCTGTCCATGCTCTCCCTGTCCCTGTCCCTTTCCCCTGTCCCTGCTGTCCCTGACACTGTCCCTGTCCCTGCTGTCCTTGTTCTGTAACGCTGTCCCTGCTGTCCCTGTTGCTGTCCCTGAGGCTGTCCCTGTCTGCTGTCCTTGTCCCTGACAGTGTCCCCACTGTCCCCTGTCTCTCTCCCTGTGCCCTGTCCCTGACACTGTCCCCACTGTCCCTTGTCTCAATGCTGTCCCTGTCCCTGACGCTGTCCCCTGTGTCCCCTGTGTCCCCTGTGTCCCCTGTGTCCCCTGTGTCCCTGTCCCCTGTCCCTGTTGCCCCTGTTAACTCTGTCCTCATGTCCCCTGTCCCCATGTCCCCAGGACGCAGTGCAGGTGATGGCCAAGGACTGTCCCTGTCACTGACCATGTCCCCTGTGTCCCTTGGTGTCCCCAGGACGCAGTGCGGGTGATGGCCAAGGACCATCCCTGTCACTGTCCCCAGTGTCCCCAGTGTCCCCAATGTCCCCAATGTCCCCAATGTCCCCTGGTGTCCCTGTCCCAGGACGCGGTGCGGGTGATGGCCAAGGACCATCCCTGTCACTGTCCCCAATGTCCCCAATGTCCCCTGTGTCCCTGTCCCAGGACGCAGTGCAGGTGATGGCCAAGGACCATCCCTGTCACTGTCCCCAATGTCCCCAATGTCCCCTGTGTCCCTGTCCCAGGACGCAGTGCGGGTGATGGCCAAGGACCATCCCTGTCCCCAATGTGCCCATGTCCCCTGTGTCCCTTTGGTGTCCCCAGGACGCGGTGCGGGTGATGGCCAAGGACCATCCCTGTCCCCTGTGTCCCCAATGTCCCCAGTGTCCCTGTCCCCAGGATGCAGTGCGGGTGATGGCCAAGGACCATCCCTGTCCCCTGTGTCCCCAATGTCCCCCGTGTCCCTGTCCCAGGATGCAGTGCGGGTGATGGCCAAGGACCATCCCTGTCCCTGACCCTGTCCCCTGTGTCTCCAATGTCCCCAATGTCCCTGTCCCCAGGATGCAGTGCGGGTGATGGCCAAGGACCATCCCTGTCCCTGACCCTGTCCCCTGTGTCCCCAATGTCCCCAATGTCCCTGTCCCCAGGATGCAGTGCGGGTGATGGCCAAGGACCATCGCTGTCCCCAGTGTCCCCAATGTCCCCCGTGTCCCTTTGGTGTCCCCAGGACGCAGTGCGGGTGATGGCCAAGGACCTGGTGCGGACGCGGCGCTACGTGCGCAAGTTCATCGCCATGAGAGCCAACGTGCAGGGCGTGGCCCTGAGGGTGCAGACCCTGAAATCCAACAGCGCCATGGCCAGTGCCATGAGAGGGGTCACCAGGGCCATGGCCACCATGAACAGACAGGTGAGTCACCTGGGGACACCTCTGTGAGTCACCTGTGTCACCTGTGCGTGTCACCTGTGTGTGTGTCACCTGTGTGTGTCAGTGAAATCCAACAGCGCCATGGCCAGCGCCATGCGGGGGGTGACACGGGCCATGGCCACCATGAACAGACAGGTGAGTCACCTGTGTCACCTGTGTGTGTCACCTGTGTCACCTGTGCGTGTCACCTGTGTGTGTGTCACCTGTGTGTGTCAGTGAAATCCAACAGCGCCATGGCCAGCGCCATGCGAGGGGTGACACGGGCCATGGCCACCATGAACAGACAGGTGAGTCACCTGTGTCACCTGTGTGTGTGTGTGTCACCTGTGTGTGTCACCTGTGTCACCTGTGCGTGTCACCTGTGTGTGTGTCACCTGTGTGTGTCAGTGAAATCCAACAGCGCCATGGCCAGCGCCATGCGGGGGGTGACACGGGCCATGGCCACCATGAACAGACAGGTGAGTCACCTGGGGACACCTCTGTGAGTCACCTGTGTGTCACCTGTCTGTGTGTGTGTGTGTGTGTCAGTGAAATCCAACAGCGCCATGGCCAGCGCCATGAGAGGGGTGACACGGGCCATGGCCACCATGAACAGACAGGTGAGTCACCTGTGACACCTGTGTGAGTCACCTCTGTCACCTGTGTGTGTCACCTGTGTGTGTCACCTGTGTGTGTGTCACCTCTGTGTGTCAGTGAAATCCAACAGCGCCATGGCCAGTGCCATGCGGGGGGTCACCAGGGCCATGGCCACCATGAACAGACAGGTGAGGGACATCTGTATCACCTGTGTTTATCACCTGTGTCACCTGTGTGTCACCTGTGTGTGTCACCTGTGTGTGTCACCTGTGTGTGTCACCTGTGTGTGTCAGTGAAATCCAACAGCGCCATGGCCAGCGCCATGCGGGGGGTCACCCGGGCCATGGCCACCATGAACAGACAGGTGAGTCACCTGTGTCACCTGTGTGTGTCACCTGTGTGTGTGTCACCTTTGTCACCTGGGTCATGGTGACACCACGGACACAGATGGAGGGCACCTGGCTGTCCCCACTGCCACACTGCTGTCCCTGTGTCCCTGCTGTCCCCAGTGTCCCCAATGTCCCCAGTGTCCCCTGCCTGTCCCCAATGTCCCCAATGTCCCCGTGTCCCTGCTGTCCCCTGGCTGTCCCCAGTGTCCCCAATGTCCCTGTCCCCACAGCTGAAGCTGCCCCAGATCCAGCGGATCCTGCTGGAGTTCCAGAAGCAGTCGGAGCTGCTTGTCCCCAATGTCCCCTGTGTCCCCAATGTCCCCAGTGTCCCCTGTGTCCCTGCTGTCCCCTGGCTGTCCCCAGTGTCCCCAATGTCCCCAATGTCCCTGTCCCCACAGCTGAAGCTGCCCCAGATCCAGCGGATCCTGCTGGAGTTCCAGAAGCAGTCGGAACTGATGGACATGAAGGAGGAGCTGATGAACGACGCCATCGACGACGCCCTCGGGGACGAGGACGACGAGGACGAGAGGTGGGGACACCTGGGGACACCTGGGGACACACCTGGGGGCACCTGGGGGGCACCTGGGGACACCTGGGAACACCTGGGGACACCCAGGGATACTCAGGGGATGCTTGGGGACATTTGGAGACTGCCAGGGGACACTAAGAGACATCAGGGGACAGCTGGGGACACCCAGGGGACACCCAGGCACAGCCAGAGATACTCAGGAGACACTTGGGTCACCTGGGAACATCAGAGGACACCCAGGGGATACCTGGGGACACCCAGGGATACTCAGGGGCACTTGGGGACACCCAGGGGCAGCCTGGGACACCCAGGAGTACTCAGGGGACACTTGGGGACTGCCAAGGGACACCAGGAGATACCTGAGGACATCAGGGGACACCTGGGGACATCATAAGACAGCTGGGGACACCCAGGGCATACCTGGGGACACCCAGGGACACCCAGGGACAGCCAGGGATACTCAGGACACACTTGGGGACACTTGGGGACATCAGAAGACAGCTGGGGACACTCAGGGGACACTCAGGGCCCCCCAGGGGCACTTGAGGACACTCATGGGACACCTGGGGACATACCTGGGGACACCTGGGCAGCGGGGACATGGAGAGGACACAAGGACGGAGCGGGTCCCAGTGTCCCCCAGTCTATCCCAGTATAACCCAGTCTGACCCCACGGTGACGCTGTGGTGTCACAGTGTCCCAGTCCATCCCAGTCTATCCCAGTCCATCCCAGTCTATTCCCATCAGTCCCAGTATAACTCAGTTTATCCCACAGTGATGCCGTGGTGTCCCAGTTTGTTCCAGTCTGTCCCAGTTTGTCCCAGTCCATCCCAGTATAACCCAGTATGAATCCTGCAGTGACGCCATGGTGTCCCAGTATAACCAGTATAACTAGTATATCCCAGTATAACCAGTATATCCCAGTATAACCAGTATAACTAGTATATCCCAGTATAACCAGTATATCCCAGTATAACCAGTATAACTCCCCGCAGTGACACCGTGGTGTCCCAGTCTATCCCAGTATAACCAGTCTATCCCAGTCTATCCCAGTCTATCCCAGTATAACCAGTCTCTCCCCCGCAGTGACGCCGTGGTGTCCCAGTATAACCAGTATATCCCAGTATATCCCAGTATATCCCAGTCTATCCCAGTATAGCCAGTATAACCAGTATAACCAGTCTATCCCAGTATAAACAGTCTATCCCAGTATAACCAGTATATCCCCCCGCAGTGACGCCATGGTGTCCCAGTATATCCCAGTATAACCAGTCTATCCCAGTCTATCCCAGTCTATCCCAATATAACCAGTATAACCAGTCTCACTCCTGCAGTGACACCGTGGTGTCCCAGTATAACCAGTATAACCAGTCTATCCCAGTATAACCAGTATATCCCAGTATAACCAGTCTATCCCAGTATAACCAGTCTATCCCAGTATATCCCAGTCTATCCCAGTATAACCAGTATCACTCCCCGCAGTGACACTGTGGTGTCCCAGTATAACCAGTATAACCAGTATATCCCAGTATAACCAGTATATCCCAGTATATCCCAGTATAACCAGTATAACTCCCACAGTGACGCCGTGGTGTCCCAGTCTATCCCAGTATAACCAGTATAACCAGTATAACCAGTATAACCAGTCTATCCCAGTCTATCCCAGTATATCCCAGTATAACCAGTATAACCGATATAACCAGTCTAACCAGTCTCTCCCCTGCAGTGACGCCGTGGTGTCCCAGTCTATCCCAGTCTATCCCAGTATAACCAGTATAACCAGTATAACCAGTCTATCCCAGTCTATCCCAGTATAACCAGTCTATCCCAGTCTATCCCAGTCTATCCCAGTCTATCCCAGTCTATCCCAGTATAACCAGTCTATCCCAGTCTATCCCAGTCTATCCCAGTCTATCCCAGTCTATCCCAGTATAACCAGTCTATCCCAGTCTATCCCAGTCTAACCAGTATAACCAGTCTAACCCCCCGCAGTGACGCCGTGGTGTCCCAGTCTATCCCAGTCTATCCCAGTATAACCAGTATAACCAGTCTATCCCAGTCTATCCCAGTCTAACCAGTATAACCAGTATAACCAGTATAACCCCCCGCAGTGACGCCGTGGTGTCCCAGTATAACCAGTATATCCCAGTCTATCCCAGTCTATCCCAGTCTAACCAGTCTAACCAGTCTATCCCAGTCTAACCAGTCTAACCAGTATAACCCCCCGCAGTGACGCCGTGGTGTCGCAGGTCCTGGACGAGCTGGGGCTGAACCTGACGGACGAACTGGCCAGTGAGTCCTGGGGGGGTTTGGGGGATTTTGGGAAGTTTTGGGGGCTTTTGGGGGATTTTGGGAGGATTTAAGGGACATTTTTGAGGGATTTTTGGGAATCTGGGGGGAATTTGGGACTTTTGGGGGGTTTGGGGGGATTTTTGAAGGATTTCAAGGACATTTTTGGAGAATTTTTGGGAGTTTGGGGGGAATTGAGAGGATTTAAGGGATATTTTGGGGGATTTGGGAATTTTGGGTGGATTTAAAGGGGATTTTGGGAAGATTTAAGGGACATTTTGGGGGGACTTTTGGGAGTCTGGGGGATTTGGGGGAATTTTGGGGGGATTTGAGGAAGAATTAAGTGAAATTTTGGGGGATTTTGGAAGAATCTGGGGGGATTTGGGGGGATTTTGGGGAGTCTGGGAGGATTTGGGAGGATTTTGGGGGATTTGGGGAGGATTTAAAGGCCTTTTTTGGGATTTTGGGGGGATTGGGGGAGGATTTAAGGGATATTTGGGGGGAATTTGGGTGTAACTCGGGCAGATTTAAGGGACATTTTGGGGTATTTAAGTGACTTTTGGGGTGTCAGTTTCGGGGCCATTTTGAGACAATTCCGGGAGAAATTTGGGACAATTTCGGGACAGTTTTGGGGCCATTTCGGGACTATTTTGGGGCCATTTTGGGACAATTTCGGGGTGACTTTGGGATAATTTCGGGGCTATTTTGGGACGATTTTGGGGTGACTTTGGGATAATTTCGGAGCTATTTTGGGACGATTTCGGGGCTATTTTGGGACAATTTCGGGGTGACTCTGGGGTAATTTCAGGGCTATTTTGGGACAGTTTTGGGGTGACTGTGGGATAATTTTGGGGTGATTTTGGGGCTATTTCAGGACAATTCTGGGACAATTTTGGGGCTATTTTGGGACAATTTTGGGACAGTCTCGGGACAATTTTGGGACAATTTTGGGACAATTTCAGGACAATTTCGGGGCCATTTCGGGACAATTTTAGGACAATTTTGAGGCAATTTTGAGTTGATTTCAGGACAATTTTGGGACAATTTTGGGACAATTTTGGGGCGATTTTGGGACAATTTTGAGGCGATTTCAGGACAATTTTGGGACAATTACGGGACGTTTTCAGGACAATTTCTGGGCTATTTTGGGACAATCTCGGGACAATTTTGGAACAATTTTGGGATAATTTCAGGCCGATTTTGGGACAATTTCAGGGTGATTCCAGGACAATTTTAGGACAATTTGGAGGCGATTTTGGGACAATTTTGGGACAATTTTGGGACAATTTCAGGACGATTTTGGGACAATTTTGGGATAATTCCGGGGCTGTTTGGGGCCAGTCCCGGGGCTCCCTGGGCTAACCCGGGGCTCCCTGTCCCAGCGCTGCCCGCCCCGGGGGGCTCCCTGGCAGCCGGCGAGGGCCGTGCCGGGGCCGAACCCGCCGGGGCCGCTTTGGCCGACGCCGACGCCGACCTGGAGGAGCGGCTCAAGAACCTGCGCCGGGACTGAAAACACAGATTTTTATTCGGGATTTCTCCTTCATTCGGCATTTCCCCCTGTTTTGGGGGCATTTCCCGCTTTTATTTGGGATTTCCCGGGTTTTTTTTGGCGTTTTTTTCTGGATTTTCGGTCATTCTGGGGGGGATTTCGTCCTTTATTCCGATTTTTGGGTGGATTTTGGGATTCTGAGCTCACCCCAAAATGGGATTTCCCCTTTTATTTGGGATTTCCCCCATTTTTTCAGATCTTCCCCTTTATTTGGGATTTTCCTCCTTTATTTAACATTTTTTTTTGATTTTTTGGCCATCCCAGGGGTGGATTTCCCCCCTTTATTCTGATTTTTTGGGTAAATTTTGGAGTCTGATCCTCCCACAATGGGATTTCCCCCTTTATTTGGGACTTTCCCCCTTTTTTTGGGATTTCCCTCCTTTATTTGGGATTTTCCCCCTTTATTTGGGATTTCCCTCCTTTATTTAATATTTTTTGGGGATTTTTTGACCATCCCAGAGGGGATTTTCCCCCTTTATTCTGATTTTTGGGTGGATTTTGGAGTCTGACCTCCCACAATGGGATTTTCCCCTTTATTTGGGATTTCCCCCTTTATTTGGGATTTCCCCATTTTTGGGATTTCCCCATTTTTGGGGTCCCCTCTCATTTTTAGGCCTCTCGGATCCCCTGGGGGTCTTTTCCCCCATTTTTTGGGGCGCTGACACTACTTTGGGGTGAATTCCCCATTTTCTCGGCTCTTTCTCCCATTTTTGGGGTTTTTTCCCCCGTTTTTGGGGTTTTCTCCCCCTTTTTTCCCCCAATAAAGTTTCCTCGGACCTTCGGCGGCTCCGGCTCCTTCCCGGGTTGGGGCTGGGGGGGCACCGGGGGATTTTGGGGCAATTCCGGGACAATTTCGGGGACAATTTTGGGACCATTTTGGGACAATCTCGGGGCAATTTCGGGGCTATTTTGGGACAATTTTGGGACAGTTTTGGGGTGATTTTGAGACAATTTCAGGGCAATTTTGGGACAATTCCGGGGTGGTTTCAGGACAATTTTGGGACAATTCCGGGGTGGTTTCAGGACAATTTTGGGACAATTTTGGGACAATTTCGGGGCCGTTTTGGGACAATTTTGGGGACAATTTTGGGGCGATTTTGGGCCATTTTTGGGACAATTTCGGGACTATCTCGGGGCTATTTTGGGACAATTTCGGGACAATTACGGGACAATTTTAGGACAATTTTGAGTTGATTTCAGGACAATTTTGGGATGATTTCGGGGCGACTTCAGGTTGATTTCAGGACAATTTTGGGACAATTTTGGGGTGATTTTGGGGCGATTTTGGGGCTATTTTGGGACAACTTTGGGATCATTTTGGGAAATTTTCGGGGCCATTTTGGGATGATTTCAGGATGATTTTGGGACAGTTTGAGACAATTTCAGGGCCATTTTGGGGACAATTTTGTGATAATTTTGGGACAATTTTGGGGCCATTTCGGGACAATTTTGGGACAATTTTGGGGTGATTTTGGGACAATTTGGGACAATTTGGGGGCGATTTTGGGATAATTTTGAGGTGATTTCAGGGTGATTTTGGGACAATTTCAGGACAATTTCGGGGCTTTTTTTGGACGATTTTGGGGTGACTTTGGGATAATTTCGGGGCCATTTCGGGATAATTTCGGGGCTATTTTGGGATAATTTCGGGGCTATTTTGGGACAATTTTGGGGCTATTTTGGGGCAATTTTGGACAATTTTTGGGCGTTTCGGGTCATTTTGGGCTCATTTTTGGGGGGATTTTGGTGGGGATTTTTGGGGCCGGGTGTCCCCTGCCTGTCCCCCGCCTGTCCCCTCACTGTCCCCTCCCTGTCCCCAGCGCTGCCCGCCCCGGGGGGCTCCCTGGCAGCCGGCGAGGGCCGTGCCGGGGCCGAACCCGCCGGGGCCGCTTTGGCCGACGCCGACGCCGACCTGGAGGAGCGGCTCAAGAACCTGCGCCGGGACTGAAAACACACATTTTTATTCGGGATTTCTCCTTCATTCGGCATTTCCCCCCGTTTTGGGGGCATTTCCCGCTTTTATTTGGGATTTCCCGGGTTTTTTTTTGGCGTTTTTTTCTGGATTTTCGGTCATTCTGGGGGGGATTTCGTCCTTTATTCCGATTTTTGGGTGGATTTTGGGATTCTGAGCTCACCCCAAAATGGGATTTCCCCTTTTATTTGGGATTTCCCCCATTTTTTCAGATCTTCCCCCTTTATTTGGGATATTCCTCCTTTATTTAAGATTTTTTCGGGATTTTTTTGGCCATCCCAGGGTGGATTTCCCCCCTTTATTCTGATTTTTGGGTAAATTTTGGACTCTGACCTCCCACAATGGGATTTCCCCCTTTATTTGGAATTTCCCCCATTTCTTCAGATCTTCCCCCTTTATTTGGGATTTTCCTCCTTTATTTAACATTTTTTTTTGATTTTTTGGCCATCCCAGGGTGGATTTTCCCCCTTTATTCTGATTTTTGGGTGGATTTTGGAGTCTGATCCCCCCACAATGGGATTTTCCCCTTTATTTGAGATTTTTCCCCCTTTATTTGGGATTTTCCTCCTTTATTTAGGATTTTTTTTGATTTTTTGGCCATCCCAGGGGTGGATTTTCCCCCTTTATTCTGATTTTTGGGTAAATTTTGGTGTCTGATCCCCCCACAATGGGATTTCCCCCTTTATTTGGGACTTTCCCCCTTTTTTTGGGATTTCTCTCCTTTTTTTGGGATTTTCCCCCTTTATTTGGGATTTTCCTCCTTTATTTAACATTTTTTTTTGATTTTTTGGCCATCCCAGAGGGGATTTTCTCCCTTTATTCTGATTTTTGGGTGGATTTTGGACTCTGACCTCCCACAATGGGATTTCCCCTTTATTTGGGATTTCCCCTTTATTTGGGATTTCCCCTTTATTTGGGATTTCTCTCCTTTATTTAAGATTTTTTTTGGATTTTTTGGCCATCCCAGGGTGGATTTTCCCCTTTATTCTGATTTTTGGGTGGATTTTGGAGTCTGATCCCCCCACAATGGGATTTCCCCCTTTATTTGAGATTTTTCCCCCTTTATTTGGGATTTTCCCCATTTGTTCAGATCTTCCCCCTTTATTTGGGATTTTCCTCCTTTATTTAAGATTTTTTTTCGGGATTTTTTTGGCCATTCCAGGCCGGGATTTTCCCCCTTTATTCTGATTTTTGGGTGGATTTTGGAGTCTGACCCCCCACAATGGGATTTCCCCCTTTATTTGGGATTTCCCCCTTTATTTGAGATTTCCCTCCTTTATTTAATATTTTTTTCAGGATTTTTTTTGGCCATCCCAGGGGTGGATTTTCCCCTTTATTCTGATTTTTGGGTGGATTTTGGAGTCTGATCCCCCCACAATGGGATTTCCCCCTTTATTTGAGATTTTTCCCCCTTTATTTGGGATTTTCCCCATTTGTTCAGATCTTCCCCCTTTATTTGGGATTTCCCTCCTTTATTTAACATTTTTTTTTGATTTTTTGGCCATCCCAGGGTGGATTTTCCCCCTTTATTCTGATTTTTTGGGTAAATTTTGGAGTCTGATCCTCCCACAATGGGATTTCCCCCTTATTTGGGATTTTCCCCTTTATTTGGGATTTCCCCCTTATTTGGGATTTCCCTCCTTTATTTGGGATTCCCCCTTTATTTGGGATTTCCCCCTTTATTTGGGATTTTCCCCTTTATTTGGGATTTCCCCCTTTATTTGGGATTTCCCCATTTTTGGGGTCCCCTCTCATTTTTAGGCCTCTCGGATCCCCTGGGGGTCTTTTCCCCCATTTTTTGGGGCGCTGACACTACTTTGGGGTGAATTCCCCCTTTTCTCGGCTCTTCCTCCCATTTTTGGGGTTTTTTCCCCCGTTTTTGGGGTTTTCTCCCCCTTTTTTCCCCCAATAAAGTTTCCTCGGACCTTCGGCGGCTCCGGCTCCTTCCCGGGTTGGGGCTGGGGGGGCACTGGGGGATTTTGGGGGATTTTGGGATAATTTTGGGATGATTTTGGGATTTTGGGGCAATTCTGGATCAATTTGGGGTCTCTGGGAGGGGGGAGGGGTCATTTTTGGGGGGAAAAAATACCCCAAAATTCGGAATTTTCGGAATTTCCTGGGGCTGGTTTTTTTATTTTTTATTTTTATTTTTATTTTTTTATTTTTATTTTTATTTTTATTTTTATTTTTATTTTTATTTTTATTTTTATTTTTTTTAATATATATATTTAGGGTCTCTGGGGTGATTTTGGGGTCATTTTGTGGGGTTTTGGTTAATTTTGGGGCCTATTTGGGGTCTGTCTGCGGTTTTTGGGGGTGTTTGGGTTCATTTTTGGGGTTTTTTGTTAATTTTTGGGGTGTTTGGGTTAATTTTGGGGTGTTTGGACTCATTTTGGGGGTGTTTTCATTCATTTTTTTTGTGTTTGGGGTAATTTTTGGGGTATTTGGACTCATTTTTGGGGTGTTTTGGTTTATTTTTGGGATATTTGGGTTAATTTTTGAGGTTTTTTTGGTTCTTTTTTTTGTGTGTGTGTTTGGGTTTATTTTTGGGGTGTTTTGTCTCATTTTTGGGGTGTTTTTGTTCATTTTTGGGATGTCTGGTTTAATTTTGGGGGTGTTTTGGTTTATTTTTGGGGTATTTGGGTTAATTTTTGAGTTTTTTTCGTTAATTTTTTTTGTGTGTGTGTTTGGGTTCATTTTTGGGGTGTTTTGTCTCATTTTTGAGTTTTTTTGGTTCATTTTTGAGTTTTTTTGGTTCATTTTTGGGGTGTTTTGGGTTTATTTTTGGGATGTCTGGTTTAATTTTTGGGGTATTTGGGTTAATTTTTGAGTTTTTTTGGTTCTTTTTTTGTGTGTGTGTGTTTGGGTTCATTTTTGGGGCGTTTGGGTTCATTTTTTTGGTGTTTGGGTTTATTTTTGGGGTGTTTTGTCTCATTTTTGAGTTTTTTTAGTTCATTTTTGGGGTGTTTTGGTTAATTTTGGGATGTCTGGTTTAATTTTTGGATTATTTTGTCTCATTTTTGGGGTATTTTGACTCATTTTTGAAGGTCATTCCTTAAAACAAAAACAAAAAATAAGATTTTTAAAGCCTCACCCGTGGGAAAACCGAGAATTTCTGAATTTCTCACAAAACCTCCCATTTCTTGGCGCCTTTTTGAGGGTTTTTTAACCTTTTAGAGGCTTGAATTTAAAAAAAAAAAACCTGAAAAATGAAGTGAAAAATCCCCCGAAAGCGGAAAAATCCCCCAGAGAAAATCCCACTTCCCTTTTCGGGGTTTTTTTTGCCCTTTTGACGTTTTTCCTGGGGGGGTTTTGGGGCCGGATTCACACGAGAAAAACCAAAATCAACAGAAAAAGAGACAAAAAAAGGGACCGAGACGGGAACAGGTGAGGGGGACCCGAAAATTGGGGTTTGGGGACCCAAAATGGGGATTTGGGAAAGAAAAAACCCAAAATTTGGGTCTGGGAACTGGAGAAACCCAAAATTTGTGTCCGGGGAACCCCAAAATGTGGATTTTTGGGAAGGAGAGCCCCAAAATTTGGAGTTTGGGATTTGGGGAGCCCCAAAATTTGGAGCTGGGGAATCCAAAAATTGGGATTTTGGAAAAGGAAAACCCCAAAATTTACAATCTGGGCCCTTGGAAACCCCAAAATGTGGAGCTGGAATTGGGGAAACCCCAAAATTTGGAGTTTGGGGAGCCCCAAAATGGGGATTTGGGAAAGAAAAAACCCAAAATTTGGGTCTGGGAACTGGAGAACCCCAAAATTTGTATCCGGGGAACCCCAAAATGTGGATTTTTGGGAAGGGGAGACACAAAATTTGGAGTTTGGGATTTGGGGAGCCCCAAATTTGGATCCAGGGAGCCCCAAAAATGGGGATTTGGGGAGGGGGAACCCAAAATTTGGAGCTGGGAATCCCAAAATGTGGATTTTGGAAAAGGAAAACCCCAAGATTTACAACTGGGGCCCTTGGAAACCCCAAAATTTGGAGTTTGGGGAGCCCCAAAATGGGGATTTGGGAAAGAAAAACCCAAATTTTGGATCTGGGAACTGGAGAACCCCAAAATTTGTATCCGGGGAACCCCAAGATGTGGATTTTTGGGAAGGGGAGACACAAAATTTGGAGTTTGGGATTTTGGGGAGCCCCAAATTTGGAGCCCTGGAGCCCCAAAAATGGGGATTTTGGGATTTGGAACCCAAAATTTGGAGGGAGGAACAAAAAATGGGGATTTTGGGAAAAGGGGCCCCAAAATGTGGATTTTTGGGAAAGAAAAAACCCAAAATTTGGATCTGGGAACTGGAGAACCCCAAAATTTGTATCCGGGGAGCCCCAAAATGTGGATTTTGGGAAGGGGAGCCCCAAAATTTGGATCCAGGGAGCCCCAAAAATGGGGATTTTGGGAGGGGAAACCCCAAAATTGGAGCTGGGGATCCCAAAATTTGGATTTTGGAAAGGGGGAAACCCCAAGATTTACAATTGGGGCCCTTGGAAACCCCAAAATTTGGAGTTTGGGGAGCCCCAAAATGGGGATTTGGGAAAGAAAAAACCCAAAATTTGGGTCTGGGAACTGGAGAAACCCAAAATTTGTATCCGGGGAACCCCAAAATGGGGATTTTTGGGAAGGGGAGACACAAAATTTGGAGTTTGGGATTTTGGGGAGCCCCAAATTTGGATCCAGGGAGCCCCAAAAATGGGGATTTGGGGAGGGGGAACCCAAAATTTGGAGCTGGGAATCCCAAAATTTGGATTTTGGAAAGGGGGAACCCCAAGATTTACAATCGGGGCCCTTCGAAACCCCAAAATTTGGAGTTTGGGGAGCCCCAAAATGGGGATTTGGGAAAGAAAAAACCCAAAATTTGGGTCTGGGAACTGGAGAAACCCAAAATTTGTATCCGGGGAACCCCAAAATGTGGATTTTTGGGAAGGGGAGCCCCAAAATTTGGAGTTTGGGATTTTGGGGAGCCCCAAATTTGGATCCAGGGAGGCCCCAAAAATGGGGATTTTGGGATTTGGAACCCAAAATTTGGAAGGAGGAACAAAAAATGGGGATTTTGGGAGAAGGGCCCCGAAATGTGGGTTTTGGGGAGGGTTTTTTGATGCGATTTTTGAGGAAAATTCTGGATTTTTCCGCAGGATCCGGAGCGATGGCGCCACTCCAGGTAGGGCTGGATCCCTCTGGGAATATTCTGGGAATTTTGAAAATATTTTTTGGGGGAAAAAAAAAAAAAAAAAAAAAAAAAAAAAAGAGAAGAGAGAAAAGAAAAAAAAAAGGGGAGGGAAAGACAAAATGAAAAGAGGGAAAAAGAAAGAAAAAAGAGAAAAAAAAGAAAAAAGAGAAAAAAAGAAAAAAAAAGAAAAAAAAGAAAAAAAAGAAAATAAAAAAGAGAAAAGAAAAAAAAAGGGGAGGGAAAGACAAAAAAAAAAAGTGAGAAAAAAGAAAAAAGAGAAAAAAAGAAAAAAGAAAAAAGAAAAAAGAAAAAGGGAAAAAAAGAAAGAAAAAGGAAAAGGGAAAAAAGAAAAAAATAAAAAATTTAAAAGAAAAAAGAAAGAAAAAGGAAAAAAGAAAGAAAAAGGAAAAGGAAAAAAAGAAAAAAGAAAAAAAGAAAAGAAAAAAGAGAAAAGAAAAAAAAGGGGAGGGAAAGACAAAAAAAAGAGGGAAAAAAGAGAAATAAAAAAGAAAAAGAAAGAAAAAGGGAAAAAAAGAAAGAAAAAGGAAAAGGGAAAAAAGAAAAAAATAAAGAAAGAAAAAGGGAAAAAAGGAAAGAAAAAAGAAAAAAAAGAAAAAGAAAAAGGGAAAAAAAGAAAAAATAAAAAAAAAATAAAAAGAAAAAAGAAAGAAAAAGGAAAAAAGAAAGAAAAAAGGAAAAAGGAAAAAAGAAAAAAATAAAAAGAAAAAAAAGAAAAAAATAAAAAGAAAAAAGAAAAAGAAAGGAAAAAAAGAAAAAGTAAAAAAAAGGGGAAAAGAAGGGAAAAAAGAAAAAAAGAAAAAGAAAGAAAAAAGGGGAAAAAAAAGAAAATGGAAAAGGGAAAGAGAAAAAAAAGAAAAAAAGGGGGGAAAAAAAGGAAAAGAAAAGGGGAAAAGGAAAAGAGGAAAAAAAAATTGGAAAAAAAAATGAAAAAAAAAAGAAAGAAGGAAAAAAGGTATTTTCCCCCGCACAACCCAGAAATCACAATTTTAAAAACAATTCCATAAAAAAAAATTGAAATTAATGGAATTAAATCAGGAAAAAGGAACTGGGAGAGGCCGTTCCCTTTCCCAGCATTTTTTCCTGGAGTTAAAAAGTGGGAATTGAGCAAATCCAGGGGATTTCAGCCCAAAAATCAGCGGGAAAAGCGGATTTTGGGGTGGGGATTTGGGGTCAGGGATTTGGGGTCAGGGATTTGGGGTGGGGATTTGGGGTGGGGATTTGGGGTGGGGGATTTGGGGTGGGGATTTGGGGTGGGGATTTGGGGTCAGGGATTTGGGGTGGGGATTTGGGGTGGGGGATTTGGGGTGGGGGATTTGGGGTGGGGATTCGGGGTGGGGATTTGGAGTGGGGATTCGGGGTGGGGATTTGGAGTGGGGATTTGGGGTGGGGGATTTGGGGTCAGGGATTTGGGGTGGGGGATTTGGGGGGGGGATTTGGGGTCAGGGATTTGGGGTGGGGGATTCAGGATGGGGATTTGGGGTGGGGGATTTGGGGTGGGGATTTGGGGTGGGGATTTGGGGTGGGGATTTGGGGTGGGGGATTCAGGATGGGGGATTCAGGATGGGGGATTCAGGATGGGGATTTGGGGTGGGGGATTTGGGGTGGGGATTTGGGGTGGGGATTTGGGGTGGGGATTTGGGGTCAGGGATTCAGGATGGGGGAAGCTGACACCCCCCGGGTCCCCCCAGCTCTTGGCCCTCCTGGCTCTCGGGATTTCGGGGATTTCGGGGATTTGGGGGATCCCGGCCCCGGGCAGGAGCCACGAGGAGCTCCCCGGTGAGTCCCGGCACGGGCCGGTCCCAGAGCGGCCCAGGATGGCCCAGGATGGCCCAGGATGGCCCAGGATGGCCCAGGATGGCCCAGTCCATCCCAGTCCCCCCTAATCCATCCCAATCCCCTCCCAGTCTCTCCCAGTCCATCCCAGTCTCATCCTGGTCCATCCCAGTATATCCCACTCTCTCCCAGTCCATCCCAATCCCCTCCCAGGCCCTCCCAGTCCATCCCAATCCCTTCCAAATCCATCCCGGTTTATCCCAGTCCCTTCCTAGTCCATCCCAATCCCCTCCCAATTTATCCCAGTCCATTCCAGTCTATCCCTATCCCATCCCAGTCCCCTCTGAGTTTCATCCCAGTCCATCCCAATCCCTTCTCAATTTGTCCCAGTCCCTCCCAGTCCATCCCAGTGCCCTCCCAATCCCCTCCCAATCCTGCCCCAGTCCATCCCATTCCCTCCCAGTCCATCCCAGTCCCCCCCAATCCCGCCCCAGTCCCATCCCAATCCCCTCCCAGTCCATCCAAACCCCATCCCAGCCCCCCCTAATCCATCCCAATCCCATCCCAGTTTATCCCAATCCCCCCTAATCCATCCCAGTCCATCCCAGTTTATCCCAGTCCCTTCCCAGTCCATCCCAACCCCATCCCAATTTATGCCAGTCCATCCCAGTCCATCCCAATCCCATCCCAGTTCCATCCCAATCTCCTCCCAGTCCCCCCAGTCCCTCCCAGTCCATCCCAGTCCTATCCCAGTCCATTGTAATCCCCTCCCAGTCCCTCCCAGTCCATCCCAGTCCCCCCTAATCCATCCCAATCCCCTCCCAGTCTATCCCATTCCCCTCCCAGTCCTCTCCCAGTCCATCCCAGTATAACCTAATCCCCTCCCAGTCCCCCGAAGTCCCCCCCAGTCCATCCCAGTCCATCCCAGTTTATCCCAGTTCCCCCCAGTCCATCCCAGTCCCTTCCCAGTTTATCCCAGTCCCTCCCAGTCCATCGCAGTCCTATCCCAGTCCATCCTAATCCCCTTCCAGTCCATCCCAGTCTCCCCCAGTCCCCCCTAATCCATCCCAATCCCATCCCAAACCCCTCCCAGTCCCCCCAGTCCCCCCCAGTCCATCCCAGTCCATCCCAGTTTATCCCAGTTCCCCCCAGTCCATCCCAATCCCCTCCTAGTCCCCTCCCCGTCCATCTCAGTCCATCCCAGTCCCCACAATCCCCCCCATTCCCCCCCAGTCCCCTTCCAGTCCCTCCAGTCCCCCCCAGTCTCCCCCCAGTCCATCCCAATCCCCTCCTAGTCCCCTCCCCATCCATCTCAGTCCCCCCCAGTCCCCTCCATTCCCCCCCATTCCCCCCATTCCCCCCCATTCCCCCCATTCCCCCCCATTCCCCCCCATTCCCCCCCATTCCCCCCATTCCCCCAGTCATTCCCCCCAGTCCCCCCATTCCCCCCATTCCCCCCCATTCCCCCCATTCCTCCCCATTCCCCCCATTCCCCCCATTCCCCCCCATTCCCCCCCATTCCCCCCCATTCCCCCCATTCCCCCCCATTCCCCCCATTCCCCCCATTCCCCCCATTCCCCCCCAATCCCCCCCAATCCCCCCATTCCCCCCATTCCCCCCCATTCCCCCAGTCATTCCCCCCAATCCCAATCCCCTCTGGTCTCAGCTCCCCGCGGTCCCCGCTCTGTCTCCCCGGGCTCGTGGCTGCGGTGGGTCCCGTTCCGGGGCCGGGTCCCGGAGGACGCCGTGTCCAGCCGGAACGGGCGCTCGGGCCGCCTGGAGTTCATCTGCCGCACCCCGCGCTGCCACCTGGGCTCCTTCGACCCCCTGCGGGGCCCGGGCTGCGTCTACACCTGGGCCGAGCTGGAGCTGAGCAGCGCCGAGTTCCTGCTGCTGGTCAACCCGGGCGGCTTCGAGGCGCTGGACTGGGTGGACACGTCCTTCGGCAGCGCCCCCGAGGGCGCCGTGGAGGGCTGTCCGCGCTCGGGGGGCTTCGTGGGGCGCAGCCCCGAGGGGCTGGGCAAGGCGTCCCGGGAGCTGCAGGCGCTCTTCGTGGCGGTGGACGGAGGGGAGGTGTGGTACAAGTGGTACCAGGTGCTGGTGGTGCGGCAGGGCGCGGCCGGGCTCTCCATCGCCGCCGTGTCCTACAACGGCAGCGCGGCCCGGGAGCGCTCCGAGCCCGCGGAGATCGCCGCGGTGCCGCTGCGGAACGAGCGCTGCGCGCCCGCCGCGGTGCCCGCCCGCCTGGAGGAGGCCACGGAGCTGGAGCAGGGCTGGAGCGCCGAGCTGCCCGCGCTGGCCGCGGCCCGGGGAGTGCTGCGGGCGGCGCCGCTGCTGCCGGCGGGGCCCGATGCCGGGGATGTCACCGAGGGATGGGATGGGGGGAACGGCAGTGTCGCCTCCCTGCCCGCGGGGTGGGCGCTGGGCAATGTCACCTCCCTGCCCTGGGTGGGCGCCGCCAGCGCCGCGCGGTTCGTGTCGCGGCAGCACCGGCTGTGCCCCGAGGTGCCGGCGCGCTCCGAGTGCTCGCTGGTGCTCCGCGGGCTGCGCAGGGAGATCCGCGTCCCCTTCTGGGCGCGGCTGACGCGGGAGTTCCGCGCGGGGCCCCCGCACGCGGTGCCGGTCACGGGCTGGGCGCGGAGCCGCGCGGTGACCGCGGTGCGGGCCGGGCTGGAGCGGTGCCGGCCCCTCGAGCACCTCCCGCCCTGCCCGCCCTGAGCCCGCCCTGAGCCCGCCCTGAGCCCGCGGGGACAGCGCGGGGACTGCGCGGGGACTGCGCGGCCCGGCCCCATGGGGTTACCCCAAAAACCGCAAAGCCCGTCCCAGTACATCCCAGTCCATCCCAGTCTATCCCAGCCCATCCCAGTCCCCTTCCAGTCCACCCCAATCCCCTCCCAGTTCATCCCAGTCTATCCCAGTCCATCCAAACCCCCTCCCAGTCCTTCCCAGACCATCCCGGTCCACACCAATCCCTTCCTAGTCCATCGCAGTTTACTCTGATCCCATCCCAGTCCATCCCAATCCCCTTCCAGTCTTTCCCAGCCCATCCAAAACCTCTCCCAGTCCATCCCAATCCACTCCAATCCCATCCCAGTCCATCCCAATCCCTTCCCTGTCCCTCCAGTCCATCCCAATCCCCTCCCAGTCCATCCCAGTCCCCCCCAGTCCATCCCAGTTCACCCCAATCCTCTCCCAGTCCTTCTCAGTCCATCCCAGTCCATCCCAATCCATCCAAAACCCCTCCCAGTCCATCCCAATCCCCTTCCAGTCCATCCCAGTCCACCCCAATCCCTCCCAGTCCATCCCAGTCCAAATGGATTCATGGCAACGCTTGGCTTTGCTGCTGTTTTCCCGAATTTTCGGCTTTTACGGCATAAACTTCACCCCGCAATGCAGGGAAATGCAGTTTTCTGTTTTTTCTCCCCTTTTTTCCCTCAAAATCCAACAGCACCATGAAACCCTTCGGTTCCTGGGTTTTTTTTCCCTGGTCGTGTTCAGTTTTGTGGCGTAACCACCGTCCCTGTCTGGAACAACGCCGGGAAATCTGCTGGAATTCCCTGGTTTTCTCCCAAAAAAGCCCTCAAGCACCACCACAAAATCCAGGAATTTTGCCTCATTTGTTGGGCTTTTTTTTCCCAATCTTTCTCATTTTCATGGCACAACCTTCACCCCTGTCCAAAACCACAAAAAAATGTGGCCATTTCCAGTTAAATTTCTTGTTTTCTCCCCTAAAAACCCTCCAGGAACGACATGGAATCCATGAAAACTCCTGGGATTGGTTTTTCTCCCATATTTTTGGTTTTTGTGGCAGAACCTGCATCCCTGTCTGAAACCACACAAAGTGACAAAGCAGGAAAAGTTGTAGTTTTCCACTTGAATTTCCCGTTTTCTGCCAAAAAAGGGATTTTGGGAGCAAAGGAAACATGAGGAAAAAAGGCCAAAATAAGGGAGGCAAAGGGATCTCAGGGGTGGGGTGTGCCTGGAGAACTCGGGAGGGGGAAAATCCCCAAAATCAAGGAAAAAACCCCATTCCAAGGCTGAGGGTGGGGGGAATGTCCAGGATTTTGGGGGGTCTGGGATTGGGGGGATCTCTGGGACAATCCAGACTTGGGAGGGAGGGAGGGAGGGAGGGAGAGGTGTGGGGTCCTGGAATTCTGAGGGAGCTGGAGATGGGGGCAGGGACCCCAAATTGGGAGCAGGAATTTGGGGATACCCTGAATTTCCTGGGAGGGGGAAGGAGGAATCTGGGGACACCCCAAATTTCTGGGGGAAATGAGGTCAGGGAGACACCAGGTCATGGGGGTGTCCACAGTCCCTCCCAGTCCATCCCAGTCCCTTCCCAATCCTTTCCCAGTCCATCCCAATCCCCTCCCAGTCCCTCCTAGTCACTGTCCCACCACCCTGCTGGATCTCCAGGAGCAGGGAACAGGATTATGGACTCAACCATCAGCTCGTGTCCATTCTCATCTGTTTGAGCCACTTTAGAACAATCCTGGGGCCGCCAGCTCCTGGGGACATCAATCCCACCCATGCTGGACCTCTGGGAGCAGGGAATGGGATCACAGAGTCACCAGGTCATGGGGAATGTCCCACCACCCACAGTGGGCCCCGGAGAGCAGGGAATGGGATCATGGAGTCACCAGGTCATGGGGGACATCAACCATCAGCTCATGTCCATCCTCATCCGTGTTTGACCCACCTCAGCACAGCCCTGGGGCCACCAGCTCCTGGGGGACATCACTCCCATCTCCAGGACCACAGAGCCAAGATGTGGAGCCACCAGGCTCATGGGGCCCATCAGTCACTGTCCCACCACCTGCTGGATCTCCAAGAGCAGAGAACGGGATCGTGGAGTCACCAGGTCAAGGGAGACATAAACATCAGCTCATGTCCATCCTCATCCATGTTTGACCCACCTCAGGACAGTCCTGGGGCCACGAGTTCTGGGGGACACCATCTCCAGGAGCCAAGATCTGGAGCCACCAGGTCCTGGGGAATGTCTCACCACCCACAGTGGGTCCCTGAGAGCCGGGAATGGGGTCATGGAGCCACCAGGGACATCAACCATCAGCTCATGTCCATCCTCATCCGTGTTTGACTCACTTCAGGACAGCCCTGGGGGGACATTGCTCCCATCTCCAGGAGACAAGACCTGGAGCCACCAGGCTCATGG
Organism: Zosterops lateralis; assembly: GCF_965231275.1. Classification (NCBI taxonomy): domain Eukaryota; kingdom Metazoa; phylum Chordata; class Aves; order Passeriformes; family Zosteropidae; genus Zosterops; species Zosterops lateralis. The sequence goes on from NC_139797.1 coordinate 1,494,049, forward strand.
GCCCAACAGTCACTGTCCCACCATCCCTGCTGGATCTCCAACAGCAGGGAATGGGATCATGGAGCCACCAGGTCAGGGGAGACATAAACATCAGCTCATGTCCATCCTCATCCATGTTTGACCCACCTCAACACAGCCCTGGGGCCACCAGCCCCTGGGGAGCATCAGTGCCATCTCCAGGACCACAGAACCAAGCTCTGGAGTCACCAGGCTCATGGGGCCCCATCACCACCCCCAATCCCCAAACCTCCACCCCCCAGCACTGTCCCCTGTGGCCACCACCTTCACTTGTCCCTGGTGTGGATCTGCGCGTGCCAGGGACAGTCCTGGGGCCACCAGCTCAGGGGACACCATCTCCAGGAGCCAAGCTCTGGAGCCACCAGGCTCATGGGGAATGTCCCACCACCCACAGTGGGTCCCTGAGAGCAGGGAATGGGGTCATGGAGCCACCAGGGACATCAACCATCAGCTCATGTCCATCCTCATCCGTGTTTGACTCACTTCAGGACAGCCCTGGGGAGACATTGCCCTCATCTCCAGGAGACAAGACCTGGAGCCACCAGGCTCATGGGCCCAACAGTCACTGTCCCACCACCCTTGCTGGATCTCTGGGAGCAGGGAATGAGATAATGGAGTCACCAGGTCATGGGGGTGTCCCCAGTCATGGTCCCACCACCCCTGTTCCATCTCCACGAGCAGGGAACAGGATTGCGGACTCAACCATCAGCTCGTGTCCAACCTCATCCGTGTTTGAGCCACTTTAGAACAATCCTGGGGCCGCCAGCTCGTGGGGGACATCAATCCCACCCACGTTGGACCTCTGGGAGCAGGGAATGGGATCATGGAGCCACCAGGTCATGGGGAATGTCCCACCACCCACAGTGGGCCCCGGAGAGCAGGGAATGGGATCATGGAGTCACCAGGTCATGGGGGACATCAACCATCAGCTCATGTCCATCCTCATCCGTGTTTGACCCACCTCAGCACAGCCCTGGGGCCACCAACTCCTGGGGAGCATCAGTGCCATCTCCAGGAGCCGAGATGTGGAGCCACCAGGCTCATGGGCCCATCAGTCACTGTCCCACCACCCTGCTGGATCACTGTGAGCAGGGAATGGGTTCACAGAGCCACCAGGTCATGGGGGGCATCCCACCACCCATGTGGGATCCTTGGGAGCCACCAGGTCACGGGGGTGTCCAAAGTAATGGTTCTACCATTCCTGCCGGATATCGGAGCAGGAAATGGGTTTCCATATGGGTCCCAATGGGTTCAGGGAGCCACCAGGTCATGGGAGACACCAACCATCAGCTCATGTCCATCCTCATCCATGTTTGACCCACCTCAGGACAGCCCTGGGGCCACCAGCTCCTGGGGGACATCACTCCCATCTCCAGGACCACAGAGCCAAGATCTGGATCCACCAGGTCTTGGGGAATGTCCCACCACCCACAGTAGGTCCCTGAGAGCAGGGAATGGGGTCATGGAGCCACCAGGGACATCAACCATCAGCTCATGTCCATCCTCATCCGTGTTTGACCCACCTCAGGACAGCCCTGGGGGGACATTGCTCCCATCTCCAGGAGACAAGACCTGGAGCCACCAGGCTCATGGGCCCAACAGTCACTGTCCCACCACCTGCTGGATCTCCAAGAGCAGGGAATGGGATCATGGAACCATCAAACATCAGCTCATGTCCATCCTCATCCGTGTTTGCCCCACCTCAGCACAGTCACTGTCCCACCACCCCTGCTGCATCTCCAACAGCAGGGAATGGGATCATGGAGTCACCGGGTCATGGGGGTGTCCCCAGTCATGGTCTCACCACCCCTGTTCCATCTCCAGGAGCAGGGAACAGGATTATGGACTCAACCATCAGCTCACATCCATCCTCATCCGTGTTTGACCCATCTCAGCCCTGGGGCCACCAGCTCCTGGGGGACACTGCTCCCATCTCCAGGACCAAAGTGCCAAGATCTGGATCCACCAGGCTCATGGGGGCCATCCCACCACCCGTGTGGGATCTTTGGGAGCCACCAGGTCATGGGGGTGTCCACACTCACTGTCCCACCATCCCTGCCGGATATCAGAGCAGGGAATGGGATCATGGACAAACCAGGTCACGGGAGACACCAACCATCAGCTCATGTCCATCCTCATCCATGTTTGACTCACCTCAGCACAGCCCTGGGGCCACCAGTTCTGGGAGACACCATCTCCAGGAGCCAAGATCTGAAGCTACCAGGATCACGAGGCCCCATCACCACCCCCAATCCCCAAACCTCCACCACCCAGCACTGTCCCCTGCAGCCACCACCTTCACTTGTCCCTGGTGTGGATCTGCGTGTGCCAGGGACACCTGGGGCTGCCAGCTCAGGGGACACCATCTCCAGGAGCCAAGATGTGGAGCCACCAGGCTCATGGGGCCCAACAGTCACTGTCCCACCATCCCTGCTGGATCTCCAACAGCAGGGAATGGGATCATGGAGCCACCAGGTCATGGGGGTGTCCACAGTCATGGTTCCACCATCCCTGCTGGATCTCCAGGAGCAGGAAACAGGTTCATGGAGTCGCCAGGTCATGGGAGACACCAAACATCAGCTCATGTCCATCCTCATCCGTGTTTGACCCACCTCAGCACAGCCCTGGGGCCACCAACTCCTGGGGAACATCCCTCCCATCTCCAGGACCACAGAGCCAAGACCTGGAGCCACCAGGCTCATGGGGGGCATCCCTCCACCCATGTGGGATCTTTGGGAGCCACCAGGTCACGGGGGTGTCCACAGTCATGGCCCCACCATCCCTGCCGAATATCCGGCAGCAGGATATGGGTTTCCATATGGGTCCCAATGAGTTCATGGAGCCACCAGGTCATGGGAGACACCAACCATCAGCTCATGTCCATCCTCATCCATATTTGACTCACTTCAGGACAGCCCTGGGGAGACATTGCTCCCATCTCCAGGAGACAAGACCTGGAGCCACCAGGCTCATGAGCCCAACAGTCACTGTCCCACCACCTGCTGGATCGCTGGGAGCAGGGAATGGGATCATGGAGTCACCAGGTCAAGGGAGACATCAACCATCAGCTCACATCCATCCTCATCCGTGTTTGACCCATCTCAGCCCTGGGGCCACCAGCTCCTGGGGGACACTGCTCCCATCTCCAGGACCACAGAGCCAAGACCTGGAGCCACCAGGCTCATGGGGCCCATCAGTCACTGTCCCACCACCCTGCTGGATCTCCAAGGGCAGGGAATGGGATCATGGAGTCACCAGGTTACAGGAGACATCAACCATCAGCTCACATCCATCCTCATCCGTGTTTGACCCATCTCAGCCCTGGGGCCACCAGCTCCTGGGGGACATTGCTCCCATCTCCAGGACCACAGAGCCAAGCTCTGGAGCCACCAGGCTCATGGGGCCCATCAGTCATGGTCCAATCGTCTGTGCTGGACCTCTGGGAGCAGGGAACAGGATCATGGAGCCACCAAACATCAGCTTGTGTCCATCCTCATCTGTGTTTGACCCACCTCAGCACAGTCCTGGGGCCACCAGCTCCTGGGAAACACCATCTCCAGGACCACAGAGCCAAGCTCTGGAGCCACCAGGCTCCTGAGGCCCCATCACCACCCCCATGCCCCAAACCCCCACCACCTCCCCG
>NC_139797.1:1497909-1673450 GCF_965231275.1 Zosterops lateralis
CTTCCTTCCCTTCCTTCCCTTCCCTTCCTTCCCTTCCCTTCCCTTCCCTTCCCTTCCCTTCCCTTCCCATTCTCCCCCCTTATTCCCTTTCCTCCCCTCTTTCCTTCCTTTTCCCTTCCTCCCCCTTTTTTTCCATTTTCCCTTCTTTTTTGCCATCCCCCTTTCCCCTTTTCATTTTACCTTTTCCACTTCTCCCACCTTTTTTCCCCCATGTTCTCTCCTTTTTTTAAATTTTTTTTTCCATCTCTCCCCTTTTATTTTTGGGAATTTTGCTTATTCCCTTCTCTTCTCTTCTCTTCTCTTCTCTTCTTCTCTTCTCTTCTCTTCTCTTCTCTTCTCTTCTCTTCTCTTCTCTTCTCTTCTCTTCTCTTCTCTTCTCTTCTCTTCTCTTCTCTTCTCTTCTCTTCTCTTCCCTTCCCTTCCCTTCCCTTCCCTTCCCTTCCCTTCCCTTCCCTTCCCTTCCCTTCCCTTCCCTTCCCTTCCCTTCCCTTCCCTTCCCTTCCCTTCCCTTCCCTTCCCTTCCCTTCCCTTCCCTTCCCTTCCCTTCCCTTCCCTTCCCTTCCCTTCCCTTCCCTTCCCTTCCCTTCCCTTCCCTTCCCTTCCCTTCCCTTCTCTTCCCTTCCCTTCCCTTCCCTTTCCTTTTCCCTTTTCCCTTTTCCCTTTTCCCTTTTCCCTTTTCCCTTTTCCCTTTTCCCTTTTCCCTTTTCCCTTTTCCCTTTTCCCTTTTCCCTTTTCCCTTTTCCCTTTCCTTTTCCCTTCCCCGCTGACACCCTCACTCCCATTTTTACCCCCTGACCCCCCGGATTTCCCCTCTGTCTTCACAGCGGGACGGGCACGGGGACGGGGCGGATGCGGAGCGCTCCCTCCTCCCCCCGGGAAACGAAGGGTAAAAACCTCCCCGCGGGCTCGTCCAGGCACAGCCCGGCCAGCAGCTCCATCCTCTCGGCGTCATAAAATTCCAGCCTCGCCCTGGGCAGGTCCAGGAGGAGCCCGAGCGCGGCCAGGCCCCGCGGCAGCTCCCCGAGGGCGCGCCCGGCGCTGGTGAAGAGCTGCCCCTGCGCCCCTCGCAGCGCCCACATCTCCACCCGGGAATTGGGGCCGGAATCCCGGGAATCGGGGCCGAAATCCCGGGAATTGGGGCCGAAATCCCGGGAATTGGGGCCGGAATCCCGGGAATCCGGGCCGGGAGGGGCCCGCAGCACCCCCAGCGCCCAGCGCCGCGCCCGGCCCAGCTCCACCTCCCAGTAAAACCGCCCCCAGCCCAGCGGGGCCCGCGCCGGCAGCACCGGGAGGGGATCCTGAGCATCCCCCAGGTCCAGGGATGGAGCCTCGGGATCCACCGACACGGGAACTGCGGGGACAGTTTGATCCCCAAATCAAAGAAACCCCAAATCCTGGAACCACGGAAACCCAGAATCCCTGAATTCTGTAATTCCTGAATTCCCAAATCCCAAAATCACAGAAACTTCAAATCTCAGAATCCCCAAATCCACAAATCTCATAATCCATGAACCCACAAATTCCCCAAATCCCAGAAACCCCAAATCCCAGAATGCCACAACCCCCAAATCCACAAATCCTGGAATCCCTGAACCCCAACCCCCCCATATAGCAGAAATCCCAAATCCCATGATTCACAAATCCCAGAATCCCTGGAGCTCAAAAATTCCCAAATCACAGAATCCCCAAATCCTCTTATCCCAGAATCCACAAATCCCAGAATCCCTGAAACCCCAAATCCCCAAATCACAGAAACCCAGAATCCTGTAATCCCAGAATCCCCAAATCCACAAATCCCTGAATTCCTGGATCCAAAAATCCCCAAATCACAGAAACCCCAAAACCCAGAATCCCAAAATCTCCCAATCTCAGAATTCCTGAGTCTCAAAATCCATAAATCTCATAATCCCTGGATCCTAAAATCCCCAAATCACAAAAACCTCCAATCCTGGAATCCTAGAATCCCAAGGTCCCAAATCCTGGAATCACTGAACCTCAAAATCCCCAAATCACAGAACCCCCAAATTCCAAAAGTCCAAAATTCACAAATTCTGTAATCCCTGGATCCCCAAATCCTGGAATCCCAGAACCCCAAAATCCACAAATCCCTGAATTCCTGGATCACAAAATCCCCAAATCACAGAAACCCCGAAACCCAGAATCCCCAAATCTGCAAATCTCATAATTCTTGAATCCCAAAATCCCCAAATCACAGAAACTCCAAATTCCAGGATCCTTAATCCCCAAATCACAGAAACCGCAAATCCTGGTATCTCAGATTACCAGAATTCCCAAATCCTGGAATCCCAGAATACTCAAATCCCAGAATCCCCAAATCCCCAAATCCTGGAATCCCTGAATCTCAAAATTCTCAAATAACACAAAACCCCAAATCACAGAAACCCCAAATCCTGTGGTCACCAATCCCCAAATCTCACAATCCTGGAATCCCCAAATCCCCAAATCACAGAAACCCCAAATTCCAAGATCCACAAATCCCAGAATTCCTGGATCCCCAAATCCCCAAATCACAGAAAGTCTGAATCCTGGAATCCCAGAACCCTAAAATCCCAGAATTCCCAAATCCTGGAATCCCAGAATACTCAAATCCCAGAATCCCCAAATCCCCAAATCCTGGAATCCCAGAATTCCAAGATCCACAAATCCCAAAATCCCTGGATTCCCAAATCCCCAAATCAGAAAAACCCAGAATCCTGGAATTCCAAAACCCCGAAATCCACAAATCCTGAAATCCCCGAACCCCAAATGCCCAAACCACAGTACCCCAGAACCCCAGAATCCCAGAATCTACAAATCTCATAATTCTTGAACCCCAAATCCCCGAATCACAGAAACCCCAAATTCCAGGATCCCATAATCCACAAATCTCAAAACCCCAAAAATCCCCAAACCACAGAAACCCCGAATCCCGGAATCCCAGAATCCACAAATGTTATCATCCCTGAATCCCAAAATCCAAAAATCAGAGAAACCCCGAATCCTGGAATGGAAAAATCACCAAATCCCAGAATCCCCAAATCCACAAATGTCATAATCCCTGAACCCCCAAATCCCCATATCACAGAAATCCCAAATTCCAAGATCCACAAATCCCAGAATCCCTGGATCCCCAAATCCCCAAATCACAGAAACCCCAAATCCTGGAATCCCAGAATCCACAAATCTCACATTCCCTGAATCCCAAAATTCCCAAATAACAGAAATCCCGAATCCCAGAGCCTCAAAATCCACAAATTTTATAATCCCTGAATCCCAGAATTCCCGAATCCACAAATCTCATATTTCTTGAACCCCAAAATCCCCAAATCACAGAAACCCCAAATCCCAGAATCCTCAAATCTACAAATCCCAGAATCCCTGAACCTCAGAATCCCCAAATTACAGAAATCCCCAAATCCCAGAATCCCCAAATCCCCAAATCCCAGAATCCCTGAACTCCAAAATCCCCAAATCACCGAACACCCAAATCCCAGAATCACAGAAATCCTGAATCCTGGAATCCTGGAAACCCTAAATCCACAAATCCCTGGATCCCAAAAATCCCAAATCCCAGAATCCCAAAATCCCCAAATCACAGAAACCCTGAATCCTGGAATCCCAGAAACCCTAAATCCCAAAACCTCTAAATCCCCAAATCCCGGAATCCCCAAATCCCAGAATCCCAAAACCCCAAAACCCCCAAATCCCGGAATCCCGGAATCCCGTAGCTCCATCTCCCTCCAGCTCACCCGCGTGGCTCCGCGCTTCCCAGAAATCTACGAGAAGACGAAAAAATCCCATTTTTTATAGAGGAATTCACACTTCCCTCCCCAGAATTCCCATTTAATCCCCTCCCAAATCCCGGGAATTTGGGAATTCCCGAGGTTTTCCCGCCTTACCCAGCTCGGCTTTCAGCTGACCTGAAAGGAAAAGATTTTCCCGTCACTTTTTTTGTGGATTTTTCCATCACTTTTTTGTGATTTTCCCGCCACTTTTTTGGGATTTTCCCGCCACTTTTTTTGGAATTTTCCCGTCACTTTTTTTGGGATTTTCCCGCCACTTTTTTGTGGATTTTCCCGCCACTTTTTTGGGATTTTCCCGCCACTTTTTTGTGGATTTTCCCGCCACTTTTTTGGGATTTTCCCACTTTTCCCTCCCAGTTTCTCCCATCAGAACAATCCCCGAGTGTGGAATAGGAGGAAATTCCTCTCCCTGGATTAATCAGCTCCAAATTCCATGGATAACGTGGATAATAACAAGAATTCCCGTTTCTTTTTTAAAAAAATAAACTTTGAGGGAAATGCGAATTTAGGGAATTTTGCGTTTTCTTACCAAAGCGTTCCTTGAATTCGACTTTTGCTGGAAAGGAAAAGCGGGGAATGAGTGATGGGAAAATTCAATGGAAAAATGAAAATATCAGTGGGATAGGAATTGGAAAAAAGAGGGAAAAAAGGAGAAAAAATGGGGGGAAAAAGGGAGGAAAAGAAAAAAAAAAAGGAGAAAAAAGGGAATAAAAAGGGGAATAAAAAGGGGGATAAAGGGAGGAAAAAAGAGGGGAAAAATAAGGGAAGAAGGAGAAAAAAATTTGAAGGAAATGGGATTTACCTGCTCGTTTCTTGGCTTTTGCTTCATCTGGGAATTCCGGATGTGGAATCAAAAGAATAACAGGGAGAAATATGAATTGAAAAATATTTAATAATGGTTATTAATAATGTTCGTTAATAATTGTTATTGGTGTTGGTTGTAGGTTCCTGTCCAAAGGGAAGGGGAAAGGGAAAAAAGGGAAAAATTGAAAAAAGGGAAAAAAGGGAAAAAAGGGAAAAAAGGGAAAAAGGGAAAAAAGGGAAAATGGGAAAAAGGGAAAAAAGGGGGAAAAATGGGAAAAAAGGAAAAAAGGGAAAAAAGGGAAAAAAGGGAAAAAAAGGAAAAATGGGAAAATGGGAAAAAGGGAAAAATGGGAAAAAAGGGAAAAAAGGGAAAAAAGGGGGAAAAAGGGTAAAAAAAAGGGAAAAAGGGGAAAAAGGGAGAATCGGGGAAGGACTCACCCAGCATCGACTTCACTTTTTTTTTCTCTGGAAGAGGAAATGCAGAATTTTGGGCCCCAAAAATCCCAATTCGGGAACATTGATCACATTGGAAGTTCAATTTTTGATTATTTCAAATCGATTATTCAATCCACGGAAGTATCAAAATCCCTGAACGTAACTTTATTTAATAGATGAGATTTATCCAATTCAAAAAGTAATATATTAAATAATAAGATTTTATAATATTTTTTAATACTTCATTTTTTTTTACATTTTTTACATTGAGTAAAAAGACATTTTCAAAAAAAAAAAAAAATCCCAAAGGTAGATTGTGTCACAATTAAATGGTAAAAACCCAGAAATTAGAGCAAAATTATAAATCAGAAATTAGAGCAAAATCATAATTGTAAAATATGGGTAATTAATTTTTTTTTTCAATTAGGACACTTTTAAATTGTATGTTTTCAACTAATTAATTTTTTTTTAAAATTTAATTAAATCAAAATTTAAAATTAGAAACTTGATCCAAAACATAAATGTAGGAAAAATGAATAAATTTTAGGATTTTTAAATTGTGGATTTTTAAATTGCAAAAAATTCATAACTACAGCAAAAAGTAATTCCAAACACAGAGGATTTTTACCTTCCTCCATTTCCAGCTTTGCCTTTTCTGGAAAATCAAGAGCATTTTAAATTATTTAATTCTGTAAGATTTTTAAACTAATGTTTTATACCTATATTTATTTATATTAATTAATTTTATTATGCGTTTATATTTAATTTACATCTTATATTTAATATTAACTTATGTATTCAATTGATGTCTCAATAACTATTAAATGTTTATATATTTAAAGTATTTAATTATCTTTAATTTGAATTAATTTGGAAATTATATATTTAATATTTTCAATATTTTTTAGTATTTTATACATCGTCATATTTATATTTTAATAATAAAATTTAAACTTTAATTTTAATAATATTTTAAAAAAATGTATTTGTTATTTTATATTGAATATTTTCAGTATTTTACCATATTTTCTATTTCTATTATATCTATAATCTATTTTATTTATATTTATTATCTATTTTATTTCTATTTTATATATTTAATATCTATTAAATTTAATATTTAATATCTATTTTATTTCTATTATTTCTATTTCTGTATCTATTTAATAAAATCTCATATTTGTTATTTTCGAGTTAATATTTTTATTATTATGTGTAATGCTTTATAATTAATGTTTCATCTTTCCAATCCTAGTTTTTATTTCACGCTGTTACAATTATAATAAAAATAAATAATTAAACTAAAATGAATAATTAAAGTATAAAAACACATACCAATAATACCATTATCAATCAATAATTAATAATTAATCCCTCACCTGCATTCACGGTTCTCTTGTGGCTCCCTGGGCAAAAAAAAATAAAAAAGGGAAAAAAAAAGAAAAAATTCAAATTTTTTCCCGTGTTTTTGAGGGGAAATTTGGGAATTTTTTCCCGGATTTGTTGAAATTTGGGATTTTCCCATGGGACTCACTCTGGAGTTGGCAGAAAATGATGGAAATCAGGGCCAAGTTCAGGAACAAAACCGCCAGGAAAATCTGCAGCCACTGGGAGATGGAGGGGAGGAAAGAGTCTGGGAAAACGGGGGGAAATAATTTAATTTGTCAATTAATTAAATAAATAAATCCATTAATTAGGCAAAGATTGAATATTATGGTATTTACTAAATATTCTATTAATGTAAGGCCTAAATTTAACTTAAAAATCTATTATTTAAGGCCTAAATATTCATTATTTTACTAACTATTTAATGCCATTAATTGTTAATTTTTAAATTATAAAATAATCTATTAATTACTAAATAGTCTGTCAATGAGTTAAGGCCTAAATATTAAAATAAATATTCAATATTTTATTTATTTACTTTACTTATTAATTATTCATTATACAATTAATGATTTAAATATGAAATATTCTTTTAGTTATTTAAGTTTTGAATTTCTCATACTCTATTAATTATTCTAATAATGATTTAATAATTAAATTTTGCATTAATGATTTAAGGATTAAATATTCTATTAAGGATTAAACACATTACTAATTATTTAAGGATTCAATTTTCCATTAGATATTTCATATTCTATTAATGATTTATGCACTAAATGTTCCATTAAGAATTAAGTAAATATTTGATTAATGATTTAAGGATTAAATAGTTGATTAAGGATTAACTGTTGTATTAATTAATAAATATACAAATAATTATAGGATATTTCTTAATTAATTAATACTTTTAAATCCCATAATTATTACATGTTCTAATAACGGTTTAAGGATTAATTATTTCATTAAGCCATTGTATTAATTAATAAACGTTCAATTATTAATAATTATATTAAAATTACTAATAATTAATAAATATTCTAATATTGATTTAATGATTAAGTATTTGATATAAGTTCAAATATTCAATTAAGTATTAAATGTTCCAATAATGATTTAAGGATTGGCTATTCCATTTATAATTAGACATATTATTGATTAAGCATTCCATTAAAGATAATTAATGATTAAATCATAAAGGCAGTGGCAAATTAGGAGATAAAACAGGTGGAGGTGAGAGGGGGGAAGTTTTATTTTAGTTCTAATTAAACCAATCAATAAATTCTGCTAATAAATAAAATTTAAAAATAAAATGCAAAGATAAAAATAGATACAAAATTAAAAAGGAAAAATAAATGTAATCTAGAAAATAAAATAGAAATATTAAAAAATTAAATTAATTTTAATTAATTTAAGTAATTAATTCTAATTCTTTCTAATTAATTAAATTTAATTTAAATCTAATTAATTAAATTATATTAAAATTAAAACAAAATTTATGACTTCCATATAAGCTGCTCATTTGCGAAGACAAAATGGAATAAAATCAACAAGTCAATAATTAATAATCAATAAAGATAAAGACTTCCAACCCTTTGCATCCAACTGTAGCTGCCAATGAGCAAAACATCAAATTCAATCAATGATAATCAATAGAATGAAAGGCTTTGGCAAGAGCTGCTAATAAACAAAAATCGAATGAAAACAATCAATCAATTAATGATATTTAATACAATTAGTGACTCTAAACCATTTGAATTCAACTGAAGCTGCTCTTGAGCAAAAATTAAACTAAATAAATCAATTAACAAATGATAATCAATAAAATTAGCGACTCCAACCCTTTAAAACAAACTGGAGATGCCAATTGGAAAATATCAAATTCGATCGATCAATCATTAAATGATAATAAATTAAATACTTTGATGAGAGCTGCTAATTAGAAAAAAACAAAATAGAATTAAAAAAAAAATTTAAATTAAAATAAATTAAATTAAGTTTAAGAATCAATAAATGATAATCAATAAAAGACCTTGGTGAGAACTCCTAATTAGCAAACCAAAATAGAATAAAATAAAATAAAATAATTTCTAAATAAAATTAAATTGACCCTAATTAAATTAAATTAATTTTGAAAATCAATAAATGATCATCAATAAAAGACCTTGGCAAGAGCTGCTAATTAGCAAAAAAAAAAGAAAAAAAAGAAAAAAAATTAAATTAAATTTAAAATCCAATAAAGGATCAGTAAGATTTAAGGCTTCCAACCCTCTGGACTGAACTAATTAAGAAAAAATCAAATTAACCCGGGATGGGAGCAGCTCCCGTTGGAATTTCTCGCAGGAATTGTTTCCCACCGTGGATGCGTATCCGCGACTCGCGGGAGGCGTTGAGCCGGCGGTTGAGGACCCGGCAGGAGATCTCCAGGTCGGATCCGGGCTGGATCCTCACGGAAGCCTCGATGCTGAAGAGGCCCCCGGGCGTCACCGTGGCCGTGGTGGTCATCGGCTCCGGCCGGACTTTGCCGCGTCCGTCCAGCCAGAGCAGCTCCGGCCGCGGGAACCACCCCGAGGCGCGGCAGGAGACGCCCAGGTCGCGCTTCTCGGGGCTCCGCAGGATCACGGATGGATCTTCTCCGATGGCTGTGGGGAAACAGAGGGATTTCCATTTCAATCCCATCAAATCTGGGTTTTCTGGAACTCAGTGATTCTGTGCATTGAGGAGTTGATGCCACTCGATGATGGATGGAGCTTCTCCAATGGCTGTGGAAAAATAGAGGGATTTTCCATTTCAATCCCATTAAATTGGGGTTTTTGGAAGTCAACAGTTCCATGCACTAAGGAGTTGCCCAGGTCCTGCTCCACAGGATCACAGATGGAACCTCTCCACTGGCTGTGGAAAAAACAGAAAGATTTTCCATTTCAATCCTGTTAATTTTGGGTTTTCTGCAAACCAACAATTCTGTTCATTGAGGAGTTGCTACTGCGGGACCAAGGATGGAGCTTCTCCAACAGCTGTGGAAAACTAGAGGAATTTCCAATTTCAATCACATTAGATTGGGGGTTTTTTTGGAAGTCAACGATTCCGTGCATTGAAGAGTTGCTGCCACTCGATGATGGATGGAGTTTCTCCAATGGCTGTGGAAAAAGAGAGGGATTTTCCATCTCAATCCCATTAAATCTGGGTTTTCTGGAACTCAATGATTCCGTTCATTGGATCAACAGGATCAGGGATGGAGCCTCTCCAAGGGGTGTGGAACAGTAGAGGGATTTTCCATTTCAATCCGATTAATTTTGGGTTTTCTGGAACTCAAGGATTCTGTTCATTGAGGAGCTGCCATGACAGGATCGTGGATGGAGCCTGTCCAAGACATGTGGAAAAACCAGGAATTGTCTATTTCAATCCCATTAAACTGGGGATTTTCTGGAATTTAGCAATTCTGTTCATTGAGGAGTTGTCACCACAGAATCGTGGAGGGAGCTTCTGTGGAAAAACAGAGGGATTTTCCATTTCAATCCCATTCATTTTGGGTTTTCTGGAAACCAACAATTCTGTTCATTGAGGAGTTGCTACTATGGGATCAAGAATGGACCTTCTCCAACAGCTGTGGAGAAACAGAAGGATTTCCAATTTCAATCCCATTAAATCGGGTTTTTTTTGGAAGTCAACGGTTCCGTGCATTGAAGAGTTGCTGCCACTCAATGATGGATGGAGCTTCTCCAATGGCTGTGGAAAAAGAGAGGGATTTTCCATCTTAATCCTGTTAAATCTGGGTTTTCTGGAACTCAGTGATTCAGTTCATTGGATCAACAGGATCAGGGATGGAGCCTCTCCAAGGGGTGTGGAACAGTAGAGGGATTTTCCATTTCTATCCCATTAAATCTGGGTTTACTGGAAATCAAGGATTCCCTTCATTGAGGAGTCACTGCCACAGGATCATGGATGAAGCCTGTCCAAGAGATGTGGAAAAACCAGGAATTGTCTATTTCAATCCCATTAAATAGGGGGTTTCTGGAACTTAATGATTCCATTCATTGAGGAGTTGTCACCACAGAATCGTGGAGGGAGCTTCTGTGGAAAAACAGAGGGATTTTCCATTTTAATCCCATTCATTTTGGGTTTTCTGGAAACCAACAATTCTGTTCATTGAGGAGTTGCTACTGCGGGACCAAGGATGGAGCTTCTCCAACAGCTGTGGAAAACTAGAGGAATTTCCAATTTCAATCACATTAGATTGGGGGTTTTTTTGGAAGTCAACGATTCCGTGCATTGAGGAGTTGCTGCCACTCGATGATGGATGGAGCTTCTCCAATGGCTGTGGAAAAAGAGAGGGATTTTCCATCTTAATCCTGTTAAATCTGGGTTTTCTGGAACTCAATGATTCCGTTCATTGGATCAACAGGATCAGGGATGGAGCCTCTCCAAGGGGTGTGGAACAGTAGAGGGATTTTCCATTTCAATCCGATTAATTTTGGGTTTTCTGGAACTCAAGGATTCTGTTCATTGAGGAGCTGCCATGACAGGATCATGGATGAAGCCTGTCCAAGACATGTTGAAAACCAGGAAATTTCCATTTTAATCCCATAAAGTAGGGGATTTCTAGAACTCAACATTTTCATTCATTGAGGAGTTGTCACCACAGGATCACAGATGGAACTTCTCCAATGGCTGTGGAAAACCAGGAATTTTGCATTTCAATCCCATAAAATTGGGGATTTTCTGGAACTCAGTGATTCATTTAATTGAGTTGTCACCACAGGATCATGGATGGAGCCTCTGTGGAAAACCAGAGCAATTTTACATTTTAATCCCGTTCATTTTGGATTTTCTGGAAACCAACAATTCTGTTCATTGAGGAGTTGCCACTGTGGGATCAAGGATGGAACTTTTCCAACAGCTGTGGAAACACAGATAAAATTTCCATTTCAATCCCATTAGACTGGGGTTTTTTTGGAAGTCAACGATTCCGTGCATGGAGGAGTCACTGTCCAATGGCTGTGGAAAAATAGAGGGATTTTCTATTTTAATCCCATTAAATCTGGGCTCTCTGGAAATCAAGGATTCCATTCATTGAGGAGTTGCTGCCATGGGATCATTGATGGGAGCCTGTCCAATAGAAGTGGAAAACCAGGAATTTTCCACTTCGATCCCATTAAATTGGGGAATTTCTGGAATTTAGCAATTCCCTTCATTGAGGAGTTGTCACCACAGGATCATGGATGGAGCTTCTCGAGTGGCTGTGGTAAAATAAAGGGATTTTCCATTTCAATCCCATAAAATTTGGGATTTTCTGGAACTCAATGATTCCATTCATTGAGGAGTTGCCACCACAGGATCACAGATGGAGCCTCTGGAAAACCAGAGCAATTTTCCATTTTAATCCTATTAATTTTGGTTTTCCAGAAACCAATAATTCTGTTCAGTGAGGAGTTACCACTGTGGTATCAAGGATGGAGCTTCTCCAACAGCTGTGGAAACCCAGATAAAATTTCCATTTCAATTCCATTAGATTGAGGTTTTTTTGGAACTCAACGATTCCATGCATTGAGGAGTTGCTGCCACTTGATGATGGATGGAACTTCTCCAATGGCTGTGGAAAAATAGAGGGATTTTCCATCTCAATCCCATTAAATCTGGGTTTTCTGGAACTCAATGACTCCATTGAGGAGTCGCTGCCACAGGATCATGGATGGAACCTGTCCAATGGCTGAGGAACAATAGAAGGATTTTCCATTTCGATCCTGTTAAATTGGGAGTCTCTGGAACTCAGGTTTTTGCCCAGGAGTTGGAAAGTCTTGGAGGATTTTCCGGGATTTGATCCATGGGGTCTGGAGGTTCTCAGTGGTTGGTGGATCTGAGAATGTCCTTGGGAATGAGGGATTTAATGGAGACTATGGAAACGGATGGAGGGGTGGGGGCAGTTCTGGGATGGATTTGGGAGTGGAATTTCCTAGGATTTTTGGAATGTATGAAATACAAAAGTTGTAGAAACAAATACATAAAATATATAGAATGCAAATTTATAAAAGATAGAAATATAGATATAAACTGTATTATATAGAAAGTAAACAGAGGTAAATATGAATATAAGTATAAATATAAAAGAATATACTACTTCTATATATTTTCTTATATGTTATATATAGTTCTTATATATTACAGCAGATATTGGAATGTATTTATAAATAATATTATATATTATATTATTATATAATATATAATAATATATTATTATATAATATAATATTATTTATAAATAATGTAATAAAATAATAAGCTTTAAGATATATAATTTTATCATAGATGATAATATATTTATTATAATAATATAATAAATTTAATATAATTTATAAAATATTAAAAATACACAATGTATAATTTATATAATATATTAATCTATATATGGTAATATATGTAAAATGTGTTTCTATATGTATTTATATATTTATATAATGTAATATTTATATTATACAACATAAAAATGCTATACATGTGATACTATGTAACACATAAGATATTAAATATAAAAAAAATATATAACATATTTTTTAAAATGATACAAAACTATAAACTATTAAATTTAAAATTTATTAAACATAATTTTAAAACTTTGTTTAAATTATTAAGTTTAAAATTATGTTTAAAATATCTAATTTAATATTTATAATAAATTAACTTACATGAATAACTTATTAATTGATTGATTGTTATTAATCATAAATAATTATTTGCGATTAAATTATAAAACTAACCACACAATTAATTTATATAAATTATGTTTAAAATATTTAAATTTATGCTTAAGATATTAAGCATAAAAATTAAAATAAAAACCATTAAATTATATAATAATTATAAAATGCAAAATTATTAAAATAAAACTCAATATTTCAAACATTTGCTCAGTTTTGTGCCGTGAAGAAAAATGAGGGAACGGCACCAACCTGCCACTTCCAGCTCCACCAAGACTTCCCGGGACACATTCTGGAGGGAGACCTGGCAGCTGTAGGATCCCTGGTCGGAGCTCTGGACGTCCCTCAGGAGCAGGGACACGTTCCCACCTCGGAATTCCCTGTGGAAAAATTCCACCCGGCCCCGATATCGCTCATCCGGCTCCTCCCTCCAGCCCTTCCCATCGTAGCTGCTCACGAGGATCCGCTGGGATTGACCGTGGAATGTCCAGTGGACGGAGAAATTCTCAGGAAGGGGCGTGGATCCCACCTGGCAGGGCAGGACCACCCTGTCCCCGATGATTCCGAGGACGGGAATTTTGGGAGCGCTGAGGAATCCACCTGTTTTCAGGGTAAAATGGGGCTTGGTTCTGGTTTTCCAAGTTGTGTTTCTCAAGGAATTTAATCGGGACTGATTTCATTCTCAACGGGATACGAATTCAGAGAAAAACCAAAAAAATGGGGATGTGTTGCTCATGGATTTATCCTTTGGTGTTTTGAACAATAACTCGATTTCTTGGCTATTAAAGCATTGGGAAAGCCTGGAAAAATTGATGGAAATGGCAAATTCCATCCAAAATAGAAGGTTCAAATCTGGGATTTACCTCCAGAAAATTCCAGGTGGGAATCACCAGCCCTGACAGCGGTTCCCAGGAAAGTTTGGAATGTCCCAGGGCCTGGAATTCATCCCTACAGTGCTGGGAAATGAGGGGGCTCTCAGATTCCCAAGGATACAATGAGGTGTTCCTTAGACATCCCCGTTCTCCCAGCACAGGATTGGGATGCAGGTGATAAAATCATGGACAATTTCTTGGACGTTTAAAGCATTGGGAAAGCCTGGAAAAATGGATGGAAACAGCAAATTCCATCCAAAATAGAAGGTTCAAATCTGGGATTTACCTCCAGAAAATTCCAGGTGGGAATCACCCGCCCCGACAGCGGTTCCCAGGAATGTCCCAGGGCCTGGAATTCATCCCTACAGCACCAGGAGATGTTGGAGCTCCCAGATTCCCAAGGATACAATGAGGTGTTCCTTGGACATCCCCGTTCCCAGAGGCTCTCCCAGCAAGGGTTTGGGATGTGGGTCATAAAATCATGGAATACCCTGAGCTGGAAGAGGATCATAGTCCAAGCCCTGGCCCTGCACAGGACAATCCCAACAATCCCTGAGAGTGTTATCCCAACGCTCCGCGAGCTCCGGAATGTTTGGAGTCGCTGCCATCTCCCTGCGGAAAAGGAACCTTTTCCAAGTTAAATCCCTCATCCTCGTTAGGTTGTAATAAATGTTTTGGAGCAGGAATTGGCCGTTTTATGGGAACAGATCCCAAAGGGAATTGTCCTCACCTGCAGCCAGGTGGGAGCCGGGCTGGAATGCCAGGACTGGGAGCAGCACCAGCCACCAGAGCTGGGGATCCATGGATGATCCTGGCTCGATGCTCCGGAACTCGCGGAATTCCCTCGGCCCCTTCCCGATGGGAAACCACGAGAGAAGGGAGAGAGGAACAAACGGAGAAATGTCTGTGAAGGACGATGAGTTTTCCCATGGAAACGGGATTCCAGGAGTTTTCCTTCCTGCGGATCCCCGTGTGATTTTAATCCATCCATTAAATCCTCCCGTGGTTTCTCTGAGGTTCCTCATTCCTGTTTTTCCCCTTTCACTGAGGAATTCCAAGCATTTTGTGGGATCTTTGAATGTTATTTTGAGATCAGATTTTGGTGGGGTTTTGATGTTATTTTGATATTGGATTCTGCTATTGGATTTTGGTATTATATTTTCATAGTACGTTTCAACAGTATATTTTGATATTATATTTTGACATAATTTTTAATATTAAATGTTAACATAATATAAAATTATTAATACTATAACATTATGATAATATTTTATTATTATATTAAAATATAATAGTTTGATACCATATATTCTATTATATATAATATTCTATTCTTATATTATTTATTATTATATTATTATACTTGGATATTATATTTAGATATTTTTATATTGTATTTTGATACCATATTTATACTATACATTCTATTAAATTATTAATATCACAATATTAATCTCATATTATTATATTTGGATATTTAAATATTGTATTTAAATATTAGATTATGTCATGTTATATATTAAGGTTATATTCAATTATGAATATTATAATATTAATTTAATATTTTATTATTTTATATTATATTTCAACCCTTTATTTTGATCTATTTTAATATATTTGGAGATTATATTTTGATTTTATAATTTAACATTATATTTTGTCATCGTGTTTTATTATTTTGTTATAATTCATCTTTAAAATAGATAATATATATTATTCTCTCATTAGAATTATTAATTTATATTTTAAAAATTATTTGTTTTTATTATTATATAATATTTATGCAATAAATAATGTATGCTATAATTATAATTTAATTTATTTTAATAATAATTGCAGTTAATTTATAGTGTAAAAATACATACGGTAATAATTATATTAATATATTTATTTAAATGTAATGATATGAAATAGGTTTT
This sequence comes from Zosterops lateralis, assembly GCF_965231275.1. Classification (NCBI taxonomy): domain Eukaryota; kingdom Metazoa; phylum Chordata; class Aves; order Passeriformes; family Zosteropidae; genus Zosterops; species Zosterops lateralis. The sequence goes on from NC_139797.1 coordinate 1,513,818, forward strand.
ATTAAAATAATTATAATAATTATATATTTCAAGATCATATTTTGATAATATAATTTTATATTGTCCCCAAATTTCTGTAGAATCAAGGAATGGCTCAGCTTGGAAAAAACCCTTTCAACCACCAAATCCAATAATTTTGTATCCAAAAAATTCCAAATAGAAATAAATCCCCAGGAGCAGCAGGGTCTTGATCCCGCTGTTTGAAAGGGAATTCCGTGATTTTATGGATCTGGCTCCAAGGATTTCCTGCTCTGGGTGAAGATAAATGATCAAACTGAGCAGCGAGCTGGGAATTAATCGGGATTTAATCCCCATTTCCTGGGATTTAATCCCCATTTCCTGGGATTTTTTGTTTCCCTCCATGTCTCAAATCACAGATAAATCCCATGGAAAAGGAATTCCCATGGGAAAAGGGCCCCGCATTCCTCCCCATCCGTGCAAACAATTAATTTATTCCTGCTAAAAGAATTTATCCCAGTTCAATGAATTAATCCCGGTTAATTCAGGTGGTTTTTTTCCATGGGGAATTCTGTACCTGAGTGGGAAGGACCCGGCGGCTCCCCGGGGACGGGGTTGGGATCAACCTTTGTCCTGGGATTTATGGTCACTGGGAGCTGAGATTGGAACTTTCCGGAGGGGCCGGAGGGGGTTGGAACTTGGGAAAATGTCCAGAAAATCCCGTCCCAATTCCCGAGTCACTGCCCGGAGCTGGGAGAGCTCGAGATGTTCCTCCTCATCCTCCCGTGGGAAACCATTCCCTGCTCCATTCCCAGGGTTTAGTGGGAAAAATGGATTTCACAGATCAAAAATTCCGGGAATAAAGGGAAATCCCGGAGGTGGGATAAACACCATGCTCGGTTTGGGGTTTCTTTTTCCCTGGGAATGGTGTTGGGTGTTTTTTGGGATGGGGTTATCCTGGTTTTCTTCCTTTTTCCTATGGAAATTCCAAGTTTAATTTGGGATTATTCCTTTTTTTGGTGAGGGAGGGAAGTTGGAGGTTTTTTTTGGGGGGGATGGAGTTTTTTTGGGTGGGTGGGGCAAAATTTTTCTTGGTGTTTTTCCTTCTCCTTTTGTCATGGAAAATTTTATTGATGGGGATTTAGTGATTAATTAAATCACTATATCAATTTTAAAAAGTAATAGAATACAATGCAATAAAATGCAATAAACCAAAACAAAAATAAAACAAAATTTCCTTGATTTAAGGGGGGGAAAAAAAGGGAAAATATTTCACACTTGGAAGAAATTCCTCTCTGTGAGGGTGGTGAAGCCAAGGCAAAGTTTTCCCAGAAAAGTGTTTGGAATATTTTTGAGGAAAATCCCCACAAGTAATCACAAAACAGGTTTTGATCTTCCACCTGGAGCCAGAACTCAGCATATTCCATGAATCCCGTGGATTTACAGGATGGTCCCCAGTGTGGAGAGAGGGAAAATCCTCAAGAGAAACCAGCTTTGATTTTCCTTGGATTGGGAGAGTCTGTGAAATTCCAGGAGATCCATCCAGGAGGTGATAAAACCATGACATTTATCCAAGGAAACCCAGTCCCAGATTCCCTGAAAACCTTGTTGTTTTTGGGTCCTGGCCATGTTTGATCCCACCTGGAATCACCATAAATCCTGGAATTTTGCCTTATTTGTTAGTCCTGAAGGGTGGGAATCTCGTAAGTCAAATGATTTTCCAGCTCCCTGCCCAACCTGACTCCCTCCCTCTCCCTAATCCAGAAACAAAACTGGTGTAGGAACAAACAAAGCTGGAAAAAATTGGAACTTTAAAGACTTAATCCCACAATTGCTCCATATCCGTGGATTCCCACCTGGTCTCTGTGTTGTGTATTCCCAATTTTAACTCAGAGTCTTCCTGGTGGTATGATCTACCCCTATTTTGGGATTCTCCACCTCTCCTTCCCGAGGTTTTCTGAATTGTGGGAAAACCAGGCTGGAAAAGGAGCTGCCCTGTGCAGGATCTGAGGATTTGAAACCCTTTCCTGCTGCTCTTTGGATCAGCGTGTGCCATAAACAGAACCTTTGGAATTTCCAGATCCAGGCTGTGGAGATTGGCTGGAATGTTACACCTGAAGGAAAAAGAGTCTTTTGTGGTCAAAGTCCCTTTCCAGAACTTGCAGGATTTAGTGCAAGTGTTCCTGGAGTCTGCCCCCTCTCAGATGTGGGAAAGATCCGTGTCCAGGGAATACAAAAACTCCTCAATTCCCTAATCCACGTGGAATTCAACATGGATATTCCAGATCCAGCTGCTCAGGAAAGTCCGTCTGAAGTAGAAATGTCCATGATGAGGGCTTTTGGGAGAATACTGAAATGAGGGGTTTTCAGAGAATACTGAACTGGGAGGAAGTTGTTATTGATATTCCCCAGGGAATGATTCCTGGCTGAAATTCTTTTTCAAAAAATTGAAAAAAAAGTCATCTCTCGATGGAAATTCATGTTATTTGTACGTGGTTTCAAGTAAAGTTGTTAATGATCATTTAATGTTAATTTATTTGCTGCCTTGAATGAATTACACAATCTGCTCATGCCTTTGTGTATCAGGGCAGGCTTTGGTGACATATTGTCTCTTATAGGGCTCACCAAAGGCAGTCTCTGTACCATACAGGGCACCCCAAAGGCAGTCCCTGTACCTTACAGGGCACCCCAAAGGCAGTCTCTGTACCTTACAGGGCACCCCTAAGGCAGTCCCTGTACCATACAGGGAACACCAAAGGCAGTCCCTGTACCTTACAGGGCACCCCAAAGGCAGTCTCTGTACCTTACAGGGCACCCCAAAAGCAGTCTCTGTACCTTACAGGGCACATCCAAGGTAGTCCCTGTGCCTTACAGGGCACCCCAAAGGCAGTCCCTGTACCTTACACCTCACCCCAAAGGCAGTCCCTGTGCCTTACAGGGCACCCCAAACGCAGACGCTGTACTTTATAAGGCACACCAAAGGCAGTCCCTGTACCTTACAGGGCACCCCTAAGGCAGTCCCTGTACCTTACAGGGCACTCCAAAGACAGTCCCTGTACCTTACACCTCACACCAAAGGCAGTCCCTGTGCCTTACAGGGCACCCCAAAGGCAGTCCCTGTGCCTTACAGGGCACCCCAAAGGCAGTCCCTGTACCTTACACCTCACCCCAAAGGCAGTCCCTGTACCTTACACCTCACACCAAAGGCAGCCAGGGGCACATATACTATCTTGGAAACACCTCTTTAAATACTTTTTTAGCCTGATGCAGATTCATAAACTATTATGCATTGTTCAAACATTTGTTTGAGTTTAGATGTTCTTTTGCTTGGTTTTAACCTTTGACTTGTTTTCACACCACCCTGTAGATTAAATCAATATATTTTATTTCTCCTCGTGGTTTCATCCTGTTGTTCTTACCCTCTCTGATAATGGAGAGTCAATAACTTCTTCCTTCAGGGTTGTGGCTTCTGTTACTGTTATCTTCATCCAGATAGGGTAATACACAAACGTGAGGAATTAATTACTTAATTGCCTTCACCATTCTTTGTGTTAGTTACATGAATAAAGGCATTTCACACTACTATTGCTATGTATTGTTTACAGCAAAAATAAAACTATATTCATGCAGCAAAGCTATTCCAACATTATACATGCAGCATTCCCTTTAATATTGACAAAAAGCCAGTAATATGATACATATTTATAACAGGTTCCAACCCATGCTGCCGGTCACACCTGGCCTCGGACACAAACCCCTTTATTTCCAGAATGGCAAGTGGACAAACCCAAATCCTTCACCCTGGCCCTGTAATGATGTGGGGAGGTGTGGGGGTGTAGGAGCAATTCCTCCTTGTTTCCCTCTCACTTTTCCTCTCACGCTTCCCACCCTTCTGTCCCTTCACATTTCCCATCATTTTGGCTCGTTTCCTGCGTTTTTTCCCCTCGTGTTTCACACCCATTTTTCCTCTCATTTTGTGTCTTTCCCCCCCGCCATGTTTCCTTCCCTTTTCCCTCTCACATTTCCTGCCCTTTTCTCCCCTCACGTTTTCTGCCCTTTTCCCCCTCACGTTTCTCACCATTTTTTCCCCTCTCATATTTCCTGTCTTTCCATCCCCTCACATTTGCCATTGTTTTTTCCCTCATGTTTCCCACCTTTTCTCCCCTTCTGCTTTGCACCGTTTCTTCCTCCCAATTTCCATCCCTTTTGCTCAAGTTCACTGTCCTCCTTTGCCTTCCATTTCCCACCCTTTTCTCCCTTCAGGTTTCATGCCCTTTTCTCCCCTCATGTTTCCCGCACTTTCCTCCTCTCATATTCCTCACCCGTTGGTCCCCTCACGTTTCCCGCTCTTTCCTCTCCTCACATTTCAAGCCATTTGTCCCTTCTCATGTGCCATCATCTTTTCCCTCACATTTCCCACCTTTTCTCCCATTCCGTTTTACACCCTTTCCCCCTCACATTTCTTGTCCTTTGCTCAAGTTTCCTGTCCCTTTTTGCCTTGCATTTCCAGCCCTTTTGTCCTCCTCACCTTCCCCGCCATTTGGGCCCCTCATGTTTCCCGACACTTTCCCCCCTCATGTTTCACACCCTTTCCTCCGCTCACGTTTCCTATTTTTGCCTCACCTTTTCTGCCCTTTCCCCCCTCATATTTCACACCCTTCTGCCCTCACAGTTCTCACTGCTTTTCCCCCTCCTGGTCCTGCACTTTTGTCCCCTCACATTTCCCTCCCGCAAGTTTTGCTTTTCCTCTCGATTTCTCCCCTCCTGCTGGGTGTCTCCATGTCCGTCCACCTCGCTGTCATCACAGGCCTTGGTCTCCTGTGTCCTCCATAAGGTTTGGCAGCTCAGGGCTCTCGCTTTGTTCCATTGCTGCTTTTAGTAAATTGTTCTTAACTCAACCTGTGACCTTTCACTTTTTTGCCTGCAGTTCTCTCCTCCATCCAGCCGCAGAGCCGAGGGCAGGGGCAGTGAGAGAGCAGCGCGTGGTTTGGAACGTTTCAGTGGCAGCACCAGAGTGGGGAAAACTGGGGTGTCACAAAGGGCCCCCTGTGACCCGTCACCTGCCCCTGGCAACGGCTCCTGGGCTGTGTTGGCGTGGAACCAGCCCCCAGCCCGCAGTGTCCGGCTGGACAGCGACGGGACAGCACGGGAGCAGCAGCTGGGGACAAGCCTGCGACACAGCTCACATCTTGCCCTGCAGCAGGGAGGTGTTTACCTGACCAAGTCTTCCCCCTTCCCTATACTTATCCTTTTTCTCCATTCTGTACAATGGAGAAGAGACCCCCAAGACGGCCCAGGGTGGCCTGGGAGGAGGCGGCGGCTTCTCAGGAGAGCAGCTCTGTAGAGGAGCCCTACGAGGTGACCATGGTGCAGCCACTGCAGCCCAGTGAGTGAGGGGCTCTGTGGCGCTGGGCAGGGCTGGGTCCCCACGCTGGGATCAGGTTTCCCCGGCACAGGGGCGGGCAGTGGGGATGGCAGCGGTGGGAGTGATGCCGGAGCGCCGGGGCTGCTCAGGGCAGGACACCAGCCCCGGCACAGGCTCTGCCCAGGAGGGGGACAGCAGAGGGGCCCCAGCTCCTGATCCGGAGCATGGCCAGCAAGGGTCAGTGGCTAGCCAGGGGCAGTTGTGCTGTGGGATGCTGGACGTGTCCTGCCCTTCTGCTGGCGTGCTCCTCAGCCGCAGGCATTGAGCATTAGCCCACCATGCCCTCCTCCAGCAGGGCAGCTCCTCTGCGGGGCACCCTCCACTAGGGAGATACACAGAAAGGCCATGCCAGGGGAGCGGTCCTGGCCGGGGCAGAGGGCCGATCTGCTCTGTCCTGTCACGGCACCCTCTGCAGCTCTCTCTTCTCTCCCTCTCTATTAGATGCCGGCTGGGTCCCTGTTGATGCACGGGAAGCCGTGGACTTCATCCAGGCCTTTGCCAGCAGCCCCCAACAGGTACCCATGGCCTGCTGCACCGTGGCTGTGCCCAGCCAGGGCTGCTGGTTCTGCAGAGCAGCTGCTCCCACAGGACACTGTTCTTGCACCCCAGGGCTCTGGTCCTGCTGGCTGTGTGTCCTCCCTTCACACTGCCCCATTGTCTCTGTCTTGACAGTTCCAGGAGAATGACCAGAAACTGAAGTTCCTTGACAGCATCTGCACCCTGTGCAGAGATGCCAAGGCAAATGGCTTCTCCCAGGATCTGGATAATTTCTGCTGCAGATACAAGCTGGGAGCGATCATCCAGGTGAGGGATCATCCTCAGAGTAGCGCTCTGGGGAAGGGGCAAGGACCCCCAGCAGCCTGTGAGGGCAGCGCTTGGGCCAGGCAAGGCTCTGGTGGCAGTGGGTGCTGGCAGCTGCCAGGTTCCAGCCCAGCTGTGCTCTGCAGGTGCTGCTGAAACTGGAGCCCAAGCACGAGCTCTGTAGCCAGGTGCGGCGGCTCGCCATGCTCGCCCTCGCCGGACTGAGGTACCGGCCCATGGTGCCCGCAGACCCCTGCCCAGCTCCCTGTGCCCACCTGCCCATCCCTCCTGGCAGCCCTGCCCTGTCTCCTGGTGCTGCAGGAGACCTTGAGGCACTGCGCCTATCACTAGTGTCAAACGGAGCCCTTCTCTCTTTCCAGCACACTGGGGATGGCGCTGGAGAAGAAGAGAAAACTGTTAAGAGTCTGCTTCGACAGCATCTTTTTCCTTCGTCCACGTGGGGAAATGCGCAGTCTGGACGCCTCTCTCTTTACTCGGGTAAGTGCTGGGTGGACTGGAGGAACCTCCAGTCCTTCTGGGCTGCTCCTGACCTTCCCATGCTGCCTTAGGACCAAAGATCCAAGGTAGGTCATGGTCACAGTTTCACTTTCCCACCATCATCCCTTCATCCCTTGCCAGGCTCCAGCAATACCAGCTGTTCTGACTGCCTGCTCCTGTGTCCCTTCCCTCACAATGGGAGTTCAGATCAGTCTCCTGGGGGTAGGAGGGATAGCAGAATCACAGACTCTCCTCTGTCATCCTTTTAGACCCTGAATGCCATGGATACTATGCTGGAAGTGATGGTGCTCAACTCTCCTGCCTCCAAGATCAAGATCCTTCAGGACATCTTGGAGGTCTGACCAGAGCACAGAGTGGGGGGGTCAGAGGACTGTTCCTCACTCTGGAGGGGAAGGAGCCTGGGGTTGTGTCTGGTCTGGTCCTGCTTCTGCCAAAGGAATCCTGTCCCAGCCAGAACCAGGACATCCCCACTGCCGTGCAGGCAGAGTGCACTGCAGGGAGGGTGCCCAGCTGCCCTGGGGAAGTAGCAGCTGGTCCAGGCTCTGCTGGAGCACAGCAGAGCAGAGCAAAGTCCCTGCCTTCTCTGCTGCTTACCAGCTATTCCTGGGGCCTGTGTGCCAAGCCTGGAGGGCCACCATGGGCACGAGCCCCCCTGAATGCTTTGCTTGAGGGCAGAGAAAGCCTGGAGGGATGGTGCAAGTGTGTCTCAGGAGCAGAGCTGAGCCACTGCTGCTGCTGGAGTGGGTGTCTGCCTGTGAGGCTTACCTGCAGCTGCTCTCTTCTCTCTTCCAAGGAACTGCTGGATTACATTGACAGAGTGGCAGTGCAGGAGAGGGTCATGGACAGAGTTAGGCGGCTGAGCCATTTGCTGGCCAACCCTTCCATTATGCAGGTAAGGACCCACCGCTCTCCAGCCAGGCCATCCTGTGCCCTGGTACAGCCCTAAAGTGCCTTCAGGCCTCAGCTGCCGCCCTCAGCCCTTCTGCTCTTCTGCCTGCCTCCCCCAGGCTGGGCAAAATGAGGAGAGTGGTGCTGCCAGTGGACAGGTCCAGATCCCAGTCCTGGGGAAGCTGTTGGGACACCTGCTGTTCAACTCCTTCAGGACTGAAAAGACAAGCCATATGGCCCTGGATAGTCTCTGCTCCCTCTTCACATTCACCTGTTCTCAGAAATGTAAGAGAAGCTGTGGTGGGCTGCATCCCCTCACACAGTCACATCCCCAGATACATCTGCTTGTCTTCTTGGGCTTTGTGATAGCTCCTTTTTTTGACTGGTGCAGCTGCCACCATGTCCCCAATGCTGCTGTCACCTCTGCTCCTGCCCCACACACTCTCTTCCAGCCTTTTGATGGTCCCATGTGGCTGAGCTGCTCCTCCATGCAGGAGTCAGCCCCACTATGCCCCTTCCCCGTGTTCTCTGGACAGCTCATGTCCCTGCCTGCCAGCCCTGCAAGCCCTTCCCCCTGACCAGTACTGCAGCCAGGGTGTAACTGGGGGCGGCATGCAGAGCTCCAGGGGCTCGGAGCTTCCTGGGCCAGCAGCACTGGGTACAGACACTGGAGGCAGGTCTCCCTTTCCACCAATGCCCACCACCTCCTCCCGTGACCGACTGCTCCCCAGCCATTCCTGCATCCCAACGCTTGTCAGGGTTGGGTCAGCTGCTGGCACAGCGCCTGTGACTCACCGCTGCATCCGTGTTTCCCCTCTCTTTAGATGCCACACCATCAGAGGTTCATGCTGGGCTTCCAGCATACCGGGAATCTGAGATCACCTCCTTGTTGAATACACCCAGCACCTGGACAGCTCAGGTAACAAGCCCTCCGCCTTGCTGGGCTTGTCATCTGTGGCATCAGCAGGGGATTTCTGTGTGCAACAGAAATCTGGTTCTGGTGCAGAACCAGAAGGGCTGTCCCTGGCAAGAGGGTTCCCATTGTCCCCAAGCAGGAAACACTGTGGTGTCCCAGAACCAGCAGCAGCAGCTCCCCAGCCCTGCTGGCCAACAGAGAGCCCTGGGTCCTGGGTAGGGCCCGTGCCCCATGTCCGAGAGCCCAGCCCTCCTCCCTGCCCCGGGGCCATCCTCATCCTCCCCTGCACAGGGACTGTGGGCACTGCTGCCAGCTTTCCTGTGGCCACTGCCTGGCACTGGCCTCTGATAATTCCTTCCTGCCACAGGCCTTTGAGAAATACCTCAGACCTGCTGAGAGGACAGGTGTTGTCCTTGCTGCCATCGAGATCTTGGGACGCTCCAGCCTCCTGGACAAGAAAGGGCCAGAGGAGTTTCTAGAGATGGCCATGAAATCCCCTGAGCAATGGCTGACAGATGTAAGTGGCCTGTGGCTGGGTTGCCCTGGCCTTGAGCCCTGTCAGGTTCCTGCCTCCCTTCCTCCCAAAGCCAGGCGTGTGAGGCTCCTGAGGCCACCTTGAGTGTTAGGATCCTGCTTTTGACACCCAAATAATGTTAGGATCTGGTCATTCAAAGATGCCTCGGCCAAAGTTAAGGTGTAAACAAGACCATGTGCCAATGTACAGCCACATGATTAAATGTAACAGTAAATGGGAGGTAGAAAAATGGGAGGTAGAAAAAGAGGGGGAATAAGGAAGACAGACACAGATTACAGAGCAAGACTGTCACCACCACATGGCTCCCTGCAGCATCACACTGGCCCTTCTTCTTCTGATCTTCTCGGTGCTGGGGATCCCCTAGTGTTCTTGAGGTACCAATTTTATCCCGGGTATCCACAAGGTGTCTGTGTGGTTGACACAACTTGGGTTGGCCTGTGTGCAAGCAGTTGTTTCCTTTTTCCACAGTTTGCCCGTGTGGGAATTATTGTCCACACAGGTTACCCAAATCTGCCTCACCTGTCATCTGTTATTTTTGCTGTCTGTGCTTCTCCCAGAGTCTGCACAGTGGCATTTTGTCTGCTCTGCTGATTCCAAACATCTGTTCAGACCTGGAATTAATCCCTTCCTTTTTGCCATCTGTGCCTGCTGTTGTGACTAATGTTATGTGAACTTCCTTCTTTGGCAGTGCTTTGAGATGAGTTAATTGTGTTCTTTAAGTCCCGACAGAGGGATGGGCAGGGCAGCCCAGGGCAGGGCAGCCCAAGACAGGGCTGCACTGCAGTGGCAGCACCACCCTCACCTGTGTTTCCTCCAGGTGCCAAAAGTCGTGAGACACATCTTTGCCTACTGTGATGAGAAAAACACAACAACTGCTCACAGCTTTTGCACACTGCTTGTCCTGATGGCAAATAAGTGGCCTGGGCAGGTCATTGCAACAGCTCTGGAGGTTGCACCAATATTCAGGTACCCTCTGACAGCCCAGAGGGTTTGTTCCCTGTGGGGAAAGGGACTCCCAGACTCTCTGGCTGCCAGACCCAAGGAACACTGCAGGACCCCCAAAGGGAGCAGGGCCCTCCATCCCACCACGCTTCCCAGCCCAGGCCCACAGCAGCCAGAGCTGGCCAGGCAGCCCAGAGCCAGCTCACTGCTGCCAGCCCCATGGGGAACACCCATCGGCCGTGTCCACCTGCCCAGGCAGGGTCCCTGGGCACCCCAAGTCCTGCAGGGCTGGCCCAGGCTGTGCTCTGATGGCCAGGGCAGCCCTGCTGACAGCGCTCTGCCTTGCAGCAACAAAGTCTATCTGTGGAAGGCCATGTTCTCTGTGCGCCAGACTCTGGAGAAGGTTCTGAAGGAGCTGAAAATCCAACTTCAGGACTGGCATAACAACATTTTCACTCAGCAGCAGAAATCGTGCCTCACTTTCTTGGCTGTGAGTTGGCAGGAAAAGCCCAACATGCCCTTGCCCTCAGATGCTGGTGGGAAGTAGGAGCTACACCAGGGGAGCTCTGCCAGCTCTCTGCTGCTTCTTTCCAGATGCTGGTCTCTGATGATGCGAATGAATATGAACTGGATCCATTGTACAAAGACTTGAGATCTCTGATGTACTCAGGAATTGAAATGGTGCCTCTGGTGCTCAGGGCTCTGGTGACGCTGTCAGAGGGAGCTGAGACGGTGAGCAGGCTGCTGCCAGGGGCAGATATGTGGCACCTGGACTCTGAGGTCTCAGGGAAGGTGGTGGCTTGGCCTGGCCTGGGAGTCAGGTGCTGGGGTGACTGCTCCAAACCCCCTGCCTGCCATGGTGTGGTCTGGGGGCTGCCTGGAGATGAACCAGGCACAGACGTTCCCACAGAATGGAAACTGTCTTTCGTACAGGCAAGAAAAATGAAGCGCGTCCTTCGAGAGTTGCTGAAAATCCGTTGGGAATGGCCTTGGGACCATTCACTGATGGTCATGGAAATCTTCCGAAATGTGCTGGGGCACCTGAAGAAAAGCGAGGCCAGCCCCATGGCTGTGAGGGTGGTGCAGAGGCTCTGGCGCCTCTTTGAAGCGGTAAGGCTGATGTAGGAGCCTGAGCCCCATAGAGGGACCCTAGACAATGACAGCTGCCCTGCAGCCCAGCCCTGCAAGCAGCACTGGGAGCAGGCCCTGCTCCCCTGGGCTCTCCTGGGATGGATTTTGAGCCTTGCAGCCCAGCTCTGCTTCTGCCCACTCTGGGCTGGGACCCCAGAGCATCGCCCCTCGCCTCGGCCACCTCAACTGAGCCCCTCGTGGCTGCGGGCGGGAGCTGCTGTGTGTGAAGCTCACCTTTCCTCCTTCCTACCAGGAGGAAGACCGCGTGAGGGAGTGCTCCATCTGCCTCTTCAGAGACCTGCTGGACAAAACAGTGTGTGTGGACAAGTATGTCATGAAGAAATACGCATGGAAGGCCCTGGTGTGCCTCCTCCTTCACATGAATGACCAGGCCCCCAGTGTGGCCAAGGTACTGATGTCCTGGCTGAGCACTGACTCAGAGATGGGGGGCTGACACCCCCTGGGGGTCTTGGGAATCACAGTGAGGGCTGATGGTAGAGGGGAGTGTTCCCACTGAGAAGCCCCTGGGAACCAGGGCCAGCAGTGCTGGACAAGCTGGCACAGCCATTTCCACCCCCTGCCCTGCCTTCTCCAGCAGGGCTCGGCAGCAGCCTGGCAGAACTGAGGCCTGGACATGTGTGTCCTGAAATGCTTCACAGCTCTCCCCACTGGTCTCTCCACAGTGCTTTGCACCTCAGTCCTTGATTCTCAGGGTGTCCCCAAGAGACCCATGGATACTTTGGCAAGGGCATGTCCCAGCTTCCTAAGGGCATGGTGATCCCAGGAACAAAGTCCTAGTCTCCTTCCACAGGCCATGGTGCCACCTCCCAACTTCTGTCCCACAGGCCTCCAAGGAAGCCGTCCTGGCTACAGCAGAACTCCTCAAGTGGAAAGAGCTCAAGCACCTGGCGCAGACAGAGCAGACGTGGAGGATGGGCGAGTGCTTGGTGAGGACAATCCCCAGGCTGGCTGAGGCCTGCCCCGCACACCCTGCCGGGGCTGGGAGCTCTGCATGGCCCAAAGCCTGGAGCTGCAGCCTTGCTCATGTCTCAAGAACAGCAGCCTCCTCCATCCCCATGTCCCCTCCATGCCCCCAGCGTCAGGGAGGGCTCTGAGCCATGGGGGTGCTGGCAGGAGGGACTGCTCTGGCCAGCTGGGGGCCTCTGAGAAATGCCAACACCTCTGTGCTCTCTCCAGCTGGCCAAGGACAGCAGCAGGGCTGAACGGTTCGTGTGGGCCAGCCAGCCCTACCTGCTGAGCCCTCAGACCGCCATGCGAGAGGCGGCCCTCAGGTTCATTGGTGAGTCCCAGTCCCCAGGGTCCCTCCTGGGGCAGCCTGGCCCCGTCCCCCCAGCCCTGGGGCTGCCACGGGCAGGGCCTCGGCCTCCCTGTGCCCCCGTGCCAGCACAGGTGGCTTTGGTGGCCGCCTTGCCCAGTGCCCCCCCAGGCTGCTGAGGGGCTCAGGCAGGGCTGGGGGCCACGCTGCCGGGAGCACAGCGGGGAGCAGGGGCTGATGGAGCTCTGTGCCCAGGGCTGGCTGCACGGCACCTGACAGAGCAGAGTGAGGACACCCAGGCTGAGGTCCTCTTGGGTGAGTGGGGAGCCAGGGATCGGGGGAGCTGAGGGGTCCCTGCACACAGAGGGGCTCAGTTGGGCTCTCTTTGTGTTGTAGAACTCGACACAATGAAAGCCAGAGACAAGGATGCCTCCCTCCGTTGCCTGGCAGCTCAGACCACTTTGATCCTGGAGTCTCTAAGGAACCGGCGAAGATCAGGATTCTCCCTGCGCAGGCTGTGGTGCTGGCACCACTGAGCAGGGAGGGACCTTCACTTAAGTCTTGTCAGGGCCACAAACTGAAACACCTGCTGAATCATGAGGTATGGAAAGGATGCCCTGGCTTTCTAAGGTCCTTCACTCCCAGCATTTCCATGACCGCTGACTCCATCATCGCCCTGACCTGTAGGGAGCCATTCCCCACAGCCCCTGAGCATGGTGTGAGGTGGTCTGGAAGAGGGGAAGGGAAGGGTGGGAAATGTGAGGGGACAAAATGGTGGGGAATGTGAAAATAGAAAAGGGTGAGAAATATGAGGGGAGAAAAAGGGTGGGAAACGTGAGGGGAAAAGGGCGGGAAACGTGAGGGGAAAAGAGTGGGAAACGTGAGGGGAAAAGGGCGGGAAACGTGAGGGGAAAAGGGCGGGAAACGTGAGGGGAAAAGGGCGGGAAACGTGAGGGGAAAAGAGTGGGAAACGTGAGGGGGGAAAAGGGCGGGAAACGTGAGGGGGGAAAAGGGCGGGAAACGTGAGGGGAAAAGGGCGGGAAACGTGAGGGGGGAAAAGGGCGGGAAACGTGAGGGGGGAAAAGGGCGGGAAACGTGAGGGGAAAAGAGTGGGAAATGTGAGGGGAGAAAGGGCAGGAAACATGAGAGAAAAGGGTGGGAAACATGAGGGGGGAAAAGAGCAGGAAATGTGAGGGGAGAAAAGAGCAGGAAATGTGAGGGGAGAAAAGACAGGGAAAAATGAGAGGGGAAAGGGCTTGTGGCCAGTCCCCTCTGGCTCCTGCCAGATGGCTCAGCTGCCCACCCTCAACCCTTCTGCTCTTCTGCCTGCCTCCCCCAGGCTGGGCACAATGAGGACAGAGGTGCAGCCTGTGGAGAGATCCAGATCCCAGTCCTGGGAAAGCTGCTGGGACATCTTTTCAAGTCATTCAAGGCAGAAAAGGCCGTTTTATGGCTCTGGATGGTCTCTGCACCCACTTCATGCTTCTCTGTCAGCAGAAAGGTAAGAGAAGCTGTGGTGGGCTGCATCCCTGTGCACGGCCACGTCCCCCTGGTGCATCTGCTCATCTTCCTGGGCCTTGCAATGGCCCCTCCTGTGCAGCCATGGGGGCTCACGTGGGCTGTTTCTCTCACAGAATCTGAAATAGTGCGGGCCAGAGAGAAAGATCCTGGGTGCTCGGACCTGGCTGCCTAAAATCCTCCAAGATGATTCGGTGTGGCTGGACCCAGCCCCAGCCACAGTCCTGTTAGAACCAACTATAGTTCTAGAAAGTTATTGACTTTATATATGTAATTTATATAAGTTAAAAAAAAATATTAATTATATATATGAAAACAATATATATAATAAAACAATGTATTATGTATAATTATTATATTATTAAATAAAATATATATATATTCTATCTCACGTATATAATTTATCTACATTATGAATATATTATACATATTAATTAGATCTTTATTAGATTTTGAATTAAATACTCTATTTAAATCGATTTCAGAAAAGTTAATGACTGCACAACACAGGTAGCCCCAGCTATGAGTAGAGTGCAGCATTTTTGAAGCAATATGGAAGCAATTAAGTCAAAGCTAGAAGAGCAACTTGGGAGGAAAAGGGAGAGTTGTGGGCAGGAAATGGGAGGAGGAAAATGTGAGAAATGTGAAGGGACAAAATGTCAGAAAACATGAGGGGACAAAATCACAGAGAATGTGAGGGGAGAAAGGAGTGGGAAACATGAGAGGAGAAAAGGATGTGAAATGCAAGGCAAAAAAGGACAGAAAACATGAGCAAAAAGATGGGAAATTATAGGAAAAAAGGGTACAAAACAGAAAGGGCAAAAAGGTGGGAAACGTGAGGGGAAAAAAATGATGGCACATATGAGAAAGACAGGCAAGAAGTGTGAGGGGGAGAAAATGGCAAGAAATGTGAGAAGACAAAATGGCAGGAAATGTGAAGGGAGAAAAGGGTAGGACATATGACAGAAAGAAGACAGGAAATGTGAGGAAAAAATTGTGAGAAACATATGGGGGAAAAGGGCTGGAAATATGAGACCAAAAATGATGGGAAACATGCGGGGATAGAAAGGTGGGAACTGTGAGAGGAAAAATGGTTGGAAACCAAACATTGAGGGGAAAAGGGTGGGAAATGTGAATAAAAAAAGAAAAAATAGTGAGTAAAATGACATGAGCCCAGGGGTCCTTTGTGCGGGGTCCTGCTCAGATGCAGCAGCTTGAGCTGACTCTGTGTTACTGCACCAGGAATAAATGGCTTTATGGAACGAGATTTTCCCTGAGCCCTGGACTCCAACAGTTGAGGTTCTACCATCAACTATGATTTTCCTCATGCCTATTTGTTCCTAACCTATTTGGACATCATGGTGGAGATGCAGCCAGTCTGCAGGACTGTTTTGGGTCACCATGGACACATGGAGCAGCCTTAGTGCTTACACGTGCCCCTCCCCCGTTCCTGCCCCCCTGTGATGGTGGGGGGTGGGGGCCGAGTGCTGGTGCCCCCCTGCCTGCAGCAGATCCAGCGCTGAGGGCACTTCAGGGGTCCCTGAGCATTTGGGGCCCCCTGGGATTTGGGGTGACCCCCCGGGCCCCAGGATCTCCCTGAACACGTTAACACTGCCCGGGCACAGTGAGAAGGTTCAGACCCGGCACGGGGTCCCAGCTCTGTCACCGGCATCGCCCAGGGACCCCCAAAACCTCATGGGAACCCCCAACACCCCTCGGGACACCCCACCCTCCCCGGGATCCCGAAAACATCCCTGGACCCTTCGAATACGCCCCAAGACCGCAAAACCCCATATAGAGCCCCCCAAAACCCTCTCAGGACATCAAATTCCCGCAGGACCTCCCAACACCCCCCTGACCCCCTTGAGAAGGTTTATACCTGGCACAGGGTCCCCATCTCCATCACCGGCAGGTACCCCAAAACAGCCTTGGCTTCCCCCTGGAATCAACTAATCCCCCCTCTCCCCCTTCGGGACCCCTGAAAACCCTTCTCGGGAACCCCCAAAACTCCACCGGGACCCAAAATCCCCCGGAATCCACAAAACTGCCTCGGAAACGCCTCGTTAAACTTTATTACCAGCACCGGGTCCCCATCGTCATCATGGGTATCATCCAGGAACCCCAAAACCCTCCCGGGACCCCAAAAGCTTCCCCGGCACCCCCAAACCCCCCCGAGGCTCCGCTGCCGGAATCAACGGGGGTGGTGTTGCCCTTTTAAGGGGAGTTACAGTGAGAACCGACAACAGCGGCGGCTCTTAAAGCGGCCATGGTAGAGAGAATCCCAAAAATCCACCACGGGGGAGAAAAACATCCAACACAGGGGCTTGGAATGGGGAGCACCCTAAAAATGTCACTTAAAGCCGTCATGATCCTCCCTTCAAAGGGGCTTCTGGCGCTGTGGCCCCACAAACACCCTAAAATGGGGAGGAAAAAACACCCCTGGAGTGGTGGGATCCCATCTGGATCCCCCTTGATTGCTGCGGCCATCGCGGTGCCCCCACACACTCCCACTATGATCCCAGTATAACTCATTCACCCAGGAGCTGCTCCCAGTACGATCCCAGTACATCCCAGTCACTCCCACTCCCGCCATCCCCCTGGGCCCTCTCTGCGTTCCGACCTTTCCCGGCTCCATCCCCGCTCGTCCCGCGGGCTGCGAGGGGCTCGGGAACGGGGCAGGAGGAGGAGGAGGGAGGGAGGAAGAGGCGGAGCGGCAGCCGGAAGAGGGAGGAAGAAGAGCAGAGGAGGGAGCGGGCGGCTCCAGCGCTCCCTGAACCCGCAGCCCCCCGGGACCATCGGCCCCATCCCGCAGGTGCCCGGGGAGGGGGAGCTCGCCCCGAATATCCCGGGTTTGGGGTCCCGGTGTCGGCAGAGCCCCGGCGGGGGGCGGGGGGACACCGGGTTTGGGGTTCCCGGGAGAGGGCCGGGGTTTGGGGAGCCCCTGAGCGGGACTCCTGAGAGAGGAGACCCCCAGAACCCCAAAGCGGGGACCCCGAGAGGGAGCGACCCCTGGGACTGCCGGGACCCCGTTGGGGGGCGCTGGGGCTGGAGGGGCGGGATGGTCGGGAAAGGGGTTCGGGGGTCCCGGTGCCAGCAGTGGCTGCTCCCAGGATGAGCCCAGAGCCCCCTCCCCCGTGTGGTTCCAGTTTCCTCGGCACTCCCTGTATGAACCCAGTCTCTCCCACGCATTCCCTAATATGACGCCAGTTTCCCCCAGTACGTTCCCAGTTTCAGTTGTTCCCAGTTGCCCCTAGAACTGCCCCAGTCTCTCCCAGCAGGGCCCCAGTCACTCACACTTGTCCCCAGTTGCCCACAGCGTGGTCACAGTTCCTCCCAGCACATTCCCAGTGGCTCCCAGTGTGGTCCTTGTCACCACCCGCATGGTCTCAGACACTCCCAGTATATCCCAGTTGACCTTGTGGTCATTTCCAGGCACTCCCAGTTCCCTCAGCATGGTTCAGCTGCCCCCAGTTTTATTCCAGTCACTGCCAGTACATCCCAGTTGTCCCCAGCGTGGTCCCAGCTGTTCCCAGTGTGGTTTCAGTCCTCCAGTTATGGTCACAGACCCTCCCAATATAAGCCATTTGCCCTCAGAATGCTTGTAGTCATTCCCAGTCACTCCCAGTTGCCCCAGGAAGGTTCCAGTTACCCCAGTACAGCCCAGTCACTCCCAGTGATGCCACTCCTGGGATCCCCCACCCCTCTCTGCATTCTTCCCATCACAAGTCTCCTGAGAGGAGTCCCAAGGGCTGGAATTCCCCACCCAGGGTCCCCAGCAAGGCCCAGTTTGGATGTGCAGCTCCCAGTTTTCCCAGTTTCCCTCTCCTTTTCCCCGGGCCGGGTTCCCCCCGGCCCCAGCAGGTGGGAGCAGCCGAGAGCCCCGCGCTGCCCATCCCGACCTGTCCCGGCTCCATCCCCGCTCCTCCCGCGGGCTGCCAGGGCTTGGGGAACGGGGCACCCGGGGTGTGCCTGCTCCTAGGGGAGGAGGAGGAGGGGTGGGACAGGAGGGGTGGGGAAGGGGAGAGAGAAGGGATATAAGTAGGAGAAGGAGGTGGGGTTAGGGAGGAGGAGGAGGAGGGATGGAAGAGGAGGAGCAGGAGCAAAAGGAAGAGGAGGGACAAAGGAGGATCAGGGAAAGGAGAAGGAACCATGAGGTCAAGCACTCCCTGAATTCGCAGCCCCCCACCCATGGGATCATCATCCCCCATCCTACAGGTGACCAGGGAGGGGGAGCTGGGCCCAGATATCCTGGGGATTCCCTGGATTGGGTTTTTTTGGACAGGATGTTTGGAGAATGAAGAACTCCAAAGCTGAGTGGAAAATGCCCCTTGGGGAACACACTGGGGGGTCCCAGTGACAGCTGCTGGCAGAGGCAGCCTGGAGGAGCAGAGCCCTGTGTCCCCCAGGAGCCCAAAGTGGGGAGCCCAGAGAGGCGGGAGTGCTGCAATTGGAGGGACCCTCAACAGCCTGGAGAGGGGCAGGGGGGACTCCTTGGACCCCCTCCACCCTAAAGAAGAGAATGAGGGGAGAAGGGACTCCGGGACCCTCAAAACCCCCAGCATCCCTAAGTGACGAGATGGAAGAACAGGGATCTTTTCTGATTCCTGGGACTCCCAGCAGCCTGGGTAGGGCAGAGAACGAGTAGATGGGGGATCCCCAATACAAGCATGACTCCCTAGCAGCTGGGACAGGGGAGAACCCTTGAACACCAAAGGGGAGAGACCTGAGACAGGGAACTCCTGGGAGGCATTTTCAGGGCTGAATCTGGTGTTTGGGAAGTTTACATGGACCCCAGATGCCAGTGACTTCTTGATGTGGACTTGGGCAGGGACTCAATGTGCTCATCCCTTGTTTTCGTCCCAAATCAGGATTTCCCATTCCAAAATGTTGGCCAGATGGAGGAGGAGACTGCAAGGAAGAGGAAGGTGCCCTGGGACAGCCAGGCAGGTGAGGAGGAAGTCAGTGCCCCTTTCCCCCTCTCTCCTGCTCCATCTCCCAGCCCAGCATGGCCCCCGGCTGCAGGACAACCCCGCTGCCAACACTGCCCTGCCAGGGATGCCCTGGGGGAGATCTTCCCCTTCCCTCTGGCATGGAGGCAAATCCCATCCTCTCCTTGTCCTTCCTTCCCCAGACACTGAGCTGAGGATGGAGACCAGGGAGGACAAATCCCTGCGGCAGAACCTTGTGGAAGAGGCTGTTTTGAGCTGCTCCAGAGCACAGGAATCCAGTGGGGAGGAAAAGCCCCAGAGATCCCACCTGAGGAGGGGCTCCAAACCCAACCCAGGTTGTTCTGAGGAGGAAGGACATGCCCCATGCTGGGAAGGTGGACAGAGCTTCAGCCAGGGCTCGGAGCTGGTGGTCCATGAGCATCATCATGATAGGGAGAAGCCCTACAAGTGCTTGGAGTGCGGGAAGAGCTTCAGCCAGAGCCACGGCCTGATCCAGCACCAGATGATCCACACTGGGGAATGGGCCTACGAGTGTGGGGTATGTGGGAAAGGCTTTACCTGCCATTCCAACCTTATGACCCACCAACGCATCCACACCGGGGAGAGGCCTTACGAGTGTCCAGAATGTGGGAAGAGGTTTCAGACCAGCTCCCATCTCCTCGAACATCAGCGGATTCACACAGAGGAGAGGCCCTTCCGCTGCCCCGACTGCTGGAAGGGCTTCAAGCAAAACTCCCACCTCGTCACCCACCGGCGCATCCACACCGGGGAGAGGCCCTACATGTGTGGGGAATGTGGGAAGAGCTTCTCCCAGATCTCCAACCTGATCTGCCACCAGAGGATCCACACCAGGGAACGGCCCTACAAGTGTGAGCAATGTGGGAAGAGCTACAGCAGCAACTCCAATTTGATCAGCCACCAGAGCATCCACACTGGGGAAAGGCCATACAAATGTGGGGTATGTGGGAAAGGCTTCAACCAGAGGTACAAACTTACCATGCACCAAATGATCCACACTGGGGAGAACCCCTATGAGTGTGCCGAGTGTGGGAAGGGGTTTCAGACCAGCTCAGATGTCCTCCAGCACCAGCAGATTCACATAGAGGAGAGGCCCTTCCAGTGCCCTGACTGCGGGAAGGGCTTCAAGCAAAACTCCGCCATCGTCAGGCACCGGCGCATCCACTCTGGGGAGAGGCCCTACGAGTGTCCCCAGTGTGGGAAGAGCTTCACCCAGAGACCTCACTTGATCAAACACCAACGGATTCACTGGTAAGGGAAGCCCTGTGAGTGCCCCAAGTGTGGGAAGAGCTTTGTCCACTGCTTCAACCATATCCCCCATCAGAGGACCCACACTGGACAGTGCCCAGGATCCCCACAGGCACCTGGATCAATGCAGGGGCAGGAACATCTACTAGGACTCTGATCGACATTGTAAATGAATTAGGAAGGGATGATTTTATTTTTTAATTTACAGCCCAAAAAATCTGTTTTGCCCTGTTGTTTCTTCTGATGGCATCAAGCTAAGTGGGATGATCTTGGAGATCTTTTCCTGGCTGAATAATTTCCGTGTTTATGCCATCAAAACACCCAGAATTGGGGTAAAATTATACAAAATTAAGTGAGGAGATCTAAAGCTGAATCATTTCACTGGGATTTGAGTGTGAATTTGGGGTTCAGGAGAATTACCAGAAGGATTTCGATGTTCTGGGAGCACCGAAGCCAAGGGACATGGCCATGATCTCATAGCTGTTGCAGCAGAACATGTCCACCTGAGCCCATCTGTTCTCCAGGAATTCTGGTTGTCTGTACCAGTCCCTGGCCTGGGTCTCCCCATCTGGGGTGTCCCCCCCAAAGTTCCCAAATTGCTGCTGAAGTGCCCAAGCTGCTCCTGGCTGTGGATGTTCCTGGGCACCAATCTCCTGGTCAATGCCATGGGGGGCTGGGAGGGGTTTTAGGGACTCCTGGGCGGGGGCTGAGAGAGGCTTTTGTGCCTCTTGGGGCATTTGTGTTGCTGGGAGGGGGTTTGGGGGCCTTCTGGGGGGTTTGTGAGGGAGTTTTGAGGTTGTGGCAGGGAGAAGTGTGGCTCCTGTGTGGCTTGGAGAGAATTTGGGTGGGTCTTGGGGGAGGTGGGAAGGGGGTTTTGTGGTTTTTGAGGCCATTTACATTGCAGGGAGTTGTTGGGGGTTTGTTGTGGCTGGGAGCTGTGGGATGGTTTGAGGGGTCTGGGAGCGACGTTGGAGCTGGGAGGGGGTTTTAGGGCAGTTGTGACTCCCCCAGACCCAAAAAGCTGCCACCAGACCCTGCCCCAAAGACGCTGCTGGGGTTTGGGGTCTCCATGTTGGGGTTCATCCTCCTGGTGCTGCAGGAGAAGGTGAGGGGGGGTCCCCAGGGGCTGTGTGTGTCCTCCCCAGAGTGTGTGTGACCCCCCCCCACGCTGGTGTCACCCCCTTTTCCTTCCCCACAGGGCTCCTGCCCCAGCTCCTGCTGCCCCCAGGAGGGAATTTGGGGAGGGGGCAGAAGGGGTGTGCAGCCCCTGCTGGGGGATGACCCTGGCCCAGCCCCTTTGTTTAGCACCAAGCTGGGCTTGGGGCAGCAGGAGGAAGAGGCCCAGGGGAAGCAGATCCTGCAGGTGGGACAGGCCTTGGGCTCAGGGCAAGGTCCTGCCCTGCACACCTGGCTCAGCTGTGACCCTGTCCCAGGAAGGGAGCGGGACATTCCCATCTCCACGGATCAGGGCTGGGAGCAGCACTTGGAGCAGGGACATGGAAATACTGGGAGGGACTGGGACCACACTGAGGGCTACTGGGAGTGACTGGGAATGACTGGTGCATGCTGGGGGTAACTGGGATATACAGGGAATGAGTGAGATCACCATGAGGGAAACTGGAACCATACTGGGGACTCTGGGGTGACTGGGAATGAGCATGCTGGAGGCAACTGGGATATACTGGGAGTGTCTGGAACGATTCTGGAGGGGATAACACTGGTTATAGCAACTGGGACCATTTTAGGGGCAACTGGGAGCAACTGGGAGTGACTGTGTCTGTACTGGGGGCCACTGAGATCATACTGGCAGAGACTGGGACCATACTAGGGGCAACTGGGTACAACTGGGATCATACTGGGTGGAACTGGGATGACACTAAAGGGGGACTGGGATCATACTGGGAGGGAACCAGGAGCATGCTGAGGGCAGTTTGGACCATTTTGGGGGCAACTGGGATATACTGGGAGCAAGTAGAACTGCACTGAGGGTGACTCCGAGTGGCTTTGGGCAACTGGAATCATGGGGGCAGCAGCTGGAAGGGAGTGGGAGAGACTGGGAGCATGCTGGGGGCAACTGGGATGTACTGACCCAGTCTGGGAGTGCCTGGGACCATACTGGGAGTGACTGGAACCATGGCAATGGCCTGGGCTGGGTGCTGTGGGGCCTCAGGGTGCACAGGGAGCACTGTGACACTGCGGGGCCTGCTGGAACCAAGGGGACATTGTGACACTCTGGGCCCGCCCTGCCCGTGGGGTGTTCCAGGAGCCCCAGGTGCCCAGGGCAGCAGAGCAGAGCCCCTGGCTCAGGGCTCTGTTTCCTCAGAGCTGGAGCCAAGGAAAGATGGAAGTGGCCCCTTAAAGAAACCCTTGAGTTTCATGCAGTGGCTTTCATTTATTCCCTGGAAGTTTTCCATTGGAACTCTGTCCCTCTGGAAGGGACACACACAAACCAAAGCCCCTCCTGACACCCCTCTGTGGCCCTCTGGGCATGGGGCAGCTGTTCTCAGCTGGCAGCAGGGCTCCGTGCACTCCCACAAGCTCCACTCCTGGGGAACTGGCACCATGCAGGAGCAGCCCCAGACCCCACAGCCTGGGAACGCTGCCCCTGACCAAAACCACCCACCCAACCTGACAGGTCCATCCCTGCCCAGGAGGATGCTGGAGCCTTTGACCTCCCTGGGGATGACCTGGCTGCAATGAAAGAAATCCAGGGCCTGCAGGCTCTGATAGAGGACAAAGAAAGATGAGGGTCAAAATGAAAGACCTGAATTCATCCCACAAAGAAAGGAAATGGCTCCAAGAGATTTCCTGTCTTGGGGAATGGTGAGTATAACAGAACATGGTGTGGCCAAGAGGAAGAGCTGCTGCTCCAACACCATTAGAGGAGCATTTTTCTAAGGGAAGGCAGATAAGGGGTTTTTTGTTCTTATCACCTGTTTACCAGGGCCAGTGTGTCCATGGCATGGGAAGCACCAGAGAGATCCCTCACCACCCAACTGACAGCTGCCATCTCTCCTTCAGCTGCAACATCCTCTAAAGTGCCTCTGTCCACATATTCCATAAGCAGCCACAGTTCCTCAAGGACAAGGTAGCTCAAAGAAGAGAAGAGTGGCCTGGAGATCAATGTGCACAGCTAAATCACCTCATGGAAAAGACTCCAGCTGAGTCTTGTTCCCAGGTTACTTATAAATGAAAACAGAATCAAAGGGAGACACACTCCTTCAAGGCCAAACAGTCCTTGGAATCAGCACAGTCTGAATGAGAAAGGCACATCCCTGAAAAAGGAGATGTCTCAGATGGCAAGCAAGGGGAAAAGGCAGTTTAGCACCAGCAAAGATGAATTTGGCAGCAGGACACAGCCCATCAGCTGGTTCCCCATCCTAACACATCAATGCCACCAGGAACCCCAGGAACAAGGCAAGGCAACTTTCACAGTTCTCCAAGGGAGGGAGGGAGGAGCAGGCAAGGCAAGGCAAGGCATGGTCAGGGAGGGCAAGGCAAGGCAAGGCAAGGGGAGGCAGGACAAGGAAAGGTCAGCAAGGGGCAGGCAGGGCCAGGCAGAGAACTCAAGGCAAGGCAAGGCAAGGCATGGCCAAACCAGGTGTGTACAAGGTACAACAAGGCAGGGTCATGCCAGGCAAGGCAAGGGAGAGGAAGGCAAGGGCAGGCCAGGTATGGGTAGAGCAGACAAGGAGAGGAAGGGGGACGCAAGACATGGAAGTCAGTGGGGGTAGAGAAAGGGAGGGTCTGCAAGGGAAGAGAAGTGAGAGGCAAGGCAAAGCAAGGGGAGGGGATAGGCAAGGCAAGGGATGGGTCTGCAAGGTGAGGTAAGGGGGAGGTGGGCAGTGAAAGGCAAGGCTGATACTGGGACCCCTCTGGGATTGGCTCCTACAGAGCACACAGTGGTGAGACCCTGGGCTGAGGGAAGGGGTCCCATGTAAACCCAGCACAGGCATTGCTCTTTGAAGAGGTCGTTCTGCAGGGAGAAAGGAGAAGAAGAGACTTTCCTGTGTCCCGAGATTCCCCCTCCTCCTTCAGCAGCCATACCCCAATCAATCAGTACCAGAGTTCATATGATCACTTCCATGCCAGGGAGCACAAGGCACTCAAAAGGATCCCTGCCAGAGCCCAGCCCTGCCTGCCCATTTTGAGGCTGTGGGGGAATGGAATTTCAGCAGTTGACCCCCCATGATACTTTGCCACTTGTGGGTTTCTCACAGCCTTAGAAGTTGTGTGAGATCTCTGTCCCCAGCACCTGCTCACCCTTCAAATACACACACGTGCCTGGGGGCAATTCAGGTTCCCTGCAGTGGTGGCTGCTTCCCTTTGAAACAGGAGCTGTTGCCTTTTCTGGTGTGCTTAACTCCCTTGTAACTATTAGAAAGTGTGTGAGTTTTGTTCTTACTGCAGGCTTCAGACCCATTGCTTGCAGTCTAATGGAAGATGTGTTTCATGGCATAGAATAGAAGAATCTACCAGACAGAATGAAGGGTAACAGTTCAAAATAATCTTATTTGGATTATGAATTGTGGTCCTTATAAAAACCCTTTCCAAGCACTGGGTTTTCAAGCTGGAGGATGAAGTACAGTGACTTTGTCTGGATAATGCTGTAGCCTCATCTCACCAGATGTAGAAACGGGTCAAAATTCAGCATTTTGAGTGTGAATTTGGGGTCCTGGCCTTGCCCCAAAGGACAGACAGGATGTTCCCTGCAATGTGTGTATGGATCAGACAGAACAGAGGGGGAAGTTTTTACAGGGCACTTGGGAGGGAATATTGGGTTTCCTGCCAGCAGGATCCTTTTGTAGCTTCAGGCTGGGGTGGGCAGCACTTCCATCTGCAGCTTCCATGTGCTGCTCCAGCAGCTGCTGCTGGGGACCCTGAGGGAAGAGGTCACAGGAGGGATGGAAATGCTGCATGGACAGCAGCAGCCAGGGCCAGGAATGAGCTTTGCCTTCCTGGCTGGTGCAATGAGGCTCCTTTAGTGCAAGAGGAGGCAAAATAAGGTCAAGTTCAACAGGCCAAGGAAAAATGTAAGACATTGGAAGCCTCCCAAAATGCCGCACACATTCATCTGTTAGCTTTTCAGTGTCAGTCCTTGTGAAAAGCCTTTCCAGTTTTCCTTTGGATTTCAGGGCCCCCAGCTGGGCTTCAGAATTCAGGGGATTTTTATTTTCCAGGTTTTTAAGCAGAGCTCTGAATTGGGCATCTCTTGACATTTTTTCTGCTCTCCTGACACTGAAAAAGGTTCTGTGCTCCTGTGAGGCACATCTGGAGGGGTGGTTGGCAACCACAGAATCCTCTGGGAAAGCACTTGATTGACTTTAGGGCCAGGCTGGAGAGCTCAGCCTGAGGACAGAACTGTTCCAGACGCCTCTGTCCATGTCCAGCTCCTCACAGCTGAGTCCCTGAACACACAGGGTGGTTTATATGGATTATAGGGTTTATAGGGTTTATTTTCCCCTCCTGTTCACTTGGAGGTGACTTTGGGATCCTTTAGAGGAACATCTGACCAGCCCCTGTCCCCATTCCATTTTATGATCTCCACTTTGGAGTTGGCCTGCTGGGCATGACATGGACATTGGTAGTGTCTCCCCATTCTTCCCTCCAGCCCTCAGTTGTGATTTGTATTAAACACTGCAAATGGCCTCATTTATCTGGTGGGGAAAGCGTGAGGTGGAGAAAGTTAGTAGAATTTGTTTTCATGAACCCTGTGATGGTAAAGAAAAATGAGGTTTGTCATTTTGGTGTGGTGCTGGGTGTTGGGATTTGGGAGTTTATTTCTTGTTCTCATTATGGTTATTTATTAGTATTACTTTTCATTGGTAAGACTTTTAAATCTTAAGACGTTTTTAACAGTGGCTGGATGTCACTCACTGGAAAAATTCCCTTGCTTTCACCACCGGGATTACACTGTACGGTTGTCTCCAAGTTGGCAGTGGATTCTAAAGATGGAAAATCCTGTTCATGGTGACTTTGTTGTGGTTTGGAGCTGGGGAAGGGTCTCATCCCCTCCCGGAGGTGCCCCAAGCCCGCTCTGCTGCCACGTCTGCACTTGTGGCCCCTCAGGGCTGCCCTGCCCTGGGGACATGGTGGGACCCCCCTGCTGCCAGGGCTGAGGCTCCTCATGGCCCCTCACAGCCCTTCATGGCCCCACAGAACCTCTCCTGGCTCCTCGTGGCCCCACACAGCCCTTCATGGCCCCACAGAACCTCTCCTGGCTCCTCGTGGCCCCACACAGCCCTTCATGGCCCCACAGAACCTCTCCTGGCTCCTCGTGGCCCCACACAGCCCTTCATGGCCCCACAGAACCTCTCCTGGCTCCTCATGGCCCCACACAGCCCTTCATGGCCCCACAGAACCTCTCCTGGCTCCTCACTGCTTCTCACAGCCCTTCATGGCCCCACAGAACCTGTTGTGAAAAACGAGGTTCACTTTTTGGTAAATTTAAAAAAAAAAAACTATGTTTAATAAAATAATTAAGACAATTAGGAGATAAGAAAAAGCCAATTACGGCCGGCTGGGTGACTTGGCATTCAGCCAAGTCCACACTTTGCTTTCTCAGAGACGCTCGTTAAATACTCTTTTCGTTACATCGATATATGAATATTCATAAAATTCCATAAACTAGTTTCCATATTCCAGGAACTGTTTTGCATGGCCCCTCCTTGGGTCCGCCTTTTTAGAGCATGCGTGTTTCGTGGCTGTGTCCTTTTTATCGCGTCCAGCTTGGGCCTTGGTCCGTGCTTTCTTCAGGTGGTAGATGTTGATAGGTAGTGTATCAATAGGAGGGTCCTCTTTACATGTCTGCTGAATGTTATCCCAACCAAACAGACAGTTTAAGCATATTGCATCAGTTATTACCACTATACCTACTTTTCTAAAAGCAGAATTAAAAACTTATATTCTATATATATATATATATATATTCTATATCCTTACCACAACATTATTTACTATATAGCACACATCTTGCGAAAAGCCAACTTTATTTAAAATATATATAACATTAACCTCTAGAAAACCCACTATCTCTCATTAACACCTTAACATCTAATTTCCAGCTGTGCCACAGACTTCACAGTTGGCCTTGGTGTGGGGCCCAGGCTGGGTAGTTCAAACTTAATTCCAAAATTCCTGTACACTGGCAGCTCCAGTGACCGGACGTGTCCCAGCTTTAGTCCCCACACCCTCCCCCTCACACTGTCAGACCAGGGTTCTACCACAGGTTTCCCATGGCAGAGTCTCAGACGTCTCGTTCCACAAAGCCATTAATTTGTGGTGCAATGACACAGAAATAGCTCGAGCTGGTGCACCTGAGCAAAATATCCCTTGGGCATTTTTATCACCCTTTTTCTATTTCTCCTGGTGTTTTCCACCCTTTTGTTGCAACCCCTTTTTCCTCTAATTTCTTGTCCTTTTCTCCTCTCACGTTTCCCACCATTTTTCCTCTTACATTTTCACTATTCTGTCCACTCACGTTTTCCATCTTTTCTCCCCTTCTCTTTCACACCCTTATTCCCCTCACATTTTCCGCCCTTTTGCCTCCTTTTGTTTCCCATTTTTTACCTCATATATCCCACCATTTTTTCCTGAGGAAAGCCTCAGCAAGGGGTCAGTTTGCCATCAGTCATTGCAGTGACTGTAGGAACGGGACATCCCAACACAGGACATTTCTTGGTCAAGTCTAGATATAAAGAGCAGAAAACTGTCTGTGACTCATTTTGGCCTGAGCCACTGCTGTGTGTGTCAGTTTCAAGACAAATTTCAGGAGAAAAGGCCCTGGAATGAGTGTTTCTTCTAAGGAGCAGAAATAACTCCATTTTCTTCTGCCAAAGAGAGAAATGGATACCAGGGGATGAAAGTGAAAAAAACCCCCTGTTTATTTAAAAAAAAAAATTGACTAAACGTTGGATATTGAAATTGTGGAATTTCATGTTGTGGCGATGGCGGGCGCAGCTGGCAGGGATGGAGAAGGCTCTTCCTTTACAAATTCACAGAGGCCCCAATCCTGGTGCCTGCTCTGGATAGCGAAAGGGGATGTAGCAGGAAACCTCGGAAGCAGCAGAAACTTTGCAGCTGCAGCTGGACTGCGGGACCTCACGGCAGGCAGGGGTAGAACAGCTACAGGGCAGCAAAAATCCCCACAGCAGCACTAGAGTCATGGCAGGGGCTAGACAGCAACAGCCCAGCCCCCAAAGATGGCTGGGAAAGGGCTCCCCAGGATTTCTCACCAGCACTGGCAGGAACCTGGGTCGGGGCTATGTGGAGGGGAGCAGCTCCCAGTGGGAAACGAGGTGTTCCCGGGTCCTGGCAGGCACACGCTGGCTCTGGGCTTTCTGACAGCAGAGCAGCAAAATAAGCCAAGCTGGCAAGTTCAGTCACAGTGCTGAAGCAAAAGAAACCAAAAAGAAGCAGGCAAACCCCAGAGGAACAGCAGGATCCCTGGTCAGAGATACGGGCCACGTGTGTCCAGTGGAACAGGAAAGGTCTGCCTCTTGCCCTAACCTCAGCTCCCTCTGGAAACCCTGGCTGGACTCCCATTCATCATGACAGCCCCAGAGCCAGGGAAGATGGGGAGCGGGGCAGGGGCAGCTGCCAGCCCTGGCAAAACAAACCAAAACAGCTCAAAACCCCCCAAAATGCTATGGGATAATGAACCATCCCCAAGACACCGAGGTTTGCAGGGACTGCAGTGTGGCATGGCCCTGGCTGTGGGGAGTGCTCACTTTGGAGAAGGTGTTGTTGGAGTCCAGGGCATCCCTCTGAGTGCCCTGGGAAAGTCACAGACCTCGGTAGAGAGACCTGGGACCCAAGAAAGAGGGTCTGGGGTCTGTGCAGGGGGGTTTGTCTGGCACAGAGCCCAGGAAGACACAGTCTTTGATTTTGGTCCATGTGAAAAACATCCAACAGAGAGAAGAATTGCAAGTCACAAATCTGTAAGAGATAGTAGTGTAGTTTATCACTGTGTGGGAGATTTTGTAGTTTTGGGATTTTTAGAATGTAGATGCAAAGGGACAAGATGGAGATTTTAGGGTAGATCCCTGAGTTCTTCTTCTCCCTTGGCATCCATCTTCTGCAGTGACGTGGGCAAAAAATAGTTTCAGTGGATTGGGTCAAAGTAGAAATGACACTGTTAGTGTAGGTGATGGGCATTGGTATGAAATGGTAAATAATAACCATGTAGTTATCTGAATAAAAGCAGAGTGACCTCCCATCACGAGGGGAGTCACATTGTGTCTGAGCTGCTGTGAACACCTTGGCCGGACACAGAGAATTGTAAGATAAGAATTAATAAACAATGCGAGAAACAAGAAAACCAAGACCTTGAGACTCCACATCATTCTCGCGTCGCACCGAGCTCAGCACAGACTCAGACCTAATTCCTTCAGAGGTCAGAGACGTAAAAACACTCCCTTGCACCCACATGAACCACCAGCCTTGGAATCTCGGGTGAGAGAAACCATAAAACCCGAGAGGTGTCAGTCTTGGCTGGCACAGGGAGCTGCAGCTTGAGGGGAATTAATCCCTTCTGGCCTCCTGCCCCAGAGGTCCCCCAGGTACCAGCCCCACCTCGCACTCATGGTGCCAGTGCCACCTGCACACATCAGGACTTGGGTGGAGGGGGAGAGGTGTTACCAAGTGTGTGTCAGGGAAGGAGAGAGAGGGGCTGGTCTGGGCGTGGGGACAGGAGAGATGATGGGACTATGAGCACGTTGTTCTTGTGACCTCTCCTCTGGCTGCTGAGAGTGCAGTTTCCTAGAGGGATTGTTTGATTCTCAGGTAAATGTTTAAAGTTTTCTCCTGATAACTAGCCAGAACTTTCTGCCTGTTGTTGAGCAGTTTTTTCACTAATGAAACCAGTAGTAAAATAAACAAACAAACAACAACAACCCATCTCCCCTCCCCCCAAAACAACCACCAACCAAACAAAACCTCCCCAAAACAAAACAAAACAAAAAAATGTAGGAGAAGGGAATATTGGTGACCTCACCCCTGATAAGTAACAGCTGTGTTTATTAATTAGTACAGCCTCACCCCTGATGAATAATAGCTATATCCAATAAGGATGAGTGAGATAAAAAAGGGATGAGCTGGTAAGGGGAGGGTCATCATGGAGGAGGAACCTTGAGGAGCATGGGAAGGGAGAATCATGAAGCAGCATCCTGAGGAGAGAGAATCCCTGCTGTGAGGTCGGTGTGGGTCTGCAGTTTGAGGCTGTTGTTGGAACTTGTACTTCTGTTGTAGCTGGGTAAAAGCCTGAATTCAGAGTCTGCAAACTAATACATGCAGTCTTAGTTTAGCAGGAGATAACCAGCAGTCAGAAGCTGCAAGGGAAACCTACAGTAGGAGCTTGCTGCAGCCAGTCAGCAAAGAGTTGGAGTTAAAGTGATTAAGCTGTGAAGGCAAATAAACCAGGACCCTTTTTATGTTGCGTTTAACAAGAAGTCTGTGCCTCGGCTCATTTTTACCCTCTGATAGGAGGGCTGCTGCAAAAAAAATCAAAAAAGAAAACAGGAGATCGGAGGGGCAGCATCGCCATCCATTGTCCTTTTCCCTGTTCCTCTGTGCTGGGCCTCCCCCAGGTGTGCATGGGCTTTCATGATTCCCTTGGGACCCACACTGTCACCGGGGTCATTCTGGGCTCTCAGCCAGCCGTGGGTCAGTGGCCTTTTGGGGCTCTCAGATGGCCACGGGGTGGCCCCATTCCAGTGTGGAACAGCGGCTGAGGCTGCAGGACAGGGCTTGAGCAGTGAGCACCCCACCTACACAGGGCTTGCCCTGATCCACCACCACTTCCCACTGAGTTGCCTTGAGCCAGTCAGCTGTTCCTCTGGTCTGCTACAGCCACTTAGACTGATAAAGACAGTGAGATAATTAAACCGGTTTATCTAGATAAACAAATATAACTTGTTCAATTAGATGAGCCAATTAAACCAGCTATAAACTTATTGTCAAATCAGCTAAAGGTGCCAGGCCCAGGGGACTTTCCCCTGGACTCACCACCCGGAAGTCGGTTCCGGTTTTCTCCCAGGAAGTTGGAACTTGGGATTTTTCCAGCCCGGGGAGGGATTTCTCTGCTCCAGGACATTCCCAGTCCCAGTGGAGACCCAGAAGGTGCTCAGAGGGGGAGATCACAGGCACAGGAAGGACCAGTCTGCTGAGAAAGGTCAAGGGCTGGGGTGGGGATTCTGGATCCAGGATCTGCCCTTTATCCGAGGAGACCCTGGGCCTGAGGAAACCCCAAACCCAAGGAGAAGACTTCAGTGCTGACGAGACCCTGGATCCAAAGGAACACCAAATCTGAGAAGATTCCGGATCCAAAGAGATTCTGGATCCAAGAAGTTTCCAGGGACAAGAACAAGATTCCAGAGCTGAGAAGATTCTGAATCCAAGGAGACCCCAGAGCTGAGGAAAAGATCCTGGATCCAAGAAGAAGATTCTGGAACAAAGGGACTCTGGATCTGAGGAGGAGACCTTGGAGTGAGAAGGTTATGGATTGAAGGAGACTGCACAGCTGTGAAAATTCTGTCTCCGAGGACAAGATCCTAGAGCTGAGGAAACCTCAGACTGCAGGAGTATATTCTGGCCCTGTGGAGCAGCCAATCCCGTGCCAGGATGTGGGAATTCTTGGAGCGGACTGTGGAGATCCAGATATCTAACATGACCCAGAATGTCACCTTGGAGAATCCCAGGTGAGGGGAAGCCACGGGGGGACCCCTGGGGTGCAGGGGGGAGGTTTGGGTGGGGTCATCATCCCCTGGTGGGAGCATCTACGAGGGGTTGGTCCATCTCCTGCTGGTCTCCCACCATCTCCCAGTAGTCCCACCATTATCTCCAGTTGGTCCCAGCACCTCCCAGTGGTGAGGAGACTGTCTCCTACTGGTTCCACCACCTATCACTTGCCCCACCACAATCTCCTGGGAGCTTCACCATCTTACCCTGATCACATCCCCCCACATTTCTCCACTCCAGGACCTACTTCTACAGCGGGCACAGCTCCTTCCCCCCCAGGCCTTGTGTGCCCCCCAGCTCCTCGGACACCTGCCGGTTCTCCAGCCCCCCGTTCCGTGGCTGTGTGGGAGTCCTGGTCTATGAGGCCACAACCTTCACCATGGCCATCTTCTTCTCCAACCCCCTGGACTACAACTTGTTTCCCATGGAGCTGGGCCTGGAGCTGTCCCTGCTCAGAGCTCACCTGGGCAGGTTGGAGGACACCTACACCCGCATGTCCCAGATGGGGACTCTCCCCACCTCCAATGAGACAACTGTGGGCTGCCATGTCACCCTGGACACCTGCCAGGAGCCTGTCCAGGTGAGTGTTGGCCGTGTCAAGGTGACAGCCACCATGTCCAACACACGGAGGTCCATTATCAGGGTGGTTCTGGAGGACCAGGAGTGCTCAGGGAGGGAGGTCGGAGAGAGACTTCCATTCTATGTGGCATCAAGAGAATTAGTTTAGTTTTTACTGTGTCTATAAACTTTTAGCAGAGAAACAAGGCAAGCAAAAACTGCTTTCCCAGCAAGAACAGTTGGAAGATAAGAAAAACTTTGCCTCAAGAATGTAGAAATAGCCAAACCAAGAACTGAATCTGGGAACTTGGGGTGGGCTTTGTGGTAATGGGTAAATTGTAATTTGCACTTACTTGTAAAATCGTGTGTGCACGAATTGTTAGGAGTATCCTTTGTGTGACCTCAGGCTTGAATAAATGATGCCCTCTTTAAACCAAATTAGTGTTAAGGAGTCTTATTCTAATATTTCTGAGATTTTTTTGACTGTAAATTGGAGAACCAGCCAGAAGATCAGCCTAGAGTTTCCATGAATTTACAGTTGACAGATCTCCAGCTGGCACTGAGGAATTTTCAGGGAGAAGCTCCACTTTCAACCTTCAGGGACTCGAGGCAAGACCCCTGGGGTAAATGAAGGCATTGTTTAAATTATTTTTCTTGGGGTTATTGACAAGGGATGCAAATCCCCACAGAGTTAATAGTAAGGGGGGTTTGAGTCTCCCCCAACAGGGTTTGAGTCCCTGGGTAAGCTTACTGGGGGGAGATTTGAGTTCCCCACCTCAAGGAGTTAGTTTCCCTTGTCTGGGGTTCAAGTCCCCTAGGAGGTATTAGAGGTTGTCCATGGGAGGTATCAGGAATCATTGCATCAGGCCAAGATCATAGTTTAAAGAAATTATATTGTCCTGCTGTCTTGTAGCATAGGCTGCCACCATCTTGACTGGGACGGAGGATGGAAGAAAGAAAAAGCCACAGCCTCTATTTACAACTGAAGCCTGGCTAGGGCTTCATCTGGAGCTGCTTTTGTGGTGAAGATTGGTTAATTCCTTTGCAATCCTTGCATTCTTTGCATTCTTCTTGAACTCTGAGAGTGTGCTCATGTGAGACCGGTGTGTTGATTTGAGTTTGCCAGCATGCCAACATGGGGATGCCCATGATATAAAAATTCATTTGCAGAGAGAGTGTTGGAGGATGACTGAGTGTTTCCTGGTGTTTTGGAGTGGCTTTTTTTTTTTTTTTTTTTTTGTGTGTGTGTAGCTGAGATCACATTTGTGGACTTGAAGCACCCTCTTTCGTCAGTTTTAGTGATTGCAGGTTTGGCAGTCCCCTTTTCTCTTCCCCTCTCCCCCCTCTATGACAAACCTGGAAATACCATTATGACTTTCAGAGGTTATAGCTTGTGTATTTGTAATTATTGAAAATGGGGCGGCTTTCTTCTGAAACTAAAGTAGGAGATGATATTCCAAATTCTCCATTGAAATGTTTGTTGAAAAACTGGAAGCAGATAGGAGAAGACCCATGAAGTAAACCTAGACTAATCCAATACTGTAATCAGTGGTGGCCAGTACACAAGCTAAACCACCAGGCTCAGTGGCCAGAGATTGGTACCTTAGTTTATAACACCCTTTTACAGCTGATGTTGTTTTGTAGAAGAGAAGGGAAATGGAATTAATGGCCTTATGAAGATTTGCTATTTTGTTTGGAAAACCATCTGGAACTGCAAAAGGAGTGCCTGGTGTTGGGGTGAACTTGGGGTAAGCAGAAAGTCTCCCATGGCCTGGTAGTGGTAAAGGTGCCTTTCTCTCCAATAGATCTTGAGGCAAGGGTGAGATGCCTCACCTCTTCTCTACAGAGAGGATCCAGAGAGAGTATCTCGAGTATTTGAAACCCTTCTCGAGACCCAGACTGAGGGGACATGCAAGGTTCTGCTAGATAATCTAGCAGATTCTACAGAAAGAGAGATGGTACTCCAGACTGCTAGGAGGGGGGCAGACAGTACAGACACAGAGGACAGGCTACCAGGAACTGCTGAAGAGCGCTTCCCCTCCCTGGACCCCCATTGGGACTCCAATACCAGGGAAGGGAAGGATTTCTTGGGACAATATCAGAAGTGGTTATTATTTGGCTGTAAACACTCAATGCCAAAGGGCAATCAATTGCTCTAAACTTTATGAGGTGAAACAAGAACAAGTTTAGAGTATCTGCTCTTTTTAACTCTGGGAGATAGGATTTTTTGGGAGAAAAAGGAAAAACAGACCCCACTTAAAGGTAAACTGATAGTTTATTAACACACACTAAGGGGGAAAAAAAATGAAACCTTCAAACACCTTTGCCGCTACCACAAACTGTTCCCTTTTCCACAAACATAGAGAGAAAACTATGATTTTCAGTCAGTTGCAACTATTTAACATAATCTCGCATCACTTTGGGAGAGGAGTTTCTTTAGAATTCCATGGAGACACATGCCACAAGAAAAGGTCTGGTGGCTCTCAATGTCACAAATCTGCAACCACCCAGACTTTTGCAGATCTATGCAGTCCCACCCATTTAACAGTTTCCCAAGCTGCTCATGGGCCTCTGCATATTTGGGGTACCATTTTAAGAATGCTTCTTCTAGTATAAAACAAGGATTCTCTTGTTCTGCCTCTAAAATCATCTCTCTTTCAAAAAGAAATAGAGACCTCCCTTTAGCCCAGGAGCCGGGGCTTCAAAATCACTTCCTCTAAAAGATCATCTTTGTCTCAAAAGCTGAGACTTCCTTATTTTACCCCAGGAGCCGGGGCTTACTCTATTCAAAATTCTCAAATCTCAATTATATCAGTACACACAACCCTTTGGCAAGAACTAGCATTCCCCCAAACAGTATTTTGATATTACAAGAAATAGTCCATTTCTCCATGGTTTACATCCAGAGAAGTCGAGTCAAAAATCTCCTCCATCCCTTCTTCCAATAGTCTTTATCAGTTCTTTCACTGACTTTGTCTCATGCTGTCTCTCTATGTTTTAAATCACTCTGTCTCTCACAGAGGAGGGAAAGGCTTGATGTCTTTGCCCAGAGTCTTTCTTTTCTCTCCAGCTGACTCCTGGTGTGTAACCTCAAGGCCCAGCAGGTGATGGGGGCAGGGACAAGCATGCTCAGGGATGCTGATGGATGACCCTCTCCCACCCCATGTCAAATCCAAAGCAGACTCAAACTTGGATCAGCCCCCTGAGGCTCTGGAGAAAGATTCTCTCCTCCCTTGGGCCAGCAGTGCTGACAGCTAAGCCAAGGGCTGGTGGCCCCTGGCTCAGGGCCAGCACTGCTGATCTGAAATCTCCTCCTCCCCTGTCAGGAGCCCAGGGGAAAAGGGGACACAGCTGGCCCAGGCAGCTCTCCTGTGGGGCAGTGACCCCCAAAGGCCTGGCCCCCATAACTTATGATGTTACCTTTTGGCCAGATGGAAAAGGGCCAAGTCAACCTGGGATCTCTGATTTAAGCCTGGGTCCTCCAGAGGCGTCAACAACTCTTCTACTGGTAAGCCAAGCTGCCAATATATGCTATAACTTCCTTAGAAAAAAAAAAACCCTCACATCCATACTAAACCACCACAAGGTCCCTCTCTGGTCAGTGGCACCAGCAGCACAGCCTGCGCAGGGAGAATCCTGATCCTGGCTGCTTCCTTAGAGACTCCAGGATCAAGGTGGTCTGAGCTGCCAGGCAATGGAGGGAGGCATCCTTGTCTCTGGCTTTCATTGTGTCGAGTTCTACAACACAAAGAGAGCCCAACTGAGCCCCTGTGTGTGCAGGGACCCCTCAGCTCCCCCGATCCCTGGCTCCCCACTCACCCAAGAGGACCTCAGCCTGGGTGTCCTCACTCTGCTCTGTCAGGTGCCGTGCAGCCAGCCCTGGACACAGAGCTCCATCAGCCCCTGCTCCCCGCTGTGCTCCCGGCAGCGTGGCCCCCAGCCCTGCCTGAGCCCCTCAGCAGCCCGGGGGGGCACTGGGCAAGGCGGCCACCAAAGCCACCTGTGCTGGCACGGGGGCACAGGGAGGCCGAGGCCCTGCCCGTGGCAGCCCCAGGGCTGGGGGGACGGGGCCAGGCTGCCCCAGGAGGGACCCTGGGGACTGGGACTCACCAATGAACCTGAGGGCCGCCTCTCGCATGGCGGTCTGAGGGCTCAGCAGGTAGGGCTGGCTGGCCCACACGAACCGTTCAGCCCTGCTGCTGTCCTTGGCCAGCTGGAGAGAGCACAGAGGTGTGGGCATTTCTCAGAGGCCCCCAGCTGGCCAGAGCAGTCCCTCCTGCCAGCACCCCCATGGCTCAGAGCCCTCCCTGACGCTGGGGGCATGGAGGGGACATGGGGATGGAGGAGGCTGCTGTTTTTGAGACATGAGCAAGGCTGCAGCTCCAGGCTCTGGGCCATGCAGAGCTCCCAGCCCCGGCAGGGTGTGCGGGGCAGGCCTCAGCCAGCCTGGGGATTGTCCTCACCAAGCACTCGCCCATCCTCCACGTTTGCTCTGTCTGTGCCAGGTGCTTGAGCTCTTTCCACTTGAGGAGCTCTGCTGTAGCCAGGATGGCTTCCTTGGAGGCCTGTGGGACAGAAGTTGGGAGGTGGCACCAGGGCCTCTGGAAGGATCCCTTGCCCCAATGCCTGGGACCCCCAGGGGGTGTCAGCCCCCCATCTCTGGGTCAGTGCTCAGCCAGGACATCAGTACCTTGGCCACGCTGGGGGCCTGGTCATTCATGTGAAGGACGAGCCAGACCAGGACCTCCCACGGGTTTCTCCTCATGGCCTTCATGTCCCTCCACACCGTTTTTCCCAGCAGGTCTCTGAAGAGGCAGATGGAGCACTCCCGCACACAGTCTTCCTCCTGGTAGGAAGGAGGAAAGGTGAGCTTCACACACAGCAGCTCCTGCCCGCAGCCACGAGGGGCTGAGTTGAGGTGGCCGAGGCGAGGGGCGATGCTCTGGGGTCCCAGCCCAGAGTGGGCAGAAGCAGAGCTGGGCTGCAAGGCTCGAAATCCATCCCAGGAGAGCCCAGGGGAGTAGGGCCTGCTCCCAGTGCTGCTTGCAGGGCTGGGCTGCAGGGCAGCTGTCATTGTTCAGGGTCCCTCTCTGGGGCTCAGGGTCCCACATCAGCATTACCTCATCAAAGAGGCGCCAGAGCCTCTGCACCACCCTCACAGCCATGGAGCTGGCCTCGCTTTTCTTCAGCTGCTCCAGAACATTGCAGCAGGTGTCCATGGCCATCACTGAAATGTCCCAAGACCAAAAACCCAGGAATTCCAGCAACTCGGGCAGGAGACCCTTCATTTTTCTTGCCTGTAAGAAAGACAGTTTCCATTCTGTGAGAACTTCTGTGCCTACTCAGTCCCCCCCACCCAGGCAGCCCCCACACCGCACCCCCAGGCCACACCATGGCAGGCAGGGAGTTTGGAGCAGTCACTCCAGCACCTGACTCCCAGGCCAGGCCAAGCCACCACCTTCCCTGAGACCTCAGAGTCCAGGTGCCACATATCTGCCCCTGGCAGCAGCCTGCTCACCGTCTCAGCTCTCTCCGACAGCGTCACCAAAGCCCTGAGCACCAAAGGGACCATTTCCTTCCTTGGAGACCTCAGAAGGTTCAGGTTTTTGTACAATGGACCCACTTCGTTCTCATGCAAATCATCAGAGGCCAGCATCTGGAAAGAAGCAGCAGAGAGCCCAGACAGAGCTGGCAGGGCTCCCCTGGCACAGCTGAGGGCCAGGGCATGTTGTACTTTTCCTGCCAACTCACAGCCAAGAAAGTGAGGCACGATTTCTGCTGCTGAGTGAAAATGTTGGTATGCCAATCCTGAAGTTGGATTTTCAGCTCCTTCAGAACCTTCTCCAGAGTCTGGTGCACAGAGAACATGGCCTTCCACAGATAGACTTTGTTGCTGCAAGGCAGAGCGCTGTCAGCAGGGCTGCCCTGGCCACCAGAGCACAGCCTGGGCCGGCCCTGCAGGACTCGGGGTGCACAGGGACCCTGCCTGGGCAGGTGGACACGGCTGATGGATGTTCCCCATGGGGCTGGCAGCAGTGAGCTGGCTCTGGGCTGCCTGGCCAGCTCTGGCTGCTGTGGGCCTGGGCTGGGAAGCATGGTGGGATGGAGGGCCCTGCTCCCTTTGGGGGTCCTGCAGTGTTCCTTGGGTCTGGCAGCCAGAGAGTCTGGGAGCCCCTTTCCCCACAGGGAACAAACCCTCTGGGCTGTCAGGGCCAGTACCTGAATATTGGTGCAACCTCCAGAGCTGTCACGACAACTCCTCCAGGCCACTTATTCGCCATCAGGACAAGCAGTGTGCAAAAGCTGTGAGCAGTTGTTGTGTTTTTCTCATCAAAGTAGGCAAAGATGTGTCTCACAACTTTTGGCACCTGGAGGAAACATAGGTGAGGGTGGTGCTGCCACTGCAGTGCAGCCCTGTCTTGGGCTGCCCTGCCCTGGGCTGCCCTGCCCATCCCTCTGTCGGGACTTAAAGAACACAATTAACTCATCTCAAAGCACTGCCAAAGAAGGAAGTTCACATAACATTAGTCACAACAGCAGGCACAGATGGCAAAAAGGAAGGGATTAATTCCAGGTCTGAACAGATGTTTGGAATCAGCAGAGCAGACAAAATGCCACTGTGCAGACTCTGGGAGAAGCACAGACAGCAACCCCTGGTGAGGCAGATCTGAGTAAGCTGCTCTGCTGCCTCCAGGTGGCCTCAGGAGCCTCACACACCTGGCTTTGGGAGGAAGGGAGGCAGGAACCTGACAGGGCTCAAGGCCAGGGCAACCCAGCCACAGGCCACTTACATCTGTCAGCCATTGCTCACGGGATTTCATGGCCATCTCTAGAAACTCCTCTGGCCCTTTCTTGTCCAGGAGGCTGGAGCGTCCCAAGATCTCAATGGCAGCAAGGACAACGCCTGTCCTCTCAGCAGACCTGAGGTATCTCCCAAAGGCCTGTGGCAGGAAGGAATTGATCAGAGGCCAGTGCCAGGCAGTGCCCCGTGGGCGCTGCTTGGCTGGGCAGTGCAAGCAGCCCTGGGCAGAGGTGCCAGGCAGTGCTGGCAGCAGTGGCCACAGGAAAGCTGGCAGCAGTGCCCACAGTCCCTGTGCAGGGGAGGATGAGGATGGCCCCAGGGCAGGGAGGAGGGCTGGGCTCTCAGACATGGGGCACAGGCCCTTCCAGGTCCCAGGGCTCTCTGGTGATGAGCATGTTAGCCGAGGAAAGGACACACAATCGCGAAATTGTATGCGGTGCTTTATTTCAGAGCTCTGG
Source organism: Zosterops lateralis (assembly GCF_965231275.1). Classification (NCBI taxonomy): domain Eukaryota; kingdom Metazoa; phylum Chordata; class Aves; order Passeriformes; family Zosteropidae; genus Zosterops; species Zosterops lateralis. The sequence continues at coordinate 1,553,496 of NC_139797.1, forward strand.
AAGCCGGGGGTCTTGGACGACCCAGATCTCGGCTTGTTCAACATGCTTCATGGTTACAATTTTATACCTTTATTGTTACATAAGGATTCGTGTTAATCATTAAACCCCATTGTTCCATTGATTCCATCCCGAGGAACAATAGTCTGTGTGATTCTTGCTCAAGATTCTGGTTAGAGAAAATAATCATATTTAGTTACCAAACTGATATTACAATTGACAATTCTAGCATGCGTCTTGCTAATGATTATATCGGTACAGATCCTCCTGACCTAACTTTATTCTTTAGGGCCTATGCATTCTACCAAGGTTCCCCCTTTCTCTCCCCCTACCACCTGTGCAAAGTTATGCTTTATACTTCATTTAATTAGAACAATAGCACGGAATAACATCCTGGTCACAAGTGGAGCCGATCCCTGCTTTTGGGCCCTTGCTATTTTAGAAATCAATTTAACCCTATGTTATCATTCCCCCCTTTGAAAGTATTTTCATTCTACTATGCAAATGCTTTCACAGAATTACAGTCCATTCATCTTTTGTATCTATACTGGATGTTCGTCTTCAAATCCATGGTTGACGTGGGCCCCATGGTGGAAGTTGTTATGGACTGCAGGCGCTGGATGTGGGGTCTTGTCTCGTGTCAATGTCTTCATTATTGTTCTGTTCCAGGATGTCCTTTTCTGTATTTCTCTCTTCAGGATTCTAAAAGCTAACCAAATCACTGTGTCTCTGTTTGTACTTCCCTCTTCATCCTAGAATGAAGAGCAGTTGATCGACCTTGTTGCATTCCATATCCCAAAGCAACAGCATTCCAGATGTTTTATCCTCAGCTTCGTTGGTTCCACAGTTTGCACAGTCCACTATTTAACTCTTCGATCAGCCTTCTTCACTCGAGTGTAGTGTATCCAGGGTTCAACTCCAGCCACTTTGACTGCTGTAAAGGTGGTTAGCAGCACCTGATGAGGGCCAGTCCACTTCTCTTTCAATGGTTCTTCCTTCCAGGCTCTGATGTACACCTCATCTCCTGGCTCGATATCGTGGACTGGATTCTCGAGAGTCAGTGGCCTATTCCACACCAGGACACTTCGAAGTCGAGCTAAAGCTTTCCCGAGAGACAAAACATAATTATACACATCCTGTTTCCCTGTGATATGTACATTTGGATTAGGGTTAGGAGACTCATATGGTTTCCCATACAATATCTCATAAGGACCGACTGACATTCCACTCCTGGGTTTTATCCGAATTCTCAGTAATGCTATTGGTAGGGCCTGGGGCCACTGTAATTTGGCTTCCTGACATATTTTACTAATTTGCCCCTTCAGTGTTCGGTTCATCCTTTCTACCTGTCCACTCGATTGGGGTCGCCATGCTGTATGGAGGTCCCAAGATATTCCCAACAATCTACTCACCTCCTGAACCACTGTAGCTATAAAGTGTGGACCTCTGTCTGATGATATCCCTAAAGGCACCCCGAACCTGGGAATAATCTCCTGCAGCAACCACTTAACTGTTTCCTTTGCTTGGTTGGTGCGACAGGGAAGAGCTTCTGGCCATCCAGAAAAAGTGTCAACCCCTACTAATAGATACTTATATCCCCGAGTTCTGGGTAGTTCTGCAAAATCCACCTGCCAATAATCTCCTGGCTCTGTTCCTATCCGAATCCTTCCTAATTGTGCCTGTCGTCTAGCCACTGGATTATTCTTTAAACATATCTCACACTTTGACATTATTGATTTTGCCATTGTTTGCATCTGTGATGAGATTAGGTGTTGTTTTATCATTGCTACCAATGCCTCTGCACCCCAGTGACACTCATTATGTTTTATTTGCATAATTTCTCTCATTACCAAGGGAGGGACCACTATTTGCCCTTGTGCAGTTACATACCATCCTTCTGAGTTCTTCTGTGCTTCTAGCAGACGTGCTAGCCTGTTGTCTTCTACTGTGTACTTTGGCTGGGGAGGCAAATTGAATTGGGATACATTAAATTTTGATGGTATTAGTGCCATTGTTGTCTGTACTTCTCGTGCCACCTGGCGGGCTGTCTGATCTGCTTTTCGATTTCCTTCACAGATTCTGGAGTTACCTGGCTGATGTGCTTTGCAGTGCATAATTGCTACCTGTTCGGGTTTCTGTACTGCACTAATTAATTGCAGGACTGCATCCTGATGTTTGATCCGTGTGCCTTGAGAGGATAGCAATCCCCTCTCCTTCCATAAGGCACCATGTACATGTACCACTCCAAAGGCGTATTTTGAATCAGTCCATATGTTGACTGTCTTTCCTTTGCTCAATTCTAGGGCTCTGGTTAGTGCGACCAGTTCTGCCCTCTGAGCAGAAGTACTTGGTGGTAATGCTTTTGCCTCCACTACCCTATCAACTGTGGTTACCGCATATCCAGCGTATCTGATTCCATTTTCCATAAAGCTGCTTCCATCTGTGAATAGTTCCCATTCTGGCTGTTCTAGAGGGATGTCTTTCAAGTCTGCTCTTGCTGCATAGGTGTACTCGATTACCTCCACACAGTCATGTTCTAATGGGCCTTCCTCAGCTGTGGTACCTAGAAATGACGCTGGATTCAAAAGGTTAGTAGTTTTCAGAGTCACGTCATCCTGCTCAGTCAGGGTTACCTGGAATTTCATCATTCTGCTTGGAGAGAGCCAATGGCCCCCTTTCTGCTCCAGGGCCGTAGTCACCATATGCGGTACGAAGACATCTATGTGTCTTCCCATCGTGAGCTTCCTGGCCTCTTGTATCAGCAGAACGGTAGCTGCCACTGCCCGTAGACATGAAGGCCACCCAGCACTTACGTTGTCGAGTTGTTTGGAAAAGTAACCCACTGGCCTTTTCCAGCTTCCCAGTCGTTGAGTCAGGACTCCCAGTGCCAGTCGCTGCCTTTCATGTACATACAGCTGAAAGTTTTTGGACAGATCAGGTAACCCTAGAGCAGGAGCAGTCGTCAGTGCTTCCTTCAATTTCTGGAAGGCCTCTCTCTGTGGTCTTCCCCAGGTGAATGATTGCATCTTCTGGGCCTCATACAGAGGTTTCGCAATCAGTCCATAGTCCATGATCCATAGGCGACACCACCCGGCCATCCCAAGGAAGATCCGCAGCTCGTGTAGATTCTGAGGCTCTGGAATGGTACAGATAGCTTGGATACGATTAGTACCTAGTTTTCTCTGCCCTTGTGAGATTTCGCACCCTAGGTAGATCACAGTCTGTCGGGCAATTTGTGCCTTTTCCCTGGACACCTTGTATCCTCCCATTCCCAATGAATTTAAAATCTCAATGGTTACCTTTATGCAGGTTGCCTTTTCCTCGGTTGCGATCAGAATATCGTCAACATACTGGAGTAATAAATATTAATCTCTCGGTACCTGTCCTTCTTTAGTCCAAACCTCCAGTTCCTTTGCCAATTGACTTCCAAATAGGGTGGGCGAGTTCTTAAAACCCATCGGCAATCTGCACCAAGTGAGCTGGGTCTTCCTTCCATTTTCTGGATGTTCCCACTCAAAGGCAAATAGTTTCCTACTATTTTGGTCAAGGGGTATGCAGAAGAAGGCATCTTTTAAATCAATTACAGTAAACCATTTATATATCTCTTTCACAGATGCTAGCAATGTATATGGATTAGCAACTACTGGGTGAATGTCTTTAGTTATCTCATTTATACCCCTTAGGTCCTGTACAAGTCTATACTCACCATTAGGCTTCTTTACCGGGAATATTGGGGTATTGTATTCCGATTCACACTCTTCTAAAATTTGGTACTTTAGGAATTTGTCAATAGTCTTTGCTATTCCCTGTCGTGCTTCTGCTTTGATGGGATATTGTCTAATTCGTACAGCACTTGCTCCTTCCTTTAATTCTACATGTACTGGTTGTGCTGATTTAGATTTACCTGGTATATCTGTTTCCCACACAATGGGAATCACTGCTTCTTCTACTTCTTTAGGAATATTAGGAATTGGTTTTTCTTTTACCATTAAAATCTTTCCTGCTTTAGACTCGGGTATCCTCATTACAAGTTCACCATTTTCAAAAGTAATTACTGCCTCTAGAGCTGCTAGCAAATCACGCCCCAAGAGTGGAGCTGGGCACTTGGGCATATATAAGAATTCATGTGTTAAGGTTTTGCCTCCAAACCTCAAATCTAAAGGTTGCAGGAATGGCCGTATCTCCTCCTTCCCTGTGGCTCCAATAATTACAGTTGACTTCTCCCCAATCTGCCCTTCTACATAATTTAATACAGAATGTGTGGCCCCTGTATCCACAAGAAAGCTAACATTTTTCCCTTCTAAACACAAAGTAACCATGGGTTCCTTTGATCCAGGCTCTCCTCCATACAACACCATAGTCCCAGCTGCACTCCCCATCTGAAGTTCACTATTCTGGTTGAACCGGTTCGGGCACTCTCGCTTCCAATGTCCAGTCATCCGGCAAAGGGCGCACTGGTCCAGGGCCAGTCCTCCACGACCTCTGCCAAAACCACCTCTATTACCGCTCCGACCGGTTCTGTTACCACGTCCTCGCCCTTGTATGACTGCCAAAAGACTCTGTCCCTGCTTCTTAGCAACCTCCTTGTCTCGGTTGTTGTACACTTTCCAAGCCACTTCTAAAAGCTTGTCCAAACTCCTTAACTCTTCACCTTCCAATTTCTGTAACTTTTTCCTTATATCCTCCTGTGACTGCCCTAGAAAAATAAAGGCAAGCTGAGCCCTTGCTTGTGCACTGTCTATCTGGAGATCAGTATATTTCCTAGCTGCTTCCTTAAGTCTTTCTAGAAAAGCAGTGGGAGATTCCTTCTTATCCTGTCGGATCTCATACAATTTGGACCAATTCAAACTTTTGGGTATTGCTTGTTGAACACCTATAGAAATCCACTCTTGGTACCTTTTCAACCTTAGCATGTCTACTCCAGTTGGGTCATTAGGGTTCCACTCGGGATCCTCAGCGGGAAAATTATAATCTAGAGTCCCAGTCACCAGACCATTCCGTATATCTTCTCTAGCCCTGTCCCTCGCTGCCCGCAGTACCATGTCCCTTTCTGTATCATCCATCAAGGTGTCTAATATTACTTGAATATCCTCCCAATCCGGATTCTGAGTTTTCATTATCATCTTAACTACACGAGCCACTCTATCTGGATTATCCCGATACGGCCCAGCCGATTGTTTCCATATTACCAGATCAGCGGGTGAAAAAGGTACTTTTACAAAGACAGGTCCATCAGCCCCCACCCCCTGTCTTAGCGGCGCAATAATTGTCTTATCCTTTCTGCCTGTTTTTAATATACCCTTCCCTGTCTTAGGCCATGTTGGGGCTAACCTTCCCCGCGTACGATGGGCTACTGGAATATCTGGGCTATCTTCTTCACTTTCACTGCTTTCCGTTCTGTCCCTTCTACATCTCCCACATCTCTCTCTCCTTCGTCCCTGTCTTGCAGCCAAATCCTGATTATTATCATGGGTAGAAGTGGTAAACGACCCTGGCGAAGGATTAGGGGGGGTAGGGGGAACAGGAGTCGGGGACGTAGGTGTTGGTGGGAGAGGAGGGTAGCCCTGGGGAGGTGTCGGCGGAGGGATAAATCTCTGAGTAGGTGTTGGTGGGGGAGGGGGATAGCCAGATGGAGCATTTCGGACGGGAGTATGCGAGGGAAGAGAATCAGGTGGGGTGAGAGGAAATGGAGTGGAACTTGATGCTGAGGAAGTATTGGCAGAAACAGTAGGTCCTACTAGTAAATCAGCTTCCAAATCATCTCCCCCCTTTTTTCCCAAAACCAGGTGTTCTACACAACGCTTATCTTGGACGCAAGCCAAACAATGATTATTTTCTAAGACCAGTGCTTGTATTCCACATTCCACCAACCATGCCGGTTTCTCTTTTAAATAAAAGAAAAGATCTATGTATGGCAATTCATCAAGTTTAGATTCTCGTTTACAATGTGTCATCAGTTGTGATATAAGTTCTGATTGTAAAGACCCATTTTCCGGCCATCTCTGGTTATCAGGCAAAATGTACTCAGGCCACCACACAGTACAATAATCAATCAACTTATCCTTACGTAACTCTTGACCAAAGTTTCCTTCCTTCCAATGTGCCAACAGGCAACCCAATGGAGAAGAATGTGGGATGGGGGCATTGCCGCCCAAAACCCCTTTTAATCCTCTTAGCTTCTCCATTATAACTACATAAAACCACCACTGCCGAACCTGCAATGCTTTCGCAATTGACTGACGGACGGCTGCCTAGGCAATACCAGGAATTCCTTAGCCCAACCACGCGCAGCTTTCGCCGCGTCTAACAGGCAGGCACCCCATACCAAACCAAATAATAAAGCACCTTACCTCTTTCCCAGGGAACGTTGTGAGCGGCGGGGGGTCCCGGCGCGATGGGCTCCCCGAGAATCCCTCGGTGCCGGCTGGAGCGTGATCGGGTTGGGAGGTCCTCAGCAGCGCTCACAAGGTCCCATCTTGGGTCGCCAAAATGTTAGCCGAGGAAAGGACACACAATCGCGAAATTGTATGCGGTGCTTTATTTCAGAGCTCTGGAAGCCGGGGGTCTTGGACGACCCAGATCTCGGCTTGTCCAACATGCTTCATGGTTACAATTTTATACCTTTCTTGTTACATAAGGATTCGTGTTAATCATTAAACCCCATTGTTCCATTGATTCCATCCCGAGGAACAATAGTCTGTGTGATTCTTGCTCAAGATTCTGGTTAGAGAAAATAATCATATTTAGTTACCAAACTGATATTACAATTGACAATTCTAGCATGCGTCTTGCTAATGATTATATCGGTACAGATCCTCCTGACCTAACTTTATTCTTTAGGGCCTATGCATTCTACCAAGGTTCCCCCTTTCTCTCCCCCTACCACCTGTGCAAAGTTATGCTTTATACTTCATTTAATTAGAACAATGGCACGGAATAACATCCTGGTCACAAGTGGAGCTGATCCCTGCTTTTGGGCCCTTGCTATTTTAGAAATCAATTTAACCCTATGTTATCAGCATTGCTCTAACTTGTGTAAGATAAATTGTAAATCATCTTCTTTCTTTTCAATTCTCACCTGCTTAACACGATCACCTGGGCTGCTGTTCTTTGACTGGCAGCTGCCAGGTTTGGGTTCACTGGCAGGCTGCTCATCTGCATTCTCTCTACTACCAATTCACCAGATAAAATAGAGAATAAGACAAGGGATAAGCAATAGTTCCGCAAAAGCACATTTACTAGGACCAAAATGATAATCCGGTGGAGTTTAAGTGGAGTTTATAAGGCCGTGGAGTTTAAACTTTTATTTTTTCCTTCTCTTTTTCTTTCTTGGGCCACATGCACCCCCTCCAGCCCTCCTTTTCCATCAAGGTCTGGTAGGACATGTATTTCCACCACTCAACACCTGATGGGTTTTGCTTCCCCCTTTGTAAACGGCAGGATTTTTATATCTTTTACTTCATTGATAGGTATTAAAGCAAGCATTCTGGTTTCTTTTTCCATGGTGGCCTCCTTCACTAGTTCATCATCTAGGGATGACCTGGATGCCTGTGAGCTGCAGCAGCAACTGTTCTCCTCATGCAAGAAGCCAGGAAATTGGCTTTGGGACAAAAGATAATAGTGTATATTCCATTAAAGGAATGAGAGATTTGTCTTTACAAACACTCTGTGGATCTGCTTGTAGATAAAATTAGCACTGAGAGATGAAACAGACAATGGGAAAGATTCCACTGATTGTTAAATGGACTGTGTTATAAATGCAATGGCAAATATTGGATAAATAAAAGACAATTTATTAATAACAAAATATCGAACACCAGAAAAATGAGAAAGCCACAAAAATAGGAAATGGTCAGTGCCGCGCTGAGTGGATAGGGGTCCGCACCGGGGTACAAGACTCCCAAATCCATGCTGATGCAGCTTTCAGTCCAGCATTTTATAGGGTTTTTCTGCCCTTAGGCAGTCCAGGTGTCCAGGATGGGCTGAATAGTCCGAATTTCTTTTTGATGGCCTTCCCGGATCTCGTCAGGTCTCATTGTCTCATTCTGGGAAAAACTCTTTCTTATGTCAATTTCATGTGTTAGTCTTATGCTGATTTCATTTTGCTTGTTGCGCCGGAGAGTTGATGAAATCGCCAGAGAGTTGATGAGATTGGCATCGTCATCACGAAGGAATTTCTTCCTTGCATTGGCAAGGAAGTGATTCTTATCGAGGTTGGCCAGTGTCTTTGTCTAGCTTGATGATGTTCATCCTGTCTTTGCAACAGACTGGCAGGCTGGGGGGAAAACGATTAGCCCTATACTGGATTTCACAATTTTATTAACATTATTCCCATTACACATCAGGTTATTATTTTATACCCGAATTTTTACCCAAAATTTATCACAGTCTCCCGCCTAATAATTCATCAAATTAAAAATTCGTTCCTTTTATTGGCCTTAATTCCAGTTAAGATTACACTCTTCCCATCCCTCCTGAGAGGATTCGTCCTCCTGTTGGAGCTTCCGCTCTTCTTCAAATCTCCTTAGGGCCTCTGCAGCCCTCCCTTTACCCTTCTCTTCCTTGAGCTTCATTATTTTGGACACAGTTCCCCCTTTGGCTGCCTTTGGATCCATAGGAAGGGAGGCTATTTGCATCCCTTGGACGACTGAATGTATCAGTCGAATGAAACAGGGGATTAGACACGGGAGGAAAATGATGCCTGTGATGGAGCATGTTATGAAAAACACTACCTTCTTCCACCATTCCCCCTGTCCGAACAACTGGTCCCACCATGAAGCTCGGAGGATTGAATTCCATTTCTGGACCGGCACATGGGCTACCTTTTTGATTTCTTGGGCCAGTCCTTTGATAGTCTCCCCATAGTCATCGATCTCAATGCAGCATTCCGTTTCATTGAATCTGCCGCAGACCCCTCCTTCCTCTGCCAACAGGTAGTCGAGGGCAAGCCGATTTTGGTACACAAAAGCCCTCATCTGCGAGTGCTGTTTTGCCAGGAGTTCCAAGGCATCTGAGGTGTGGTTTGAAACCACCTCTACCACTGCTTGCAGCCGAATCAACCTATTCAATAGATAAATGGGCGTTCGATATCCCCAACTGCCATTGTTCGCCCAGGTGGCTGGCCCATAATACTCAATGATTCTCTCTGCGGGCCACTCCTCCTCTCCTCATTTCTGGTTGCCCCTGGCTACAGGTAGCTCTCGCCTTATCTCCCTTCTCTGTCGGTTCAGTGTTTCAAAAAGAGGCGCTCCTAGCAAATTGCTTTCAGCCCTGGGCAAAGTGAAGAAAAAGGGCCTGATCATGCCTAGGGTACAGGACCCTTTCCATTTTCGGGGAAGCTCGCTGTAAGCTTTCTTTCCGCAAATCCAATATATCCCGTCTGGAGCTTTCCAGCCTACATTGGTTCTGCCTGGCTCATCCCAATATTCTCTTAGTCCCACTAGTGCCTGGAACGGATTAGCCCTGGGACTTTTATGCCAACAAAGTCCCATGGTCTCGAACCATTCGCAATCTTTCTCTCGAATCTTGCCCCAATATCCGGAGGGTGGCTCGGGTTGCCAGACCTGTGCCTTATCATTAACCGTTAAGGTATTTATGCAAGGAGTATAGCCCACCAGATCAGTGAACTCCTTCCCTTCCCGGCTAATGCAGATAGTTCCGACTATCCTTTTTTCCAAAATCCATCCCTCCGGTCTCTTTATTATTTTTGATATTTTTGAGCTTTCCCATTTTAGAAGCTGTTCCGGGGCTAACCCTTCTCCCCTCCAGGGCCATCTTTCGGCTGACTTTAATCCCCCACAGATCCAGCAATCCATCAGTCCCAATTCGGTGGCTATTTCCTGCATTAGTTCTACAAAGAGATTTTGGTTAGGGGCCGGAAATCCCCCGTCCCCATATTGCTTCTCCAATTGTTCATATTGCTCACTGAGCGACCTTAATCTTTCTTGCTCAATCCTCCTCTTTCTGGCCTTGGCTTCCTGTCTCCTGAGTTCCAGCATTACCTGTTTCATCTTACTTTCAGGATCCATCCCCTCCTCGTTCCTTGAGAAACAAAAGGCCTGGTCAAACTGCAAGCACACGCAATTGTCACCCGGAGGCAATAAATCGAAAATGATGGTTCAGAATCCAAGGAACCTATTTCCTCATGTTTGAGGTTCTTCCCTTCCCAATACAATTTTCCACCCATATTACATATTTTTAGTTTCGTTTTGTCGTAACACAGGGGATTCACCTTGTAGTAGGCAAGGAAAGTAGATTGCCTTTTTCCTCCCACCCATACAGTTTTGTTACATTGCTGACACGCTTGCACCGAGTAAGGAATTTCGATTTCGCGCCTTGGTCTGATGAGTGAGCGAGCAGAATCCCTGAACAGTCTGCCCTGTGGACTTGCCCCCGAGCGTTGGCACCGGACTCTTTCTTCCGATTCACAAAGGTGGAATCGAGTGCCATTGGCCCAACAATCGCCCAACTGCCTTTCCAGGGGACAATCCATTATCTGCCCGGTTTCTGGAGCTGTTAAGCACCATTCGCACTTAGTGGGAAGACTCCCCACCAGGAGCGCCCCTGGAAGGGCCCCCTTGACCCAGCACACAGCAAGGCTCAGGACCGTCAGGAAACCCCACCGGAAAACCCCTCTGCCTTGCCCTTCGCCCGTACGTGAACATACGGCGGGGTAAACCATCTTCTCGGCAGCAAGGGTGTGCTTCAGGGGCCCGTGTGGTCCTAATGGCAAACCTTCTCTTGTAGGTTGCCCACCGGGATAATTTGATCGTATCCCCTTGGCAGGGTACTTTGATGGTCCTTCGGCACTCAACGGCTAAAGGTACTGCTTTAGTGTCCAATTTCCCTTTAATCCCCTTTTTGAAAATATGGAACCACTCAGGAGAGCACAGTTCCAAAAGTCCGGCCCTAGTGGCAAGTACTAAGAGACAGTCTGTGTTATCCTGCTCCTCAGTCAGACAGTTAGTACACAAACCCTTCGGTTGATTTTCTCCCTGACAGTGGGTGACCCAAACCTGGTTAGAGTATGCACATTTAAAATGAATAAAGGGAAAACATTCACAACCTGGGGTAATGCAACTTATCTGATCGTTCATCTAGTTTGTCGTCTGAGTTTGATTTTGAGTTCTCCAGGAGGGGTGGTAACCTTCCAGTCCGAGGTTTTTGAGTCCTCGATCTTTTTCACCCTTGATGAATGAGTCCAACCCTTCTCAGCGGTTCGAACTGCAGTGTCGGTCGTGAGCAGCACTAGGAACGGTCCTTTTCACTGTGGAGCGAGAGGGGTTTCTTTCCAAGTCCTGATCAACACTTTGTCTCCCGGCTGAATCTGGTGGATTGGAAACCCGAGAGGAGCGCTTTGGGGAATGAGTCCGCGCCTTCGAAGCTCCTGTAAATTTTTGTTTACAGTGATGAGATAAGGTTGCAATTGCACATCCTCGACTCGGGGATGTCCCACTGGCATTCCGTGTTTGTATGGCATCCCATACAACATTTCAAAGGGGGACAGCCCCGTATCAGAGTGAGGCATGGTTCTTATATTCAGCAAAGCAAGGGGAAGGCATTTCACCCAGCACATTTTTGTTTCCAACATGAGTTTTGCCAATTGTGATTTTAGAGTTTGATTCATTCTTTCTACTTGCCCTGAACTCTGGGAGTGCCAGGGGGTGTGATATTGCCATCTGATTCCAAAGGCCTCGGTTAATTGTTTTATAATTTTTGAGGTGAAATGAGTCCCTTGGTCTGAATCTATGAAATCCACGATTCCGTACCTGGGGACTATTTCTTCTAACAATACTTTGGAAACCATTTGAGCTGTGGTTTTCGCCCTTGGGTATGCCTCTACCCAGTGTGTCAATTTGTCCACAATAACCAATAAGTACCTATATCTTCTGACCTTTGGTAAATCAGTGAAATCCACCTGGATCCTTTCAAACGGCCGATATGAAAGAGGACGACCTCCCCAAGCCGTTTGTCTGGATCTGGGCCGGTTCACTTTCTGGCAAGTCACGCACCCTTGTACCTCCTGTTTCGCCAATTCAAAGATACCCTTGCACTCAAAGAACTTCAGAAACTGGTCAGCCAATGCCCGTGTTCCCCAATGGGTCTGCTCATGCAGACGTCTTAGGATCCCTCTGGCCGTACTTTTCGGGACCAGTTCCCTTCCGTCAGGCAACTTCCATTTTCCCACTTCCAAAGCCCCTCCCATCTCCTTGAATCCTTCAATGTCCTTCTCAGAGGGACATATTTGGATTTCGGAGTTCTCCTCCCCGACTACCTCGGGAATGCTTACTGTGAGCAACGCTGCCCTTTTTGCTTCCTGATCAGCCAGATTATTGCCATGCGTTTGAAATTGCAATCCGGTCTGATGCCCTTTCACATGTACCACTGCAATCTCTTTTGGTTCTCTGATTGCCTCCAAAATTTGTCGAATCATCTCCCCGTGGACCAAGCCTTTCCCCTTTGTTTATTAAACCTCTTTCTTCCCAAATCTTTCCGGAAGTGTGAACCACCCCAAACGCATATCGGGAATCGGTGAATATGGTCCCCCTTTTTCCCTTTAGCCTTTTGAGAGCCTTCAGGAGAGCGTAAAGCTCACAAGCCTGGGCCGACCATTCGGGCCTCAGGGGGCTTGATTCCACCACCTTTTCCGTTCTGCCGTCCACCACTGCGTACCCTGATTTCCTTTTCCCTTCCACTACTCTCGCCGACCCATCCACAAACCATTTTTCTCCCCCTTCCAATTCCTGATCCTCCAAATCTGGTCTTACTTTTGTCTGGAGTTCCACGATCTCAGCACAATCGTGCAGCAGTTCCTCAGAGGGGTCTCCAAACATGAACTGTGCCGGGTTCTGTGCTGAGGTGGTTTTTAACTCCAATCCTGGGGAGCTGATCAGAATGGTTTCATATTTCAGAAGCCTGGAATCGGTCAACCACTTTTCTGCCTTTTGTTGTAGAATGTTTCTCACATTGTGGGGGGTGTAAACTACCAGTGAGGCTCCAAAGGTGATTTTCCTCGCCTCTTCCACCAGGAGTGCCACTGCGACGATGGCCTGCAAGCATGTAGGCCATCCCCGACTCACAGGATCCAGGATTTTTGATAAAAATCCTATGGGTTTCCTTTTGCTGGCCCATTCCTGAGTCAGGACTCCCTGTGCAGTCTGTCCACTGACATCTACAAACAATTGGAACTCTTTGTTCACATCTGGAAGGGTCAGTACTGGGGCTGTCATGAGAACCTCTTTCAATTTTTGGAAATCCAATTCATCCTGCTCAGTCCACTTCACCCTGTCGGTGTTCAATCTTTCATACAGAAATCTCACTTTCTCATTGAAACCTTCAATCCACTGTCTACAGTATCCCAGGAACCCTAACACTTGGCCTATTTGTCTCTTAGTTTTTGGAGCGGGTAATGTAATGATTCCTGCGACCCTCTCAGGGTCTAATTTCTTTTTCCCTTGGGACAGCCAATGACCCAAATATTTCACTTCGGGCTCCGTGAACTGTAGTTTGGATTTTGAAACTTTCAGCCCCTTAGCTCCGATAAAATTTAGCAATTCCACCGTGCATTTCCTCACACTTCCCTCAGAAGGTCCAGCTATTAACAGGTCATCCACATATTGTAACAGTTTCGTCCCTGCCTTCGGGGTAAATTGAGTCAAGAGGTGTTCCAGGGCCTGCCCAAACAGGTTAGGGGATTCTACAAACCCTTGGGGAAGCACTGTCCATCTCAACTGCTGTTTTCTGTTGGTATCGGGGTCCTCCCATTGGAAAGCAAAGTAATCCCTGCTTTTCTCATCCAAGGGACAAGTCCAGAATGCATCCTTCAGGTCAATCACACTATACCATACATCCTCAGGCGTGAGCCGGTTCAGTAAAGTATATGGATTCGCCACCACCGGAAACCTAGTCCTGGTCTGAGCATTTACTGCCCTCAAATCCTGAACTAGCCGATAGCTTCCATCTGCCTTTTTCACAGCCAGTATAGGGGTGTTATGGGGGGACATGCATGGCTCTATTGTTCCTCCCTTCAAAAGGTCATCGATTACCCGCTTCAATCCCTTTCTTCCTTCCAGAGGAATGGGATACTGTTTGACCCGTATAGGGTCCTCGGGATTCTCGATTATGATGTGAATGGGATCTATTTCTAGCTTCCCAACCTCCCCTTTTGAGTGCCATACCTCTGGATTGATGTCTGTCTCATCCTTCTCGGTGAGCTTAAACATTCTTACCACGAGATCGGAGCTTCTTACAACTATGCTAATTTCAAGAGCGATAATCATATCTCTCCTAGCAAGTTGTAATCAGCTTCCTCCACCAACAACAAATTTCCCAAGCAAACTTTATTCTCTGATTCAATTTCTACGCTTTTTATCACTGGCACTTTAAAAGGATCCCCCTTTGCCCCCACCACCACAACTTTCTCTTCACTGACTGTGCATCCCTCTGGTAAATGCTGCAAGGTGCTCCTTTCTGCCCCAGTATCCACCAGAAAAACGATCTCTTGATGCTGGGGACCTACTTTCAATTTTACCAGGGGCTCGTTAGATGTCCTGGTCCCCAAAGTGAAGAGCCCCTGACACCCCTAATCCTCCTGGAACAGCTTTTCATCTCTTATCCTTTTCTTGCAATCTCTCCAAAGGTGTCCTGCCTTTTTACAATAGTAACACTCAGGCAATTCCCTTCTGGTATCTGGGGTTGCCTTGCGGGGGCCTGAAGGTTTTCGGGGTAAGGTCTTATACTTGCCCGAAGCCTGTTCCTGTCTCTGAACCTCCTTCACTGCCGCTACCAAAACCTTGGCTTGCACCTTCTGCTTCTTGTCCTCCCTTCTCATGTAAACTTTCTGCGCTTCCCTCAGCAACTCTTGCAAGCTTTTGTCTTGCCAGCCATCTATCTTTTCAAGCTTTCTTCGAATGTCCTCCCAGGATTTCGCTACAAACTGTGTTTTGAGCAACACCTCCCCCACGGGGGAATTGGGGTCCGTCCCAGAATATATCTGTAGACTTCGCCTTAGTCGCTCAATCCATTCAGTGGGGGACTCATCTTTCCCTTGACATTCATTGAAAGCTTTACTAATGTTCTGACCCCTTGGGATGGCTTCTCGAATGCCCTGGATTATGATATTTCTCAGATCTACCATGCTCCTCCTCCCATCCTCTGTTTGTGCATTCCAGCTCGGGCTAGAGCTGGGCCACTTTTGGTCCCCTGGTGTCCCTTGTGGGTTTCTTCTGTCCCAATCTCTGATACCCACCTGTTTTATCATTTCCCTTTCCTCGTTGTTGAATAAAGACCTTAGGATTGCCATCAGGTCTTCATAGGTATAAATACTGCTTCCCAGGAACTCACCCAACCTATCTGCCACCCCAAAAGGATCGTCTAACAATCGTCCCATTTCCTTCTTAAACGCCCTTACATCTCCCGTGTTGAGGGGTACGTTAACAAACCCAATTACCCCAGGGGCCGTGGGTACCTCCCTCAGTGGAAGTAGGTTGTGTCCCTCATTCTCACTCTCTCCCCATTCATCACCCACCATCCTTGCTTTCAGTCGGGTTCTGCTAGCAGGGGGAGAACTGGTAGCAGTGGGTTGTCTCCCCCTCCCAGATTGCGGGGGCGGGATTGCCGCCTGTGCGGCAAAAGGGAGTCTCTCCTCCACTCGGACCAACCCTGGTGGCGGTGGCAAAAGTGAACGAGAGTGCTCCCAAGCTTGTGCAGGAAGGACCTCAGAAGGGGCTCCCGCGGCTATAGCGTCTATCGGTGGGGGCGCCGCCGACGGACCCAAACCGGATGGAAGAGGCAAGAGTGGGGAGGGCAGCAAGGAAGCTGCCAGTGGGGACAATGGAGGAGAGACATGGCTCCCCACCTGGGATGCCAGTACCCCCAAGAGTTGGCTTGGAGGATCCAAAGGAGCCGTGGGCACCACTTGCTCCGGAGAGGGTGGGGAATTCAACCCATTGTAGGGAGGTGGGAGGTGGTCCAGGGGTTCCCAGGGCTTGGTCCCGGTTCCGGGCCGCCCTTTCTGTTTCATCGGAAACAAGCCCACTCGGGTGTTTAACCAAAGCCGGGCGTATTCCTTCTCCTCAGGGTCCGAGGGGCTCTTATTTTCCACATAGCGATTTAACTCACTACATACGCAACTTTCAAATGTTCCCATTACTGGCCATGTAAGGTGGTTCCTCAATTCTTCACCACCCCACACATCCATGCAATAATAAATCATTTTTTCCTTGGATTTCTCTTTTCTTTGTGGACAATCTCCCCAATGTTCCAACATCCACCCCAAGGGACTATTTCGAGGGATTTTCATGGTTCCCTTTCCCTTACCAGAGGGACACTTTTCTGAGGTCTTTTTCTGGGGCTTACTCTTTCTCTGTCCCATGTTTTCGCAAATTCTCCTTACCAAATCTTCAAATTTCCCTGCGAGTCGACTTTTCTGCCTGTGCGTTGTGTTTTTTTTCCTTTTTCAGGGGATGGGGCTTTTTCGATCACTCACCCCTCCAGCAAGCTGTGCCGGGGGTTCCTGATCGGTTCTCAATCCTTTCGGATTCCTTTTGGACCCTTACCTTGGCCCTGAGGCATTGAAGACTGTAGTCAAAATAGGTAGTTCTGAGATAATGTAGCTAGGACTTCCCTTTTGCTAACAGAAGCCAGACTGAAGGAACTGATAAGGAACTGATAAATCACGAGAACTGTCAAACTAGGGCTTCTGCATCCTGAATAATCAATAGACCCTATGAACACAATACAATCATAAATCAAACAGTCCTGGGAAAAAACAGGATTTAGCTGTCACAAACACTAAAGGTTAAAAAGTCAGAGCTGAGGAAGACAATCTTACTTCATCATTTTGGGACCCCACCCCATTAAAAAGACCACCGACCCATTTCAAAGAACAAACTACGCATGCTTGATGGCTTTTTGGGCTAATTACCATACGAAGCGGGGAATGGGAGGTATCAGAGCTATGAATATGCATTTGTAGTTTGTGTATTCAATACTCCTGTAGATAAAAGGCCCTGTGATGATCTGTAAATTGCGCGTGTGTTTCTGGGAGCGATCCCGCACGCTGCCCGGCGTCGTAATAAACATACACTTTCTAACTTTAAACTGTTAGAGAGTCTTTGTCCGTCATAGTTGGATATTGGTATTAGATCAATGTCCATAGTTTTTTTAATAAATCAGTCCGCTGGCAAAAAGGGTTTACCAATTCCCAAGCTCAACAGGACGTACCCTTCCCCCTTTTGCCCACTCCGTGATCGGTCCCCGAGACTTCCCTCGTCCCGGTTTTGACGAGCGATGTAAGAGAGTTTCACACGAAATCGCTTCCTTCGCGGCCGACCGTTCCCTTCGCGGGAAGACGGAAATGCAACCTTGAAGTCCACACTTGCTTTGTGATCAGATCACGTCTCACACACTCGCCCGATCACCCGCTTAACCAGCAGTACTTACAGCTCCTTTTCCTGCGTGGATGTCTTCGTGCACGTAGACGTTTTATGAGCAATTGCAACCCGCGGCTTTTCCGAAGGCCCTTTGCCTTCCCGAGCTCTCTTTTGCCCCCGGATCCGTTCTCTCCCCTGTCCTAATTTGTGGCTTTCTCGTTCCTAAATTTGGTTCGGAGGTTCGGGTGGAGCCGCGGGGTCTCCTCACTCACCAGGCCGCCGAACTCGGCAGGGGTACCCTCCTGGGTCGCAGGTCCCCGCAGCTTCCTCCGAATCCGAGTCACGGCACCAAATCTGTTATAAATGCAATGGCAAATATCGGATAAATAAAAGACAATTTATTAATAACAAAATATCGAACACCAGAAAAATGAGAAAGCCACAAAAATAGGAAATGGTCAGCGCTGCGCTGAGTGGATAGGGGTCCGCACTGGGGTACAAGACTCCCAAATCCATGCTGATGCAGCTTTCAGTCCAGCATTTTATAGGGTTTTTCTGCCCTTAGGCAGTCCAGGTGTCCAAGATGGGCTGAATAGTCCGAATTTCTTTTCGATGGCCTTCCCGGATCTCGTCAGGTCTCATTGTCTCATTCCGGGAAAAACTCTTTCTTATGTCAATTTCATGTGTTAGTCTTATGCTGATTTCATTTTGCTTGTTGCGCCGGAGAGTTGATGAAATCGCCAGAGAGTTGATGA
Source organism: Zosterops lateralis (assembly GCF_965231275.1). Taxonomy (NCBI): domain Eukaryota; kingdom Metazoa; phylum Chordata; class Aves; order Passeriformes; family Zosteropidae; genus Zosterops; species Zosterops lateralis. Next base: position 1,571,620 of record NC_139797.1, read on the forward strand.
GATTGGCATCGTCATCACGAAGGAATTTCTTCCTTGCATTGACAAGGAAGTGATTCTTATCGAGGGTGGCCAGTGTCTTTGTCTAGCTTGATGATGTTCATCCTGTCTTTGCAACTGAGACTGGCAGGCTGGGGGGAAAACGATTAGCCCTATACTGGATTTCACAATTTTATTAACATTATTCCCATTACACATCAGGTTATTATTTTATACCCGAATTTTTACCCAAAATTTAGCACACTTACAAAAACCTATTAACAAAAATTACAGACATTTTAGAAAACCTGAAATGCACACTGCACCAGCGAACATGGCCAAAGGAGGTGAGCAGGGGTTGAGTGGGGATGGGAGGGAGGTACTGCTGGGGGGAAGTGGGCACAGAAGCCCCAGGGACGGGAAGGCAGGAAAGAGGCGGCCAGGCAGCCAGCCGGCAGGCTGCCAGGCCTGTGCCGCTGCCCCAGCAGCAGCAGCAGTGGCAGCACTGTGCCCTGCTGAAGGCGCTCCCGTGAGGGCCTGGCCTCTGGGTGCCTGGTGAGAAGCGGCTCCCCGGGCACTCGCCTTTGTGCCGTGGCCTTCGTTCAGTGTTCAGCGTTCAGTGTTCAGCACAGCCTCCTGTCTGCGTGCACGCTTGCCACTCGCCGAGGCTGTACTGGGCCAGCATTACCTGCTGCTCCTGTTGGTAGCTGCCTCCATTGTGACAGTGGCGCTGTGATGTCACAGGTGCCACAGCCAGGACAGCCAGGGCCGGGCAGAGGCGAGACCGCAGCGGGACGCCCGGGACATGGCCTGGCCCGGCATGGGGAGAGAGGGAGACTGGGAAAGCAGAGAGACAGCAGGAAAGGGAGACCAGGAGAGGGTGTGAGACTGCAGGAGAGGGAGAGGAGAAGGAAGAAGGAGTCGATAAAGTTGCTTCTTTCACTGCTTTCTCTGCTGTTGCTGCTGCTGCTGCAGCTGAAGCACCAGGGCCTTTTGCCTGCATGTCCATGTGTCCTTTTCTTGCTTGCCTCTGTGCCAAGCCCTGTACTCCCTGGGGGCAGACCCTCAGCCTGTCATAACACAGGAACTTTCCTGTGTTGAGCCAAGACCCAGAGTCTTGACTCCTGCAAAACAGCACAGGAGTCTCCTTGGTTGCTGCTGTGCATTGTCCCTGCTGAGGCTCAGACACTGTCAGGGCACATTCCCTGCCTGTAGGATTCATACCTGACCCAAACACTGCACTTGTGTCTCCAGCATTGCTTTCCAAGAAAAACAAGGGAAGGCAAACTCTGTGGAGCTCATGGTATTTTACAGAGTTTAAACCTTGGCAAGACATGGACCTTAGAGGTGAGATCCATTTGGAATTAATGGGATGGAGAAGTAATGCAAGATGGAAAAGGGAAGTATAGAAATAAACAAAAGAAAATATCTTGGTTTGTTTCTTTCCATTTTAATTTCATTTCTTAAAAGCTGTTTCAGTTTTCCAGGAATCTTCTCTACAGTTCCTGTCTGCTCTTTTCAAGAACCTTTCCTGGGGAATGAGGTGCAACTTCTGTCACAAGATGTGCCATCAACTACAATTTCTCTTGGCTTTCCACACCGTGTGTGCAGCACGACTCTTGCAGCAAAGCAGGACAGATATTTGAAGGACTTGACAACTTGTCCTTTCTTTTCCTTGTGAACTGGGGAGTTGTGCCATTGGTAGGGTTGTCATTGTTACTGTTCTAGCCTAAGAAAACCTGCTGGGCTACCAGGAATTGTTAGAGAATACAAGCCTGGCTGAATGCAGAGAAAGAATCTCCAGAGGCTGCAGCCAGAAATGGAGAGTTGTGTGATAATCATTCCAACACCCTCATGGACATCTTGAAAGTGATCTAGAACATGAAAACGTCCTGACAGAGAGTGTTTGTTTCTGTGTCCAGTTTAGATGATTCTACATCTCATGCATTGATCTGAATCAAGAGTATAATCAGTTCATGATAAGCACCAGAACAAGCTGAACCTCTCCAAGGAGATGAGTGAAAGAATCTGAAATGAAGAAATGCAGGGAATGATTTGGTGAACTTTGTGTGTAAGAAGGGTCATTTTTTCTAATAATTTCTAATGCATTTCCTCTGTGTTTGTGTTTCTAAACTCACCATTTTCATTCCAGATGCCTCATGAAATGAGAAGCCTGAGCTTGTGGAACTGCCTGAAGGATGCCCTGTTCCTCTGCAGGGACACTCAGGCTGAAACAGGAGCCTGAGCCCTGCCTTGGGAAGCCACCTCTGAGCTGGAATTGGTGCTGTGCTGGGAGAGGAGGAGAAGGGGGAGAACAATGGGCGCTGCTGTGTGGCAGGAGCAGGAGGTTTGGGCCACAGGACATTCCGCCTGCGCCGCTGCCCCGCAATCGGCGGCCGTGCCCGGGGCTCTGGGCCTGGCCCTGCCTGCGCTGAGCTCCCGACACTGCGGGAGCTGCCCGGGCTGGGCTCAGGTTCCCGCTGGCCCTGGGCAGCAGGCTGGGCTCCAGCTGGGATCAGCAGCAGCTGCAAATACCTCTGGGCATCTCCACTTGCTGCTGCTGCTGCGCGGAGGAAGCAATGAAGCTAGTCGAGAAGTTCTGGTTTTCCTCTTTCTCCTGGTGGATTTTTTCCATTTTATTTGATACTGCAAAGGCAATTTCTGTGATGGCCTCTGTCAGTTGATTCTATTTCAGCAGCATCTGCAACAGGGCAGTGTTTGAGTGCTGCAGATGTGGCCTGTGTGGCTTTAATTGTCCTCAACTTTGTGCTCAGGGACTTGTGAACATTTGGAGATCTGCTACTCATGATGCCAGAGCTTCCTGTCACAAGAGCACTCTGGGTGGCACTGATCAAAAAGGACAATTGCAGTTTTATGGGTAAAATTCAAGTTGCAAGCAGAAGATGGACAAGTGCAACCAGGATCTCCAACTCCAAAGACAAAGGCAGCAGCACCTCCTGCTGTCACCTCAGGGTGAGTAAAACAGTGCTGAAAACAGCGCTGGAACCTGATCCTTTCTTTCTCTGGAGGCTGGGTCAGGGCAGCACAGGCGGGCCCTGAGCACTCAGGGCTGTTTGTGGGTGATTGTTGCTCTAGTCCAGAATTCAGCTGGACAAAGGCCTTGGAAGGCGAGGCAGGAGCAGGTGGGAAGGGGCCGGCGCTGCTGCTGCTCCTGCCCGGGAGCCCCGGCTGGGCCGGGCCGGCGCCCGCTGCGCTGCGGCTCCTGCTGCTGCCAGAGCCGGGCGGGACTCGGGGACAGGGAATGGACACGGGGGGACACCAAAGGCCTGCGGGGCTGCGGGGATGTTGGCGCTGGGGCCAGCGCCAGCACAGAGCTTCAGCCGCAATGAACCCGGAGGGAAAGGCTGGGGAAAGGCTCCATTTCACCTTTCTTTACTCATGGCTGGGAAGGGACTGAAATAAAAGGAAAACAAGCAGGGCCTGACCCCTTCTCCTTTGGGAGGAGCCCCATGCCTGGGGCTGTGAGGGGCCATGAGGGGCCATGAGGGGCCGTGAGGGGCCATGAGGGGCTGTGAGCAGCCATGAGGGGCTGTGAGGGGCTGTGAGGGGCTGTGAGGGGCCAAGTAGGGTTGTGAGGGCTGTGAGATGCCATGCGGAGCTCTGAGGGAAAATGAAGAGTCACGACCAGTTCTTAGAGGCCTTGAGAACCCATGAGAGACCAACAGGGTCCATGAGGGGCTGTGAGGGGAAATGAAAAGCCATTAAGGGCTGTGAGAAGCAGTGAGGGGCCATGACAGGTTCTATGGGGCCGTGAAGGGCTGTGTGGGGCCATGAGGGGCCATGACAGGTTCTGTGGGGCCATGAAGGGCTGTGAGAGGCCATGAGGGGCCATGACAGGTTCTGTGGGGCCATGAAGGGCTGCGAGGGGTCATGAGGAGCCAGGAGAGGTTCTGTGGGGCCATGAAGGGCTGTGAGGGGCCATGAGGAGCCTCAGCCCTGGCAGCAGGGGGGTCCCACCATGTCCCCAGGGCAGGGCAGCCCTGAGGGGCCACAAGTGCAGACGTGGCAGCAGAGCGGGCTTGGGGCACCTCTGGGAGGGGATGAGACCCTTCCCCAGCTCCAAACCACAACAAAGTCACCATGAACAGGATTTTCCATCTTTAGAATCCACTGCCAACTTGGAGACAACCGTACAGTGTAATCCTGGTGGTGAAAGCAAGGGAATTTTCCCAGTGAGTGACATCCAGCCACTGTTAAAAACGTCTTAAGATTTAAAAGTCTTACCAATGAAAAGTAATACTAATAAATGGCCATAACGAGTGATTTATTAAAAAACTATGGATATTGATCTAATACCAATATCCAACTATGACGGACAAAGACTCTCTAACAATTTAAAGTTAGAAAGTGTATGTTTATTACGACGCTGGGCAGTGTGCGGGATAGCTCCCAAAAACACACACACAATTTACAGATCATCACAGGGTCTTTTATGTACAGGAGTATTGAATACACAAACTACAAATGCATATTCATAACTCTGGTACCTCCCATTCCCCGCTTGGTATGGAAATTAGCCCAAAAAGCCATCAAGCATGAGTAGTTTGTTCTTTAAAATGGGTCGGTGGTCTTTTTTATAGGGTGGGGTCCAAAATGATGAAGTAAGATGGGTCTTCCTCCCTTGACTTTTTAACCTTTAGTGTTCGTGACAGCTAAATCCTGGTTTTTTCCAGGACTGTTTGATTTATGATTGTATTGTATTCATGGCGTCTATTGATTATTCAGGATGCAAAAGCCTAGTTTGACAGCTTCCCTGATTTATCAGTTCCTTCCAAGATTTACCAGTTTCTTCAGTCTGGCTTCTGTTAGCAAAAGGGAAGTCCTAGCTACATTATCTCAGCACTATCTATTTTGACTACAGTCTTTAATTCTTCTAAATCAATGCCTCACGAGAACAAGAAATAAACTCCCAAATCCCAACACCCAGCACCACACCAAAATGACAAACCTCATTTTTCTTTACCATCACAGGGTTCATGAAAACAAATTCTACTAACTTTCTCCACCTCACGCTTTCCCCACCAGATAAATGAGGCCATTTGCAGTGTTTAATACAAATCACAACTGAGGGCTGGAGGGAAGAATGGGGAGACACTACCAATGTCCATGTCATGCCCAGCAGGCCAACTCCAAAGTGGAGAGCATAAAATGGAATGGGGACAGGGGCTGGTCAGATGTTCCTCTAAAGGATCCCAAAGTCACCTCCAAGTGAACAGGAGGGGAAAATAAACCCCATAAACCCTATAGTCCGTATAAACCACCCTGTGTGTTCAGGGACTCAGCTGTGAGGAGCTGGACATGGACAGAGGCGTCTGGAACAGTTCTGTCCTCAGGCTGAGCTCTCCAGCCTGGCCCTAAAGTCAATCAAGTGCTTTCCCAGAGGATTCTGTGGTTGCCAACCACCCCTCCAGATGTGACTCACAGGAGCACAGAACCTTTTTCAGTGTCAGGAGAGCAGAAAAAATGACAAGAGATGCCCAATTCAGAGCTCTGTTTAAAAACCTGGAAAATAAAAATCCCCTGAATTCTGAAGCCCAGCTGGGGGCCCTGAATTCCAAAGGAAAACTGGAAAGGCTTTTCACGAGGACTGACACTGAAAAGCGAACAGATGAATGTGTGTGGCATTTTGGGAGGCTTCCAATGTCTTACATTTTTCCTTGGCCTGTAGAACTTGACCTTATTTTGCCTCCTCTTGCACTAAAGGAGCCTCATTGCACCAGCCAGGAAGGCAAAGCTCATTCCTGGCCCTGGCTGCTGCTGTCCATGCAGCATTTCCATCCCTCCTGTGACCTCTTCCCTCAGGGTCCCCAGCAGCAGCTGCTGGAGCAGGACATGGAAGCTGCAAATGGAAGTGCTGCCTACCCCAGCCTGAAGCTACAAAAGGATCCTGCTGGCAGGAAACCCAATATTCCCTCCCAAGTGCCCTGTAAAAACTTCCCCCTCTGTTCTGTCTGATCCATACACACATTGCAGGGAACATCCTGTCTGTCCTTTGCGGCAAGGCCAGGACCCCAAATTCACACTCAAAATGCTGAATTTTGACCCATTTCTACATCTGGTGAGATGAGACTACAGCATTATCCAGAGAAAGTCACTGTACTTCATCCTCCAGCTTGAAAACCCAGTCCTTGGAAAGGGTTTTTATAAGAACCACAAGTCATAATCCAAATAAGATTATTTTGAACTGTTACCCTTCATTCTGTCTGGTAGATTCTTCTATGCCATGAAACACATCTTCAATTAAACTGCAAGCAATGGGTCTGAAGCCTGCAGTAAGAACAAAATTCACACACTTTCTAATAGTTACAAGGGAGTTAAGCACACCAGAAAAGGCAACAGCTCATGTTTCAAAGGGAAGCAGCCACCACTGCAGGGAACCTGAATTGCCCCCAGGCACGTGTGTGTATTTGAAGGGTGAGCAGGTGCTGGGGACAGAGATCTCACACAACTTCTAAGGCTGTGAGAAACCCACAAGTGGCAAAGTATCATTGGGGATCAACTCCTGCTGAAATTTGGTTTGTGTGTGTCCCTTCCAGAGGGATGGAGTTCCAATGGAAAACTTCCAGGGAATAAATGAAAGCCACTGCATGAAACTCAAGGGTTTCTTTAAGGGGCCACTTCCATCTTTCCTTGGCTCCAGCTCTGAGGAAACAGAGCCTGAGCCAGGGGCTCTGCTCTGCTGCCCTGGGCACCTGGGGCTCCTGGAACACCCCACTGGCAGGGCGGGCCCAGAGTGTCACAATGTCCCCTTGGTTCCAGCAGGCCCCGCAGTGTCACAGTGCTCCCTGTGCACCCTGAGGCCCCACAGCACCCAGCCCAGGCCATTGCCATGGTTCCAGTCACTCCCAGTATGGTCCCAGGCACTCCCAGACTGGGTCAGTACATCCCAGTTGCCCCCAGCATGCTCCCAGTCTCTCCCACTCCCTTCCAGCTGCTGCCCCCATGATTCCAGTTGCCCAAAGCCACTCGGAGTCACCCTCAGTGCAGTTCCAGTTGCTCCCAGTATATCCCAGTTGCCCCCAAAATGGTCCAAACTGCCCTCAGCATGCTCCTGGTTCCCTCCCAGTATGATCCCAGTCCCCCTTTAGTGTCATCCCAGTTCCACCCAGTATGATCCCAGTTGTACCCAGTTGCCCCTAGTGTGGTCCCAGTCTCTGCCAGTATGATCTCAGTGGCCCCCAGTACAGACACAGTCACTCCCAGTTGCTCCCAGTTGCCCTTAAAATGGTCCCAGTTGCTATAACCAGTGTTATCCCCTCCAGAATCGTTCCAGACACTCCCAGTATATCCCAGTTGCCTCCAGCATGCTCATTCCCAGTCACCCCAGAGTCCCCAGTATGGTTCCAGTTGCCCTCATGGTGATCTCACTCATTCCCTGTATATCCCAGTTACCCCCAGCATGCACCAGTCATTCCCAGTCACTCCCAGTAGCCCTCAGTGTGGTCCCAGTCCCTCCCAGTATTTCCATGTCCCTGCTCCAAGTGCTGCTCCCAGCCCTGATCCGTGGAGATGGGAATGTCCCGCTCCCTTCCTGGGACAGGGTCACAGCTGAGCCAGGTGTGCAGGGCAGGACCTTGCCTTGAGCCCAAGGCCTGTCCCACCTGCAGGATCTGCTTCCCCTGGGCCTCTTCCTCCTGCTGCCCCAAGCCCAGCTTGGTGCTAAACAAAGGGGCTGGGCCAGGGTCATCCCCCAGCAGGGGCTGCACACCCCTTCTGCCCCCTCCCCAAATTCCCTCCCGGGGGCAGCAGGAGCTGGGGCAGGAGCCCTGTGGGGAGGGAAAAGGGGGTGACACCAGCATGGGGGGGTCACACACACTCTGGGGAGGACACACACAGCCCCTGGGGACCCCCCCTCACCTTCTCCTGCAGCACCAGGAGGATGAACCCCAACATGGAGACCCCAAACCCCAGCAGCGTCTTTGGGGCAGGGTCTGGTGGCAGCTTTTTGGGTCTGGGGGAGTCACAACTGCCCTAAAAACCCCTCCCAGCTCCAACGTTGCTCCCAGACCCCTCAAACCCTCCCACAGCTCCCAGCCACAACAAACCCCCAACAACTCCCTGCAATGTAAATGGCCTCAAAAACCACAAAACCCCCTTCCCACCTCCCCCAAGACCCATCCAAATTCTCTCCAAGCCACACAGCCACGACAGGACCCCAAAACTCTCACAAACCTCCCCAGAAGGCCCCCAAACCCCCTCCCAGCAACACAAATGCCCCAAGAGGCACAAAACTCTCTCTCAGCCCCACCCCAGTAGTCCCTAAAACCCCTCTCAGCCCCCCACGGCACTGACCAGGAGATTGGTGCCCAGGAACATCCACAGCCAGGAGCAGCTTGGGCACTTCAGCAGCAATTTGGGCACTTTGGGGGGGACACCCCAGATGGGGAGGCCCAGGCCAGGGACTGGTACAGACAACCAGAATTCCTGGAGAACAGATGGGCTCAGGTGGACACGTTCTGCTGCAACAGCTATGAGATCATGGCCATGTCCCTTGGCTTGGGTGCTCCCAGAACATCGAAATCCTTCTGGTAATTCCCCTGAACCCCAAATTCACACTCAAATCCCAGTGAAATGATTCAGCTTTAGATCTCCTCACTTAATTTTGTATAATTTTACCCCAATTCTGGGTGTTTTGATGGCATAAACACGGAAATTATTCAGCCAGGAAAAGATCTCCAAGATCATCCCACTTAGCTTGATGCCATCAGAAGAAACAACTGGACAGACCAGATGAGAATTTTTGTTCTGTAATGTTAAAAAAATCAGCTCTTCCTAATTCATTTACAATGTCGATCAGAGTCCTGATGGATGCTCCTGCCCCTGCATTGATCCAGGTGCCTGTGGGGATCTAGGAGGACGTGGAGACCACCAGCCAGGTGTCTTCCCAACATGGATCACCGGGAATGTGGGTCTCCAGGGCTCTGCCCAACGTGTGTCCTCTGATGGGGAATGGAGTTGGAGAAGTGCACGAAGCTCGTCCCACAGTCGGGGCACTCGCAGGGCTTCCCTTACTGATGGCTCTGTTGGTGTCGGGTCAAGTGAGAGCTCCTGGAGAAGCTCTTCCCACACTGGGGACACTTGTAGGGCCTGTCTCCAGTGTGGATGCGCCGGTGGGTGAGGAGGTTGGAGTTGTACTTGAAGCCCTTCCTGCAGTGAGGGCAGCAGAAGGGCCTCTCCTCTGTGTGAATCTGCTGGTGCCTGAGGAGATGGGAGCTCGTCTGAAACCTCTTCCCACACTCAGAACACTCAAAGGGCCTCTCCCCAGTGTGGATCATTTGGTGGATGATCAGTTGGGACCTCCGGTTGAAGCCCTTCCTGCATTCCCCACACTTGTATGGCCTTTCCTCAGTGTGAATTTTCTGGTGGCGGCTCAAGTGGGAGCTGGTGCTGAAGCTCTTCCCACATTGCTCACACTTGTAGGGCCGTTCCCTGGTGTGGATCCTCTGGTGACAGATTAGGCTGGAGCTCTGGCTGAAGCTTATCCCACACTGGGGACACTTGTAGGGCCTCTCCCCGGTGTGGACGCGCCGGTGGGTGAGGAGGTTGGAGTTGTCCTTGAAGCCCTTCCTGCAGTCGGGGCAGCGGAAGGGCCTCTCCTCTGTGTGAATCCGCTCGTGCACGAGGAGATGGGAGCTGGTGTGAAACCTCTTCCCACACTGGGAACACTCAAAGGGCCTCTCCCCAGTGTGGATCATTTGGTGGCGGATGAGGCTGAATCGCCGCCTGAAGCTCTTCCCACACTCCAAGCACTTGTGGGGCTTTTCCCCATCATGATGATGCTCATGGACCACCAGCTCCGAGCCCCGACGGAAGCTCTGTTCACGTTCCAGACTCAGGGTGACTCTTCTCTCTTCAGAGCACTCTGGGTTGGGTTTGGAGCCCCTCCTCCTGCGGGATCTCCGGGGTTTTTCATCTCCGTTGGATTCCTGCACCATGGAGCAGCTCAAAACAGCCTCTTCCACAAGGTTCTGCCGCAGGGATTTATCCTCCCTGGTCTCCATCCTCACCTCAGTGTCTGGGGGAGGAAGGACAAGGAGAGGATGGAATTTGCCTCCGTGCCAGAGGGAAGGGGAAGATCTCCCCCAGGGCATCCGTGGCAGGGCAGTGTTGGCAGCGGGGTTGTCCTGCAGCCGGGGGCCATGCTGGGCTGGGAGATGGAGCAGGAGAGAGGGGGAAAGGGGCACTGACTTCCTCCTCACCTGCCTTCGTGTCTTGGGGCATCTTCCTCTTCCTCTTCCTCACAGCCTTCTCCATCCAGCCAAGGATAAGGAATGAGAAGTCCTGGTTTGGGGGGAAAACAAGGGATGAACACATTGAATTTAAAGATCTCCCTGCCCAAGTCCATCTCTAGAAGTGACCGGACATCTGGGGTCCATAAAAACCTCCCAAACACCAGATTCAGCCCTGAAAATGCCTCCCAGGAGTTCCCTGTCTCAGGTCTCTCCCCTTTGGTGTTCAGGGGTTCTCCCCTGTCCCAGCTGCTGGGGGTCATGCTTGTATTGGGGATCCCCCATCTACTCGTTCTCTGCCCTACCCAGGCTGCTGGGAGTCCCAGGAATCTGAAGAGTTCCCCCCTTTCTCCATTTCCCCACTTAGGGATGCTGGGGGTTTTGAGGGTCCCGGAGTCCCTTCTCCCCTCATTCTCTTCTTTAGGGTGGAGGGGGTCCAAGGAGTCCCCCCTGCCCCTCTCCAGGCTGTTGAGGGTCCCTCCAATTGCAGCACTCCCGCCTCTCTGGGCTCCCCACTTTGGGCTCCTGGGGGACACAGGGCTCTGCTCCTCCAGGCTGCCTCTGCCAGCAGCTGCCACTGGGACTCCCCAGTGTGTTCCCCAAGGGGCATTTTCCACTCAGCTTTGGAGTTCTTCATTCTCCAAACATCCTGTCCAAAAAAACCCAATCCAGGGAATCCCCAGGATATCTGGGCCCAGCTCCCCCTCCCTGGTCACCTGTAGGATGGGGGATGATGATCCCATGGGTGGGCGGCTGTGAATTCAGGGAGTGCTTGACCTCATGGTTCCTTCTCCTTTCCCTGACCCTCCTTTGTCCCTCCTCTTCCTTTTGCTCCTGCTCCTCCTCTGCCACCCCTCCTCCTCCTCCCCCAGGAGCAGGCACACCCTGGGTGCCCCGTTCCCCAAGCACTGTCGGCCTGCGGGAGGAGAGGGGATGGAGCTGGGACAGGTCAGAACACAAGTGTAGGGGAGTGGGGGGATCATAGGAATGGCATCACTGGGAGTGACTGGGCTGTACTGGGATCATACTGGGAATGAGTAGAAATCTGCGGGGAGGTATTGAGACCATATTAGGGGCAATTGGGATATACTGGGAGTGACTGGGATCATGCTGAGGGTGACCAGGAGTAGCTGGGAGCAAATGGGAGGAACTGGGAGTGACTGGGTTCATACTGGAGGTTATTGGAAGCAACTGGGCTTATACTGGGATCATGCTGGAGGTGACAGGGATCATACTGGTAGTGAGTGTCTGGTAGTGAGTGTGACTACACTGAGGCTGACTGGGACTGGTTGTGAGCAAATGGGATCATGATGGAAGGAACTGAGAGGGACTGGGAATGTGCTGGAAGGAACTGGGGTACACTGGGAGTGATTGGCACTGACTGGAACAAAAGTGAGGGTGAAATGACCAACTGGAACCATGTGGGGTACAACTGGTTCATACTGGCAGTGACTGGGACCATACTGGGCTCATCTTTGGATCATATTGGAGTGACTGGATTAATACTGGGAGTACCTGAGAGTGACTGGGAACATACCCTGCACATCATCTTCCATACTGGGGGTGACTGAGAACACACTAGGAGCGTGCTGGGAGCAAATTGCATCATACTGGGACTGACTGGGTTGATCTAGCTGGAGGCAGCTGGGACCATACTGGGAGTGATTGGAAGCAACTGGGATATTGCTGGGACCATACTGGGAGTGCTGGCATGTAACAAGGATCATACTGGAGGTTACTGGGATCATATTGGTGTCAAAAGGGATCACCTGGGATCATACTTTGGGCTACTGGGAGCAGCTGAGAGAAATTGGGATCATGCTGCAAGCAAACTGGAGAAACTGGGAATGACTGGATGTATGCTGGAGGCAACTGGCATATACTGGTCATGACTTAGATCATACTGGGATGACAATCACCTTACTAGGATCACTGGAAGTGTCTGGGAATGACTAGGGGCATACTGAGGGCAACTGGGATATACTGGGGATGACTGGGAACATGCTGGGAACAACAGGAACCATGCTGAGCAGAACTGGGACCCCACGCTGAGGGAAACGGGGCGTGAGTGGGAGTGACTGGGTCTGCACTGGGGTCTCTGGCATGTGTGGGGCCTTGCTGGGAGGGATTGGGATCATACTAGATCATACTGGCTGCAACTGGGACTGCACTGAGAGTGACTGGGAGTAGCTGTGAGCGACTGGGATTAGGCTGGAAGCAACTGGAGACAACTGGGAGTACAGGGAATATGCTGGGAGCAACTGGGATACACTGGGAGAGACTGAAACCACAGTGGGGCCAAATGGGAGCAACTGGAACCAGCCTGGATGTAAAGGGAGCAGCTGTGCCCATGCTGGGGTCATACTGGAAGTGGCTGGGATCACACTGAGAATGACTGGAATAGTACTGGGAGTATCTGAGGGTGAGTGGGTTCATACTGGAACCAGATTGGGAGTGACTGGAAAGGTGCTGGCTGTGACTGGAACCATGCTGGAGGTGACTGGAAGCAACTGGGATCATCCTTGGAGCCACTGGAATTACAGCAGGTGTAAACAGATCCTGACTGGGGGTTACTGGGAGCTACTGGGCCCTTGTTGGGAGGAAAATGTGGACACATTGGGAGCAACTGGGATCAACTGGAAGGTACTGGAACCATGCTGAGGGGAATGAGACCACAACTGGGGAAACTGGATGAATACTGGGAGCAACTGGGACCACACTTTAGGCAACTGCCAGAAACTGGGATCATGCTGGGGGCAACTGGGAGTAACTGGGAAAGACTGGGATCATTCTGAGGTAATCAGAACCTTACTGGGGCAACTGGGATATGCTGGGAATGTCTGTGACCATACTGGGGGAAACTGGAACCACACTGGGAAACAGCTGGGACCATGCTGGGGACAATTGGGACAGCACTGGGGGCAACTGGGAGTGACTGGGACTATGTTACGAGGGACTGAGATTCTTCTAAGGACAGCTGGGATCATACTGGGAGGAACTGGGAACAACTGAAACTATTCTGCCAGCAACTGGCATCATACTGGGATCACAGTGAGAGCAACTGGATCCCTGCTGGGTGAGACTGGGATCACACTGAGGGTGACTGGACTCATACTGGGATTGACTGGGAGTGGCTGTGAGCAACTGGAATCATGCTGAAAGCAACCGGGAGGAACTGGGAGCATGCTGGGAGCATGCTAGGGGTGACTGGGATATACTGGGAGAGACTGGGAGCCATGAGGATCACACTGGAGGCTACTGGGGCCATACTGGTATTGACAGGGAGCAACTGGGATCATACTGGGAGTGGCTGTAATAATCCTGGGATTACAGTGGGTGTGACTGGACCCTGACTGCAGGTTACTGGGAGCTACCAGGCCCGTGCTGAGAGCCCACTGGGGATATACTGGGAGGAACTGGGAGTGACAGGATGCATACTGGTGACAACTGGGATGTGCTGGGAGTGTCTGAGACCATGCAGGTGGTGTCTGGGACCACACTGGGAGCCACTGGGAATGTGCTAGAGGGAACAGGGACTATACTGGGGGCAACTGGGGGCAATTGTGAGTGACTGGGGCCCTGCTGGGAGAGACTGGCATCATACTGGACTCATACTGGCATTGTACTGGGAGTTACTGGGGCTGTGCTAGGGGCAACTGGGAGTACTGGGAACACACTGGATGAAAGAGGGAGGAACTGGGAGCAGCTGGAATCCTGCTGGGGGAAAATTGCATCATAATGGGGAATGACTGGGAGTGACTGAGCTCAAACTGGGATTGCCATGGAAACTGGAACCACACGGGGGAGGGGGCTCTGGGCTCATCCTGGGAGCAGCCACTGCTGGGTGGTCCCACTGGGACCCCCGAACCCCTTTCCCAGCCATTGCGCCCCTCCAGCCCCAGCACCCCCCAACGGGGTCCCGGCAGTCCCAGGGGTTCCCTCCCCCTTCCCGGGCAGCCCAACCCCCACCGCAGGGGGACCCGCATCCCCCCGCCCCCCGCCGGGGCTCTACCGACACCGAGACCCCCCAAAAACACCTCCCGGGGACCCCCCGATGTCCCCTCGAGGGGCAGCTGCGGCTCGGCTTTGGAGACCTGCCAGCTCCAAACATCCCCCCAAAAACCCCAAACCCAGGGACCCCAAACCCGGGATATTCGGGGCGAGCTCCCCCTCCCCGGGCACCTGCGGGATGGGGCCGATGGTCCCGGGGGGCTGCGGGTTCAGGGCGCGCTGGAGCCGCCCGCTCCCTCCTCTGCTCTTCTTCCTCCCTCTTCCGGCTGCCGCTCCGCCTCTTCCTCCCTCCCTCCTCCTCCTCCTGCCCCGTTCCCGAGCCCCTCGCAGCCCGCGGGACGAGCGGGGATGGAGCCGGGAAAGGTCGGAACGCAGAGAGGGCCCAGGGGGATGGCGGGAGTGGGAGTGACTGGGATGTACTGGGATCGTACTGGGAGCAGCTCCTGGGTGAATGAGTTATACTGGGATCATAGTGGGAGTGTGTGGGGGCACCGCGATGGCCGCAGCCATCAAGGGGGATCCAGATGGGATCCCACCACTCCAGGGGTGTTTTTTCCTCCCCATTTTAGGGTGTTTGTGGGGCCACAGCGCCAGAAGCCCCTTTGAAGGGAGGATCATGACGGCTTTAAGTGACATTTTTAGGGTGCTCCCCATTCCAAGCCCCTGTGTTGGATGTTTTGCTCCCCCGTGGTGGATTTTTGGGATTCTCTCTACCATGGCCGCTTTAAGAGCCGCCGCTGTTGTCGGTTCTCACTGTAACTCCCCTTAAAAGGGCAACACCACCCCCGTTGATTCCGGCAGCGGAGCCCCGGGGGGTTTGGGGGTGCCGGGAGGGTTTGGGGGTTCCGGGTGATGCCGATGGTGGCGATGGGGACCCCGTGCTGGGTATAAACTTTAGCGAGGGGATCCCGGGGAGGTTTTGTGGAATGCCGAGGGGTTTTTGGGGTCACGGTGGATTTTTTGAGGGTTCCCGAGAAGGGTTTTCAGGGGTCCCGAAGGGGGAGAGATTAGTTGATCCCAGGGGGAAGCCAAGGCTGTTTTGGGGTACCTGCCGGTGATGGAGATGGGGACCCTGTGCCAGGTATAAACCTTCTCAAGGGGGTCAGGGGGGTGTTGGGAGGTCCTGCTGGAATTTTGATGTCCTGAGAGGGTTTTGGGGGCTCTGTGTGGGGTTTTGCGGTCTTGGGGCGTATTCGAAGGGTCCAGGGATGTTTTCGGAATCCCGGGGAGGGTGGGGTGTCCCGAGGGGTGTTGGGGGTTCCCGTGAGGTTTTGGGGGTCCCTGGGCGATGCCGGTGACAGAGCTGGGACCCCGTGCCGGGTCTGAACCTTCTCACTGTGCCCGGGCAGCGTCAGCGTGTTCAGGGAGATCCTGGGGCCCGGGGGGTCACCCCAAATCCCAGGGGGCCCCAAATGCTCAGGGACCCCTGAAGTACCCTCAGCGCTGGATCTGCTGCAGGCAGGGGGGCACCAGCACTCGGCCCCCACCCCCCACCATCACAGGGGGGCAGGAACGGGGGAGGGGCACGGACAGGTCTGGGGGACCCCCAAAGTCCTGGGGGAGGGGACACGGGGGGACTCCCAGGAATCCCCGTGGGGGGATGAGGGGGGACCCAGGAGGAGTTTGGGGGGGCTGGGTGGGTCATGGGGGGACCCCCAGAGTCTTGTGGGGGGTGGGAAGGGCAAAGAACAGGGAGACCCCCAGGATGGGTTTGGGGGGGGGGACCGGATTGGAGCTTCCCTGGCAGTGGGATGGGGATGAGACCTACCCATGGAATTCCCATGGGAATGGGATGGCAGTAAGATCCAGCTACAGAATTCCCATGGGAATGGGATGGCAGTGAGATCCAGCTACAGAATTCCCATGGGAATGGGATGGCAGTGAGATCCAGCTACAGAATTCCCATGGGAATGGGATGGCAGTGAGATCCAGCTACAGAATTCCCATGGGGATGGGATGGCAGTGGGGTCCGTCCTTGGAGGTGCCATGGGAATTCCCATGTTTCCAAATTTCGCCCTCCCAAATCCTACATTTCCAAATCCCACATTCCCATGGGAATTGTACCCTCCCCTCCTTTAGGCTCCAGTGCCTCCCCCCCATATCTGACACATTTCCGGAGACATTCCAGGCAGGTGTGCCCCGGGGGATTTGCCAATTCCCCAGCCTGGATCTCCTCGTGTTTCGGGCACCTCTTGGTGACCTGGGCAGCGCCGTTGGCCACCAGGAATCCCCCGGATCCCGGCTGGAAGGAGAGGAATTCCCGCCGGTTGGAGCCGAGCCCATCGGATCCGCGGACGCTGCGGGGGGACTAGGGGGTCACGGGTGAAGGAAAGGAGCAACGGGGAGAGCAGGGAAGGGGCCTTGGGGGTGCCAGGGTTGAGAAAAGGGGAGGCTGAGGGTGGGTAGAGATGGGATGGGTGGGGTTAAAGCGGTTCCTATACTTAGGAAAGGGAGCTCCAAGGGTCCCCGTTGTAGCCACTCCCATCAAAAGGTGGGAAAACACGGGATGGTTGGGAATAGGGGTCCCGGGTGATCTCAGTGATGAGGAAAGGAGGGGCTGGGTGCTGGGAATGGCAGAAATAGGGGTCCAGTGGGTCTCTGGGTGAAGGAAAAGGGGGCTCTGGTGGCAGGGAGAGGCGGGATGTCCGGGAAAGGGCTGCAGGGGTTGTTGCTGCCGGATCGGGGGGTGCAGGGGGAACCCATGGCCGGGAATGGGGGTTCGGGGGGATGGCAGTGCCCGGAAATGGGGGTTTGGAGGCCCCTCTTTGCTGCCCGCCAATGGCAGCCCGAGTATTTAGTGACGTCACCGGTGGCCGGGCAGATCAGAACGTGCCCGAGAGAGCCCCGCGCGGCGGAATTCCCGGGAATTCCCCGGGATCCCCTCCGGGCATCCCCCGGGACCCTCCTCGGCCACGCCCTGCGGGACCCCCGGGCCGGGCTGTGCTCAACTCCCGCCGCCTGCGCTCAAAATCTGCCGGGACCCCGCGGGGTTCGGCCCAAAGCGGGGGAAGCCCCGCGACCCGCGGATCCATTTTTTCCTGCGGCTGCGGCTCCCACCCCCAGCGGAGCGGGAATGGGCGCGGGGACTCCGATCCCTGATTCCCAATCTCCTTCCCTCGCTCTCTCTTGTGCTCTCCCTTTCCTTTGGGTAATCATCAATGCCAGAGCGGCTGGAGAGCCCCGTGCCCAGCTCGGGTTTCCCAGGAAAGGGAGGTCTGGGGGTGAGGAGCCCCGGGCTGGCCGGGAATGGGGGTCCGGGGGTCCCCGGGCTGGCGGAAACCGGGAATGCAGGGACTGGGAGAGGAGGATCCCCGGGAAAGGGGGTGCAGGGGGGTGTTGGTGCAGGATAAAGGGGTGCAGGGGGTCCCAGAGCTGGGGAAGGAGATGCGAGGGGGTCCCAGTGCCCAGGAATGGGGATTCAGGGGGGGCTTCCCAAAGCCCCTCCCAGGGGGTGCAGGAGCTGGGTCAGGAGCTGTGGGGAGAGAAAAGGGGATGAGCCCGGCTTGGGGCAGGGGAGACATGGGGGAGTCACAGGCGCTCCGAGGGGGGGACATGAGCCCCGGGGAACCCCCCCTCACCTCCTGCAGTGGAGGCTGAGCCTCAGCCCCGGCAGGCGGAGCCAAGACGGAGCCCCCGAGCCCCGGCAGCATCTGGGGGGGGCGGGGGGTGTCCGGCGGCAGCTCCGGGGGCGGGAGGGGCAGGACCCGGGAAAGGACGGCGGCTGCCGGGAAGCGACCGGGATGGGCTGGGGCAGGCTGGGATGGGCTGGGACACCAACATACACCGGCATACACAGGGATACAGTGGGATACACCGGGATACACCAGGCCCAGGACTGGGAGCCACTGGGAGCAGGATCAGAGCACACTGGGACCCAGCAGGACCAGAGCTGGGGAACAGAGATCAGAGTGGGAACAAGTGGGATATACTGGGATTAGACTGAGAGTGACTGGGATTAGACTGGTGGAAACTGGAACCTTAATGGGCCAAGAGGATGTGACTGGGAGTGACTATGAATATGCTGAAGGCAACTGGGATATACTGGGAGTGTCTGTGACCATACTGGGGGTGACTGGGAACACACTGAGAGTGACTAGGAGTGACTGGGTCTACACTGGAGGCAACTGGGGTTGACTGGGACCATGCTGGGGGAGACTGAGATCATAGTGGACTCATACTGGGATCTTACTTGTGTCAGGGTCTGCAAATATATGCATGGAACCTGATGGTTTGTTTTAAGGATCTCAGAGTGCAAAAGACACAGTGGGAGACAACTCAGTTTACTTAAACAAAAATGCACCTTTATTTAGTGCCAACAAATGCGATAGTGGGGAGAGAAAATAAGGAATAGTAAGAAAGATAGAGAAAGAGGGGAAGGGGATTACAGCTACCAACGTGGAGGGATGAGTCCTCGAGGCCTAGAGATGCCTATAGACACGATCTTCTCCAGTGGGGTGATCACAAAAGTGAGTGGGGGGTCTCCAGAGATTTTATAGGTTGGTCAAGACGGGGAGCAAAGCGAGGGGCACAGAGCCAAAGTGGGAACCACCTGTGTTGAGGTTGGATGCTCAGGAACAAGCTGCAAACTGTACCTCTTGTATGGACAGACAGTTTGGACAGGCAGCCTTGGCTCAGTCCACTGTGACCAGTTCCATTGTTCTTGCACTCTGTTCTCATGGAGATGCATACCAGTCCTCTGAGACTTGGCAAACGTTCCACCTCAGCCATGCCAGGGGCTCCCTTCAGAGTCCAGGGTCCCAGTCCCCAACCATTGGAGACAGTCGTGAGGCATATCACATCCTTGGACAGACTCTGACAACTTGGAATGGCTGGGTCTATGATAGGGGCAACTGAGAGCAACTGGGATCAGACTGGGAGGAAACTGGAGCTACTGAGACTATACAGGGGGCAACTGGGATCATGATGGCATCAGAATAGGGTCATACTGGGAGTGACTGGATCAATGCAACTGGGATTACACTGGGAGGAAATAGGACCATGCTGGGGACAACTGGGATCACACTGGGAGCAAATGGCAGTACACTGAGACTGATTGGGCTCATTCTGGAATCACTGGGGGAACTGGCCCAGCTGGGGCTCAAGGTTGTTCTCCCTCAGGGCTGCCCAGGGTCCTGCTGCCATGCCCAGCCCAACAGAGCTGAGGGACAGGGGGACAGCTGAGGGACAGGTGACAGCTGAGGGACAGGTGACAGCTGAGGGACAGGGCACAGCCAGGGAACATGGCCTGGCCCATGGACACTGAGCTCCAACACTTTGGGCTGTTGTGCCCGGGCTGTTTCCCTCGGGCTGCCGGCACAGGCCAAGGGGGGAAAATCCCTGCCACAAACTGCTGTTTGCTTTAAGCTTTGCTCTGGAACATTCCCAAGGAGCCACCTGCAGGGGCTGGAGCCCGGCCAGGTGCCCTGGGCCACCAAAGCCGCTCAGGCAGTGCCCTCCTGCCCCAGACAGGGCAGAGAACACCCAAGGAAAGGCTCATACTGGGCTCAGGGCAGGGACAGGGCACTCCCCTGGCGCTGCCACGGCCACAACAGAGCTGGCCTGGGGACAGGATTGGCATTTATGGCCCATGGAGTCCCAGCACGGATTGCTTTTCATGTCACTGCTGTCATTGGATTGGTCATCGATTCAAATCATTTCCCCATGGAATTATCATGGCAGTGGGATCAGGAGGAGATCCATCCATGGAATTCTCACCTGACTGAGATGAGAGTGAGATCCAGCCATGGAAATTCCATGGGAATTCCTGCATTCCCAAGTCCCTGATTTTTGAATCCCACAATCCCATAAAAATTTCCCTTCCCCTCCCATACCCACCTTTGTGCTCCAGAACCTCCTAACCATATATTTTGGGGGTCTTTCCAAACAGGTGTGTCCCAGATAATGCTTCGTCTGCTCCACCTGCACCGTGTGGAGATCTGGGAATGAGGAGAGAAGGGACCCATGGAATCGTGTTCCAGCCCTTTTGGAAACCAGATAGAAATCCCCTAGGACTCCGTACACACAGGCTTAGAGGCAGAAAAGAGTGCAGGGGTTGGTTTGAAACCTTTGGAGAAACTGAGATCCATAAAGTCACACAGACGTGAAGTGGGAATATAAATTTTAATTTTAGGTGAGTAAAAATATGCCTTAAGTGCCTTAAGCAAAGAAGGGACTGTATTAGTTGATAGAAAAGCCCTAAAGTCCAGTTTAAAGTTCAGTAGCATTACCTTGTACAAAGATAAATAAATCCTAGACATAATAAAACCTAACAGAGCATTGCTAGGCAGAATAGATAGGCTGTAGGCATAGGCCTTGTGTAAGAAATGACCACCATTGGTCACAGAACTCTTTTAGACCAGGATAGGTGCAAAAAGACAGGAAGAGCATCGTGTTTGTAGCTGATTGGATGATTTAGGAATAGAATGCATTGTATTGTGGGTGCTGCTGCGCTGCTGCTTCTGCTTGGGACATGGGGACTCTATGCTGGAAGGCATTTTGCATAATGGCACGGACTGGAACACTCTGACCTTGGTGAGTCTGATTCAGCCATGTAACAAAACTAGTTTTACAACAAGCAGCACCTCTCTTGTTCCTCGCTTGGCCTGCTCCAAGTTGCCAGCTGTCCATCAGCAATGTGCCCGCTGCTCCTGCGTGCTGGCAGTCCTTCCCTGGCAGTGACAGCAGGAGCTGCTCCTGCCACCGGCCAGCTCCTCTCCCTGGAGTCCCTTCCCGTGCTGGCAGCATCAGCTCCCTCTTGCCTTGAGCCAAATGCCTGCCTGCACCTTGGGCTGCCTTTGCCAGCTCTCTTTTCCCAAGCCTTTGACTCCCAGGCTTCTGCCCCAGCCCAGGGACATTTGTTATTGCCATCACCTGCCAGTTTTACACTGTGAACCATTCTGGTTTTACCTAAGAGGTGAATCATGAAGATTGTGGTGCTTTCTTGTTGGAAAGAGGGAGACTGACTCAACCGATGTTGATCAATCAGGCTCAATTTTATTTGTTTTCTCGCTTACATTTATATTCTAAATAATTAGTTCATACATGTTGCAAAAGCCAAGCTCCTGATTGGTAGTGACTACACAATAGCTTACTTCATGCTCTATCAGCATATTGCAACAGTTGTATCGCCTTGTAGTGTTCAGTTCCTCTTTTCTCATGATCTCAGTTTCTCTCCCTCATCCTGTTCTTTTCTAACAGTTCTGCCAGGAACATGCTGGCCTTGTCCTAGCTTCTAGTTACAAGATTGCTCTGAGAGCTATTGTGTCCCTTACCCTCTAACCATTCCTCAGCTATCTTCTCCACACTTTCTTGTCCACGATGTCCTGTTAAGACCAAGAACATGCTGTTCTTACAGCTGGGATTGTGGCTGTTCCTACACCATTTATTCCACACTGCAGGACTAAAGAAAATCTATCCTTTTCCTTACTAAGTTGAAGCTACATCTTAGTGCAAATATGTGTTAAAAGAGAATGAATGCCATAATCCCCCTTTTATTTTTTGGTCAGTAGTGGATACTTCCTTAAAGGATACAGAACAACTCCAAAATGTTGTGCATACAATGAAGAAAACGCAACCCAAATTTTCCTCTGGATGACAAGGTTAGAAAACCTGTATTAATCTGTATCAGTGCTGTTTACTATAGGGGATTTTGAGCTGTGGAAGAACAAGCTTCATGCTATCATGGTCAGCCAGTCTCGCTTTATTTCATTTGTCTTACATTTTTATACACTTCATAACTAGCTCATACATATTGCAAAAGTATAGCTCTTTATTAGCTCTTAGCCAATGACACACACGTTGCTAAGTACTAATCCCAATGTTAGTGTTATCTTTATCTTTATGGCTTACTCCCTTATACCTTAGGAGTTTTTGCATTCTGTTAATTATACCAGATCTGCCTCAAGGACACTCTGACCTTCTAAACTTTTACTAGCTGCATAGTATCGTGTCCTTTTGCACGTAGCCATTCTTCAGTCAGGCTCTCTACATTTCCCCCGTTTTCTTTTGCAGCAAGTAAGGCAACATTTTTTGATGTAAATTCTGACATTAACATGCGCTGCAAGCATTGCAAAATACAAGGCAAAAGTAACAATAACATGAACAGAATAACTAATCTTACAAGTATAAATTGAACCAAACCTTTAAGCCATCCTGTGAGTTCCCAGTCTTCAAGATTAAGTTTAAAAAATGTATCATCTCTGTGTAACAGTGCAGTATGCTGCTGCAATTGTTTTATCTTGGCATGGATGGACTCAGAGTTATTATTTAAGTTCATGCAACACATTCCTTATTGTTAGCAGCAATGGTGCAAGCGTTGTCTGAAGCCTGTGATGCTTTCTTTTCTCCGGACTGCTCATGTGGATTTACAGGACGTGTCCATTTAGCAGGAATCCATTGGGAGCCTGTAGGGGTGGAAACACATACATAACCTCTTCCCCAGTAAAGAACCTGAGCAGGGCTTTGCCACACACCAGTTTTGGGGTCTCTATAAGTAACATATACAGGAGGGACGGGCGCGGGGTCCTTCTGAAAATGCATCATGACAGGGGGCACATCCCTGTCAGCAAACAGGCAAAGATGATTTAATACAAACAAAGCCCTAAGCAATCTTTCTGCTGGAATGTGTAGATCAGTATATTTTTCTAAGTACCGCTTCAGGGTTCTACTACTGCCTGACCTGTAGAGACATGAGGGATTCCCCTAACATGTTTAATGTTCCAAAAACTAACTAATTTTGCAAATCTCTGACTGGCATAGGCAGGCCCATTGTCTGTTTTGATTTCCTTAGGAACACTCATGACTGCAATACAGCTATGCAAGTGTCTCTCAACATGCTTTGCTTGTTCTCCTGCCTGTGCGGTTGCCCAAATGTAATGACTATAGGTGTCAATTGTAACGTGAATATACTTCAGCTTCCCAAATGCTGCAAAATGAGTTACATCCATCTGCCATAATTGATTAGACTCCAAACCTCTGGGATTGACTCCTAGGCCAATTCCTTGGCCTCCATTGTGGTAACTACAAGTGGGACATGCTTTTACTATTACTCGAGCTTCGTTAAGTGAAATTTTAAACTCGCAAGCAAGTCCTTTGGCATTCTGATGAAAAATGCTGTGACTTTCTCGTGCGGCCGTCGTGCGCGGGAGAGGAGCTGGTTGTTGTATTGCTACTAGTTTATCTGCCCTGGCATTGCCTTCTCCTAAACCTTCTTCCAGTTTATGGCTTCGGATGTGTAATATGGAGTATGGGTGCTGTCGATTCCGTAGTGTTCTCTGTAGCTGCATGAAGAGTTTTCCTAGCTGTGGGTTGTTGACCTCCTTGATGCTTGCATCTTCTATTCTTGACGCAACTCTAACAGTATACATTGAATCTGAGATAACATTTACGGGCTGTGCAAAAGTTTGAAAGGCCCAAATGACCGCCACTAATTCCAAAGTTTGCAGGTTGTCTTGTGGAGTGGCCTGAATAATGTGATGATACCACTGTTCTTGGATCTTCCATGTGACAGCTGCTTTTCGTGATCGTCGTCCAGCATCAGTGAAAACATTAAGCGCATTCGGGATAGGCTTATCCTCCCGAAGGGGTTTAACAATCCACTGCCATTGTCTTAACCATTGCAAATGCTTCGGGGCCAGCGGTGCACTCACGACGTATGTGTCTGGTACGTTCACATCGAAAACACTTCATCCAAGCTCCTGTGGGAGCTGGACGGCGCTGCACTGCCGGGGCCTGAAGGGGTGCAAGGGCAGCTAACACCTGTTGCTGAGCCTGTGCCTGATTATTCAGACCTTCACTTATCCTTTCCCCTATCTTTTCTAATGCCTGTATCATAAAAACTTGACTGCCAGCAGGGAGCGCTGCAGCCTTATCTAACAAGTCACAAATCGCCCAATCTCCGGGTGCAGTCGAGATAAGGGAACGAGTGGATGAATTTCCGTTCTGAATAACACATTGTTTCAGGATTGCATCACGCATGTGATCAGCAACACCTGCTTTGGATAAGGCAGTCGTAATCTTATCTACAAATGCACCAAGAGGTTCCTCGCGACCTTGTTTAATTCCCATATAGATGGGGACACCTCCCGGATCGCGAATTTTATCTATGGCTCTTTTTGCAATTGCCATAGCCTCCCTAAGCTTGTCCGGTCCTAACGCAGCCTGCTGTTCTAAAGGAATGTGGTTACCATCGCCCATGAGCTCATCTAATGTAATTCCTTGAAGAGGATCTCCTGCAGGGCGCGGCAACGCAACACAAGCAGCTGCTTCCTCTTTCCAGCGTGCCTCAAAAAGTATTTTCTGGTGGGGGGTATATACTAAACGAGCTATGCCTTTAATATCTCCGGGCAACAAGACCGTGGAATTAAAAAGATAATCTAGCATCTGTTTTGCGGGCTCGCTGGTGACCCCAAACTGAGCTACGGTGGCATGCAGCTGTGCTAGCAGTTTCCAATCTAACTGTGTCACGTCCGCTCTCGGGGGCGCCCCTTGACGCTGATGAAAAATGACAGGGAACGCCAGCGACATTGCAGGAACCTGCTCCTGTGCCGCCGCTGCCAGATCTAAGTCGCCGTCATTTATGCCCTGTTTAGCCAACGCTGCCCATGCCTCCCTTCTCCTTTTTGCCATAGCCTCCACGATATCCGAAAGGGCACCGGGGAACGGCTCCGTGGCATTACTGGGAGGTGGGGGTGGTCTGAGCGGAACCGGAAGGGCAGATGGGAGTACCGGCGACAAGGCGGACAAGGCTGACGGTGAGACCAGCGCGGGAACGACAGGATTATGAGAAAAGGGGGGGGCTGACGGGGGAGCGGCAGGATTATCAGGAAAATGGGGAGCTGGCGGGGGGGCCTCTGGGATTTCTACTGACGCAAAAATGGGGGGATTAGGTGCGGAAGGATCGTAGTCCCGGTTTCGCGCCTGCGCCAAACGAGCGCTTTCCGCCGCTCGTTTTTCCGCCTGAACCATCAGTAACGTATTCTGCACTACTTTCCAAAATTTACTCATCTTTTTTGCTGGCTTATCCTCATCTAACACTAAATCCCACAAACGATCTCCGTATCTGCGCCACTCAGCTAAATCATGAACACTATGAGGGTCCGAAAAGAACCCGTACGAGAGCGCATGCGCCAAAAGCGCCGGCAAGTCCTTATCTAAGTCTACACCCTTAATATCCCGCTTCCTAAGAAAAGTAGTAAAAAGTTCATACGCCGCTTGCCTGTCCATGATTAATCGGTACCGTTGCAACTCTCCAGGCGTCGGCAGCGCGTATCGGCAGAGTGCACCGATGTGCCACTCTGGGCGGAGTAGCCAGACGACTTCTTCCGATGAAGCAAGGCACAGCGCCGAGATCCGCCGTCGTAGTGACCCGACCCCAACACAGCTCTTTAAGAGGGAAAGGGGAATTGGCTATTCGGGCGCCAATTATAGGGGATTTTGAGCTGTGGAAGAACAAGCTTCATGCTATCATGGTCAGCCAGTCTCGCTTTATTTAATTTGTCTTACATTTTTATACACTTCATAACTAGCTCATAAATATTGCAAAAGTATAGCTCTTTATTGCCTCTTAGCCAATGACGCACACGTTGCTAAGTACTAATCCCAATGTTAGTGTTATCTTTATCTTTATGGCTTACTCCCTTATACCTTAGGAGTTTTTGCATTCTGTTAATTATACCAGATCTGCCTCAAGGACACTCTGACCTTCTAAACTTTTACTAGCTGCATAGTATCGTGTCCTTTGGCACGTAGCCATTCTTCAGTCAGGCTCTCTACAGTTTACCACATCTAGTTAAACTGACAAGAAATGCAGCTGATTTTCTCCACACTGAGGCAGCTTTGCAATGAAGCAGCAGCATGTCATGATGCTAAATAAGAATCTGGCATTACCTATAAGGTTCACTGCTACAAAGTATATCAGTACACAGCAAGGCAGACTGGGTTATCACACTTACTGCTCCCCTCCTGTACACCCCATTGTCTCCTCTGAGAAGACACAGGCTATGAAAACAAGACAAGGTTGCTACCTCTTTTTCTTCTCCCACAGGACTTGTTAGACACCATGTTTTCTTAAAAGACTGCATGTGCCTCTCCCCAGCTTGCTTCTTTCTCATTCTACAAAAGAAGAGAGCTGAAGGAGTTTCAGGCATGTGAGTGCCTGATCTCTCTTTCCCTCTACAGGCTCTGCCTCCCCAAGCCTTGGTTACCTGCTGTTCTTTAGCATGAGAGTCATTCCAGCCCCAAACACAAGGGCAGTGGCCTTGAGCTGCAAATCCTCTCTCTGCAATGGGATTGCTTTGACCCTGCAGCCTCCATGGGCAAGGGCGTTGTGGGAGCAGGGGCCATCACAGCCTGTGGCCTGCACACAGAGCCAGGAAAAGGAGCAGATCCTGCTGCCTTCTGCTGCTGCTGATCCAAGCAGCAACTCCCCTGGGAGTTCCTCCAGGGAACTTCACACCTGGGGCTTCCATCACTGTCATGGCTGGGAGAACTTGTTGCTTCCCAGTTCTCCCCCATCCCTGTGGATTCTGGAGCATGTCAGCACAAGTGTCCATGGCTTTTCCTTCATGCCCAGGCTGCAGCAGTCCCAGTCCCTGTTGCCTCCCCCTTGCTGCAGCTCCTGGGCCAAAGTGCTGCCAAAGGCAGCAGAGCTGGCTCAGGATCCCTGTTGGCTCCTGGGCTCCAGGATGACCTTCAGAGGGACACTTGAAGCACTTACTGAAGAGCTGCCTGTGGCATGGGGAGTGGATTTGTCCTCCCTGGGTGGCTCTGGTTGGAGTTGGACGCTCCGTGGAGTCCCAGAGTTTTCTCAGCAGCCTTTGCAGCCAGTTCTTGGCCAAGGTGTGGCTCTGCTGCCATCCCAAATCTGTGCTTGCCTTGCCCAGCCTGAGTGCAAGTGGGGCATGTGCTGGGCATGGCTGGAGATTTTCATGGACAAAATCCTCCCCATCATCACATTTACATTTGTTCATAGCTCTGGACATCACAAATCTACACTTCTTTTAGTGGAAATACTGAATTGCTTGCTGATTGTTACATCTGCAATACACAGTATATACACAGTACAGATACACAGTACAGATACACAAAAATCAATTAAGTTTAAAAATGCAATTTATTTTAAATGGCTACAACAGCACTGCCAGTATAGAAACATACAAATATCAATTCAAGCTTATAAAACTAGTTTATTGTTACAAATGTGCTATGTAAATAGATAAAAATATAAACTTCAGTTAAAAAACCTAATTTATTGCAACCTTCTACAACCACTCACTATAGACAAATAGGAATTGAAATTTAACAGTTTAATTCATTACATATTGCTACAACTGTACAGCCAATATACAAATAAAAAAATATAAGTATCCCTCTCTAAGGAATCCCAGACTCCATACTAAAGAAATAGAATTCTAGAAATATAAAACTCAGTATATATTTAAATATTTGTACCCACATACTTGTACAATATACAGATGAACATACATAATTCATATTACATATGACATAAATATATATGAAGACATATATAAATACACACATACCCAACCTATCTATAAATATAGAAATATTAATGTACCACTACAAGAATCTTTACAATCCCATCAACACAACTATACAGCTATACTTTTGAACAAGTATGTCAGGATAAATACAGATTTAAACAAATCAATACATGCATCAATAGAAAAATATACATACATATATAATACACCAGTACAAGTACCAGTCTACATAAGTAAATAACCATCAACTTCTAACTCTCTCAGTCCAACTGTAACCATCCCTAACTACAACTCCATCAGCATTGATTGCAGCTGCCCAAGTTCCCGGGCTCTCCCTTGGTCTCTTCCTCCTGTGCAGAGCAGCTCTCCTGGACAGGGACAGCAGATGGCACATCTGGGGAGCAAAGGGAACACTGAGTCAGGATCGATTGGGACGTTTCCCTTGGCAGCACCTGCACTTCAGTCAGGGAAGGGAAAATCTCAGTGCCTCCCCAGGAGGCTTAGAAAGAAAAAGTTTGGCTAAAGCCCACGGCCAAAGCCCAGGCCACCCTCACCCCTAGCCTGCCTGACCGGCCCTGCGGCCTCACCCGGGCTCTGGGCTGGCAGCAACAGCTCCCTGGTCACTGCTGGAGCTGGTGGCCTTCAGCTTCTCCCTGCTGCCTCCTGTCAGTCTGCTCCTGTCCCCAGGGTCTGCAGGGCAGCTGTGGCCAAAGTGGAGCCGCTGCAATTGGTTCCAAGGGCAGGCAGAGCTGCAGGCCCCGAGCCCTCTGTGCTCCCTGCTGGCCCCTCCATCCCCTCAGCCCCACTGTCCCCTCGGCAAATCCCCGGCCCCCTTTGGTTTCTTCAGCCCCTCACAGTCCTCTCACCCCACTCAATCCCTTCTGACCCATCATATGTTCCTTTAGTGCCACCACCCCCCCCAACCTGTGCCACTTCCCTGTCCCCTCATTTCCACCGTGGCCCTCTGCTCCCCCACAGCCCTCAGTGCCCCCAGTGGCTCAAGGTCACCGTCCCTGCAGCGTCAGCGCCTCCTCAGCCCCCTCAGCCCCCTGTGTCTCACCGTCCTTCAGCAGCTCCTCAGGGGACAGTGCCTGGGGCCACCAGCAGCTCCCGGGGCTCCAGGGACACCCGGGGCTGGAACTGCTGCTCCGCCCGGCCCGGCCGCCAGCTCGGACCCAGCACAGACACAGGGGACACGGGGGGCACAGGGGGAAAGGCACAAAGGGAGAGAGGGAAAGAAGTTAAAAGCTAGGCTATACCTTTACAGATATTAATTTTTGTACCTAAACACCCATGTAGCCAGAAGTATATAACTATGCACATTTATAAAAATAAATATATAACTATAAAAATATAACTATCCAAAGAGATGTAACTATTTCTAAAAATGTAACTATGCATACATGATTATACCTATATAAATGCAAATATATATATATATATATAATATTATCTCTAGAGGTCCCTACCTATATAGGCATATAAACACAATTAAAAATCTATAAATATTCTGTATATCTATAAATAACAATTTTAGAAGTATATAAATAGAACTAAAGGAGTCTAAACATATCCCTGTAGACAGAGGGATTCTACCTGCCTGGTAGTCACAGGCTCTCCCTCTGTCTCTTCCTGCCATGCAGGGCACCCCTCCAGGAGATGTCGATCACATGGGATCTGGGAAGGAAAGAGAACCCTGAGTCAATATTGGCCCTTGTGCACATTTCCCTTGGGCAGCAATTGTCCTTCTAGCACCGACTGTAAAAGATGGCCTGAAAGGCAGACTCTCACTTGGGAATGTGAAGCCTGCTCTTTGGAGAACAGGGATCCTTCCACGTTTCCAAAACTGTGTAAAGCATTGAAGTGCCTTGATAAAGTCTCAGCACTCGCAGTGCAAATGGCACCACAAGAGCTTAAACACAGACAGTCCCAATTCCCCCAAAGAAGCCCAGCCTTGTTCTTTCTCTGTGCTGACAGACAGACCTCAGCCCACGCTGAAATGGCTGAAGCTGAAGGGTGCTGTGAGCCGAGTTACAAACCAAGTTTGGACACATGGGTTGGTGACACAACTCCCACAAGGGCAGGTTTAGTCCCTGCTCTCTTGCCATAGCAGAGGACTCAGTGTCAGAGCCTCTGGAGAAGCGTGGAGGGCAGGGCTCAGGGAGGTTGTGCCCATGCAGGATTGGAACTAAAGGCACCAGGAAGCACCAGACCTGCAGACAGGAACTCAACTCTTGTGATCTCCCTTCCTGTCACAGGCAGGCTCAGAGCAGCCGTCTCACACCTCTCTAAACCAGTGTGGGCTCTCTCCTTACCAGGCTCCTCGGGCTCTGGGGAACTGTTCCTGCAGCTCTCGGTGCCAGATGAAACTTCCTCTGCTGCAGCCCTGTTCACAGCCTCCTGTCCTGAAGACTCAGGGGCAACATTAATATTCCCCTTGAAAGAAAAGCAGAAAGAAAGGAACCCAAAGATCACTCTGTATTTTCTTAGAATCACATCAGAGATACAGTAACTGTTCTCCACACCCAAAGGCCAGGTAACACCAGGGCAACACTGCCCACACAGTTCACATGACAAGTGTTTTAAACTCAGGATTTTAGTGGCCAAGGTGAAACTCAAGCTCTTACAAAATGACCTTTGAGGAGAAACACGAATGCAGAAAACCAGAAGACACCGAGTGAGGGGACGTGCCCTCACCCTCTGACCCTGGTTTATCCCACCAGCTGGAAGCAATCAGCCAGCAGAAAGCCAGGGGCTCTCCTTGTTGCCAACGTGGCTGTCAGCAAGGGCAGAGCTGGCTCCCAGCACTGCCCAGGGCTGTGTGCTGCAAACCCACAGGCAAAGCACAAATTCTGCCTGGGAGTCTCACCACCCCCACCCAACTGCTCAGACAGTCCAGCACAACGTGGTGCTTTTTGGAGCCCTCTGCTGCTGCCCATATGTAGGGCCCAGGCAAACATTGATGGACCTGGCCTGTTTCCAGGATCCAATTTTCCAGTGCCAAAAATCTGTAAATTTGGAGGGCAGAAAAGAAAACCAACCCAAAAGACATGGAAAGTCAGACAACCAAGTAGTGTTTCTATTCCTCTGAGGAAGTGAATTCCCAAGATTCAGCACCTGCAAATTACCTTTGGGCAGAAAGATATTCTCACCAGGACCAGCTGCAGAATATTAATCTCTTCTGCAAAAGCCCATCCCTCAGAATCCTAAAGATTCTAAGGATGGTTCAGAGACTGCAAGGTTTCCTTTTAGTACAGAATAAAATGCTTTTAAAAACCGCCATGTGGGAGTTTACAAAAGACAAAACATTCCACTTGAGAAGAAGATACAGCTAAATCCAGAGCATCCCACTCCCCACCTTGAGTCTGCCCTTCCTCAGTCACAAATGTACTGTAGGCAATGGCTCTGCACATCAAGAGAAAGAGAGACATTCCTTGGCCAACACATGGAATAATCTGCAAAAAGCCTGTGCCAACACGCCCTCTCCAGACAAGTCTGGTGAGAGCCAGGAGTTCAGAGAACTGACATTCCTAATCCAAAGACTGAATGTGTCAAACAAAAGGACAAGGAAGCTGCAGCTCCAGCCCATCCTCACACACGGCTCTGGCAGCGCCTACACGCACGGCAGGGCTCACACAGCAGCAGCAGCAGCTGCAGCCCAGCCCTTCCTTTGCCTCGGCCTTCCAACCCAAAAGAGGCAGAGCCCACATCTGCTGCTGGAACAGCGACGCCTCCTGCCGGCCCCTCCCTGCACGGGACACTTGGCCTTCAGTGGCAATTCTCCAAACACTCTTCCCCTCTTTCCCACCAAACAAAGCCTGTTAGAACCTACAAAGCACCACCAAAAATGCCCCTGCAAGAGGCATTCTTCCCAAGGAAAAGGAACAAGCAAATGTGGCCAACACATGCGCACACCACTCATCCTCACTGTTGGGGAAGACTTTTTCATTCCCTCTTCTTTTGGAAACCTTGCTTGACCCAGAATAATTAGATAACTAAATAAGAACGAAAAGAACGAAATTCAAGAAACCTTTGCTTGTCAGCCGTGTAACAACATTCAAAAGCTCTCAGTGCAGCCTCTTTCATTCCCATCCAATGGGGTTACCTGAGCAGAGGGAGACCTTTCAGGCAGGGAGTTCCTGATCTCCCGGATCATTTTAGCAACTTCAAGGCCAAGATCCAGCGGTGGTGATTCCTCTTCCGCAGGTGCATTCTGCACTGAGCTGGAGGCCCTGGACGCTGCACTGCCAGCGCTGCCAGCTGGAGCGTGAGGGGCTGAAGGGCCCCGTGGGGCTGCAAGAATCCAAACACGTGAGTCACGCTCCAGAATGTGGCTTTGGGACAAGGCAGAGCTCCATTGCTGCCTTGGATCAAACATCTCAGGAAACAGCCAGGAAAACCAGGCAGAGAATCTTTTGACTTTCTAGGGGCCCCTTCCTTGTAGGCTCGACAGTCTCTGTCTCAGAACGACAGAGCACTGTGGGGAAAAATACTTCCAACGGTCACTTTTCGTGACCTTTTGGAAAAGCAAGGCTAGAACTCTTTTCCTACCTGCTGGGTTGGAGGCTGGGGGCTGCTGCTCCCCGGGGAGCTGCTGGAAGCTGCACGGCTGGATCCTGAGCACCTCCCGGTCGAGCGGAGGCAGCTGCGCCCCGTAGAGCTCCTGGAAGCGGCTGGGGGGCCCCTCCCATCCCAGCGGCCACAGCCGCTCCCCGTGGAAGCCGAGGAAGTCGCAGGGCGGGATGCGGAGCACCTCCAGCTGGGCGGGCAGCGGCCGCTCCCCGTAGAGCTCCTGGAAGCGGCTCGGCCCCTCCCGGCGGGCCGGCCCCGGCCGGTCCCTGTGCAGCAGGTGGAAGCCGCAGGGCGGGCGCCGGGCGAGCGGCGGGCGCTCCTTGGGCGGCCGCTGGAAGGGGCCGGGCCGGGGGCGGCGCAGCTCCCGCCCGTCCGGCAGCCGCCGCTCCCTGTGCAGCAGAAGGAAGCCGCTGGGCGGGCGCCCGGGCGGCAGCGGCGGCCGCTCCCTGGGCAGCGGCTGGAAGCCCCCGCGCCCGTCCCGCCCGTCCGGCCGCGGCCGCGCCCCGGGGAGGTGCTGGGAGCCGCAGGGCGGGCGCCTGCGCCCCTCCCGCCCCGCCGCCGGCCGCTGCCTGTTGGCCGCGCTGCGGCGCCTGATGCGGAGCAGGAGGTCCCGGCGGTCGCGGCGAAAGCAGGGGTTAGTGTAGTGGAGCCAGGCGCCGGCATCGCCCGGCGCGGCCGCGCCAACCCAGCCCGGCACCTTGCGGAAGCCGTAGCGGTTGAGCTGGCGCACGAAGCTGCGGAACTGCGTGGCCCTGAAGGTGTGCGGGGCCGGCCCCTGGGAGCCGCCCGGGCGGAGCAGCTCCCGCTCGAAGAGGCACCGGTCGATGAGCAGCCCCCGGGCCAGGCTGTCCCAGCGCACGGAGCGGACGCGGGGGCTGTTCGCCAGGCGCCACAGCTTGGCGGGGAAGGTGCCGGCGTTGAGCCCGGCGGGCAGCGGCAGCTCCGCCATGGCCTCGATCGCCGACTGTGGCCACAACGGCCGGAGCGCAACGGCCGCGGCTGCGCCGGCGGCGCGCGGCCTGAGGGGGGCGCTGCGTTCGGCCCCGCGCGCGCCCAGCGCGGCCCCGGCGCGGGCCGGACTCGGCGGGGACGAGCGCGGCGGATCCGGGGCTGCGGGCACGGGGCAGGCACAGCTCGGCTCGGCACGGAACAGCACAGCACAGCACAGTCTGGCACGGCACGGCATGGCATGGAACGGGTTAGAACAGCACGTCATGGCACGGCACGGAACGGCACAGCTTGGCATGGCCTGGCTCGGCACGGCACGGAACAGCACAGCACAGTCTGGCACAGCACAGCTCGGCATGGCATGGCATTGCTCAGCACGGCACGGAACAGCACGGCACATCATGGCTCGGCACGGCACGGCAGGGGAAGCCCTTGGCCAATGCGGGCTCCGGGAGCAGTGACAGGCTCTGTCCCCACGCTGCATCCTGGGCCTGGGTCACCGTCGGTGACGGACGAAAAGGACATTGCTTTGTCTCGGTTGGGGAAAGGATTAAAAGAGGACATTAGAAAGCATTCCTTTGGCCACCTTTTCAGCAGACTGGCTGGTTTTTTCTCGCCATCTCTGCCTGGCTTTGACAGAGCTGGCACATTTCTCCTGATCTGGAGTCAGCAACAGCAGCAGGAAGGGGCAGCAATTTTGTCAGCATTGTCGTCAAAACGCAAGTGCTGCCCCATGGATGGATGTTGCTTTATGCAAGGGATTAAAGGCCTTCAGTTGTAGGGAACTCACAGTGGTGTCTTCCCAAATGGCATTGCCTTTCTCTTTCCTCAGGAATTGCTTCTTCTTTCCACCCCCCCCCCATCTGGGGAGACTTCCAATGCAAATGCCTCCTGCAGCCAACTCTTGCCAGTGCAGACTGACAAAGGAGATGTTGCAATGGCCAGAGACTCCCTAGGGCTGGTGTGGAGAGGTGAAGGGGGAAGGTTTGTCCTTTAGTCTTGAAGTCTTGTTGGGGAGCTGATTGTGTTTGGGGTTGGACACAAATGATGTGTCCTGACACACCACAGAGACTTTGGGATTGTCCTGTTGGAACAGAAATTTCTGTCTGGGAACTTTTTGAAATGCTTCAATAACCCCTTCCCTTCCCTTCCCTTCCCTTCCCTTCCCTTCCCTTCCCTTCCCTTCCCTTCCCTTCCCTTCCCTTCCCTTCCCTTCCCTTCCCTTCCCTTCCCTTCCCTTCCCTTCCCTCCCCCCCCTGCAGAAATTCTGTCATACTCTCTTGCTTCGAGAGAACCTTTTCCTACCTTTTGGGGAACTTCTCTCTGCTGATCTCCCACATCAGGCCATTTCCCAGGCTTCCTTCCCAAACTGAGGAGTAGCCCATGGCCTCAGCTGGAACAGAAGGAAGCACAGAGCTTGCTCTTGTGGGAGAGGAGCTTCTCTTTCCTGCCTGCTTTCCCTTTGGGGCAGCTTGGTGTGTGCTCATTTGATAAAGGGAGGTTTAAACTCTGGAGGAGTTGTGTTTCAAACTGCTCCATCCTTGAGCTCTTCTGTGGGTATCCTTGGACAAAAGGCCTCCCTGTGTGTGCTCTCAGTGGGCTGGTTCAGTAAGGAAGTTGATATTTCAGGGTTGTGACTGCTGAAAGCAGTTGGTTTCTGGAGGTGTCCAGAGCTGGGAGTGACTACTTTTCTTGCCTGGCTGCAGAAAATGTAGTTGGAAAGTGGGAATTGCCTTTGCAGAGATGGCAATCAGGGGTGTTTTCAGAGAAATGAGCTGGCAGAGAGGCAGGTCTTGTGCTCAACTGGCTGTGTGTTTGTTTTGCTGGTGGGGAGATGTTGTAATAAATCAGCCGAGACTCCATATTCTTCATGCAGGAAAAGCCAATTCTTTATTCACATCACTTATTTTATCCAGTTTTCACAGACCTCGTGTGCAACACCCATAGGCTGGTAATTTTCTTAGTACCTCATTTGTTGGTCAGAAGGTCATTTGTGTGTACACGCTGAGATTCAGGTTGTTCACATTTTTCCTTTGCAGGTTCTCATGGGACAGAACTGGTACACTTCTTTTTCTCCTTAAGAATAGGCTGTTGTGTTAACAAACTTCTCTAAACCATTTTCAACTGGGAACTTGCAAGCTATTGCTAGCTGCTTAGCTAAAGTAGCAGGGTCTAATTCGTGTTTTATAAGACGTTTCTTTTATAACATTTTTTACCTGTCTACAACAGGGAGAGTCACAGACACAGACAGAGACACCAACTGCAGGAATAGTGTAATTTACTATCATGCAGAAGTGCAAAGAAAAATCAGAAAAGGATAAGCTAAGCAGTGCACCTCATCACCAATAGAAAAGGTTGCCTCTAGCGATTAAGAAAGATACATCCCCGACACCCTTCTACTTTATCCTTCATCCAGCTCCACTCATCAGCTGGGGAAAGCTGCCCCAGCAAAGCCCTGGAGAGAGCGCCAGGAACTGGGAAATCCTCCACTGCCTCCACCTTTGCCCACCACGAGGCTCCTGACTGCACTGTGAGAGTAGCCCAGCTTTGACAGTGCTGATCGAGCCATCTGACAGAACTTCTAGGGCAGGAGATGTGATTTCATTCTCCTCTTGGTTTTCTCCCTAAGCCTGTCCAGGGCTCAAGGAGGAACCGAGGCCAGACGTGGCCTTGTCTGGTTTCTTGATGCTGAAAGGTAAAGATGTGTTTCACCAATGAATGAATGCATAGATCCTGTTGATAGTAGCACTTGGTTAAGGAGCAGACCCATTGAACATTTGGTGTGAAGGGTCATTGTCCTGGGTTGTAGTGTAGGATGTACACAAAGTATTTATTCTATCACCATCTTCATGAACTGTTAAACCAAGTGGGGCAGTGTCTTCCCAGGCCCCCTGCCTTTGGTCTGTCTTCTGCTAATGGCCATCAATGCCTTGCCCATAACTCACAGGTAACTCCCTCCAGGAGTTATCTCTGTTTAATGGGCCATCAAGGACCCACTTCACAACTCACCATCCCATTGTGAGATGCTCCGCCCAGGGGGAGGAGCCAAGCATTCTCACCTAAATATAATCTGGGATTTGAGACAGAACAAGCAGCCCTTACCCACTGGATTCCCAGAGGAGCAGAGCTACCAGACCTTTCTACAGGATCACTGCTTCAGAAAGACCACCTCATCTAGACTGCTTGCACCATCCTGCTCAGGTTGTATTCTGACTCTATCAGTGGTCCTTTGTGTTATTGCATTTATTTTATTTTATTTTTACCTTTTTTCCTTTCTTCTTATTAAATTGTATTTCTGACTTGGAGCCTCTCACTCATTTTGCTTTCAAACCACGACATATTTTTTGGTGCCCAACGTGGGGCAGAGGCACTGAGAAAAGTCAGAATTACAGTTTTGTACTGAAGAAGACGCCTGTTCGCTACGATGCTCAATGTGCTTACATGTGTCTTATACCTATCTCTCTATACTTTTCTGAACATGGGGCACTATCTGCCTGGCTTAATGCTCCTGCATAGACCAGGGTATGGTACTAAAAATGCCTTATTAGTCTATTGTATCCATTGCTTGATAAACTCCGAGTAAACTCCGAGGCAATGAGCATCATTCAGAATATATTACCCAGTTTTGTAGTCGTGTTCTGGTCTAGGATGCTACATCTGGGGCCTCAACAATCTCACCCAGCCCCTGTAGGGAGGAGTAAAGAATGATTTTTTCCAGCTTTTCAGGCATAACACAGCAGTTTTTGAAAATATTGAGTACCCTCTGGATGCCAAGGACAGTATTATGTTGTTGTTAATCCTGCTTTCTCTTCTCTGCACAGCCCTTTGTTTTTTCTGCACCATGGTTAGGATCAAAACACTACCTGGTGTGATACAGCGTGTTCTTAAGGAAGAGGTAGAGGGAAAGAAAGGCAAAGCAACAGCATCAGTGTCTACACAGACTGTCACAGAGGAGAAGGGAACCAAAGGCAAGGCAACAGTGTCCTCGTCTACACAGACCGATACAGAGGAGAAGGGAACCAAAGTCAAGGCAACAGTGTCCTCATCTACACAGACCATGGCAGAGGAGAAAGAAGCCAAAGGTGAGGCAACAGTGTCCACATCTATGCAGACTGTCACAGAAGAGAAAGGAACCAAAGGTGCTGTCAGCATCTCCACACAAACCGTCACTGAACTGGAACCACCTAAACCAGTAGCAGTTGCCACCACTCAGAAGAAGTAGTCAAGGAGCAAATCAGTCCGCGTAGTGACTGACGAGGATGTGGCAGGACCTTCTCAGCCAGCAGAGGAGACAGAGATAGAGATCATCACTTGCTCTCTGTCTCTGGGTGAGTTGCGTGACCTGTGAAGGAAATTCACCTGCCAGACCAACGAGTCCATCCTGACCTGGCTGCTCCGCATCTGGGACGCTGCAGCCAATGACACCATTCTGGATGGAATTGAGGCCAGGCAACTGGGATCAGTGTCCCGGGATGTGGTCATTGACCAGGGGATTGGGAAAACCCAAGAACCTCTCAGCCTCTGGCAGCGACTGCTAACAAGAGTGAAAGACAGATACCTTTGTAAAGAAGATCTCCAAGTGCACCAAGGAAAATAGAGCACAATAGAACAAAGTATCTGATGCCTGAAGGAATTGGCTGTGCTGGAGATCATTTTTTCAGAAAACGAGAGATTTCCTAAAAACCCAGATGATGCCCAGTGCACATCACGGATGTGGCTGAGACTTGCACGGCTTGGACCAGAGATGTACTCACGTTACCTGACAACACTGCACTGGAGGGAAGGTGAGGACAAGGTGGGTGTCTTGGCTAATAAATTAAGAATTTACGAGGACACTGTCGCCCCAGTTCGCACCCATGTCTCGTCTGTGGAAACAAGACTGGCTGAGCAAGTCCGGAGCTTGATTGAAGAAGGCCATCAGAAATTAAAAGAACTTAAGGAAGAAATTTACCATATCTCACCAGAGCTGACGAGAGTCTCTGCCATTAGGAGCAGGCGTCCCCAGCCAGGGAGAGAGGATACACACCACGGGGTAACCTCTGGTCTTTTCTTAGAGAGCATGGAGAAGACATGAAGAAGTGGGATGGAAAATCCACTTCCGCTTTAGCAGCCCGGGTACGTGAACTGAAAAGAGGAACACCTACCACAAGAAGCCCATCTAGAATCAAGGTTGCCCCAGTCTCTCAGAACTCCAGATGGTACAGGAATGATGATATGACTGATCCTCTGGAAGGGACCTCAGAAACATACGTACAGGAGGAGAACAATGTATGCCATGACCAGGAATAGGGGGGCCCTGCCTCTTGCCAGGAAGAGGAAAGGGGTAATCCGATCTACTGGACTGTGTGGATCCGATGGCCTGGCACATCTGACCCACAAGAATATACAGCATTGGTTGACACTGGGGCCCAATGTACCATGATGCCATCAAGGTATGTAGGAACAGAATCCATCTCTATTTCTGGGGTGACAGGAGGGTCCCAGGAACTGACTGTATTAGAGGCTGAAGTGAGTTTAACTGGGAACGAGTGGCAAAAACACCCATCGTGACTGGCCCAGAGGCCCCATGCATTCTCGGCATAGACTATCTCAGGAATGGATATTTCAAAGACCCGAAAGGATATCGTTGGGCTTTTGGGATAGCTGCAGTTGAGAAAGAAAACATCAGACAGTTGAATACTTTGCCTGGTCTCTCAGATGACCCCTCTGCTGTGGGACTGCTGAGAGTCGAAGAAGAACAAGTACCAACTGCCACAACAACAGTACACCGTCGCCAATACCGCACTGACAGAGACTCTGTGATTCCCATACATGAGATGATCCGTAAACTGGAGAGCCAAGGGGTGGTCAGTAAGACTCATTCACCTTTCAACAGCCCAATATGGCCTGTGCGTAAGTCCAGTGGAGAATGGAGACTGACGGTGGATTACCGTGCTCTGAATGAAGTCACACCACCACTGAGCGCTGCTGTGCCGGACATGTTAGAGCTTCAATATGAGCTGGAGTCCAAGGCAGCAAAGTGGTATGCGACCATTGATATTGCCAATGCCTTCTTCTCCATCCCTTTGGCAGCACAGTGCAGGCCCCAGTTTGCTTTCAGCTGGA
The DNA here is from genome assembly GCF_965231275.1 of Zosterops lateralis. NCBI lineage: Eukaryota > Metazoa > Chordata > Aves > Passeriformes > Zosteropidae > Zosterops > Zosterops lateralis. The sequence continues at coordinate 1,610,984 of NC_139797.1, forward strand.
GGGGCGTGCAGTACACCTGGAACCGACTGCCCCAGGGGTGGAAACACAGCCCCACCATCTGCCATGGGCTGATGCAGGCTGCACTGGAGAAAGGTGAGGCTCCAGAACATCTGCAGTACATCGATAACATCATCGTATGGGGAAACACCCCAGGGGAGGTCTTTGAGAAAGGAGAGAAGATTATCCAAATTCTGTTGAAAGCTGGTTTTGCCATTAAACGAAGTAAGGTTAAGAGACTGGCTCAAGAAATTCAGTTCCTGGGAGTCAAGTGGCAAGATGGACGTCGCCAAATCCCCACAGAGGTAATAAACAAGATCACTGCCATGTCCCCACCTACCAACAAGAAGGAAACACAAGCTTTGCTAGGTGCCATAGGCTTCTGGAGGATGCACATTCCTGAGTACAGTCAAATTGTGAGCCCTCTCTACCTGGTTACCCGCAAGAAGAACGATTTCCACTGGGGCCCTGAACAGCAACAAGCCTTTGTTCAGATCAAGCAAGAGAATGCCCATGGAGTAGTCCTTGGCCCAGTCAGGACAAAAACAGATATGAAAAATGTGCTTTACTCTGCAGCTGAAAGCCATAGTCTGTCCTGGAGCCTTTGGCAGAAGGTGCCTGGGGAGACTTGAGGCCAACCATTGGGATTCTGGAGCCGAAATTACAAAGGCTCCGAAGCCAACTACACTCCCACAGAGAAGGAGATCTTGGCCGCCTATGAAGGAGTTCAAGCCGCCTCAGAAGTGATTGGTACTGAAACACAGCTGCTTCTGGCACCCCGATTACCAGTGCTGGGGTGGATGTTTAAGGGAAAGGTTCCCTCCACGCATCATGCCACTGACACCCTGTGGAGCAAATGGATTGCTCTCATCACACAGCGCGCCCGTATTGGAAACCCAAATTGGCCTGGGATTCTGGAAGTTATAACAAACTGGCCAGAAGGTGAGAATTTTGGATTATCGTCTGAAGAAGAAGAAAACCAAGTAACACGTGCCAAGGAAGCCCCACCATACAATGAGCTACCGGGGACTGAAAGACGTTACGCTCTCTTCACTGATGGCTCCTGCCGAATTGTAGGCGCTAACCGGAAATGGAAAGCTGCAGTTTGGACCCCCACATGACAAGTTGCACAGGCTACCGAGGGACAAGGTTGGTCGAGTCAGGTTGCAGAGCTGAAAGCTGTCCAGCTGGCTTTGGATATTGCTGAACGAGAGAAATGGCCGAGGCTCTATCTCTACACTGACTCATGGATGGTAGCTAATGCTCTGTGGAGATGGCTCAATCACTGGAAAAAGGCCACCGTCAGTCTCCATTCTCCACTGGACTTACGCACAGGCCATATTGGGCTGTTGAAAGGTGAATGAGTCTTACTGACCACCCCTTGGCTCTCCAGTTTACGGATCATCTCATGTGTGGGAATCACAGAGTCTCTGTCAGTGCGATATTGGCGACGGTGTACTGTTGTTGTGGCAGTTGGTACTTGTTCTTCTTCGACTCTCAGCAGTCCCACAGCAGAGGGGTCATCTGAGAGACCAGGCAAAGTATTCAACTGTCTGATGTTTTCTTTCTCAACTGCAGCTATCCCAAAAGCCCAACGATATCCTTTCGGGTCTTTGAAATATCCATTCCTGAGATAGTCTATGCCGAGAATGCATGGGGCCTCTGGGCCAGTCACGATGGGTGTTTTTGCCACTCGTTCCCAGTTAAACTCACTTCAGCCTCTAATACAGTCAGTTCCTGGGACCTTTCTGTCACCCCAGAAATAGAGATGGATTCTGTTCCTACATACCTTGATGGCATCATGGTACATTGGGCCCCAGTGTCAACCAATGCTGTATATTCTTGTGGGTCAGATGTGCCAGGCCATCGGATCCACACAGTCTAGTAGATCCAATTGTCCCTCTCCTCTTCCTGGCAAGAGGCAGGGCCCCCCTATTCCTGGTCATGGCATATATTGTTTTCTTCTTGTACGTATGTTTCTGAGGTCCCTTCAAGAGAATCAGTCATATCATCATTCTTGTACCGTTTGGAGTTCTGAGAGACTGGGGCAACATTGATTTTAGATGGGCTTCTTGTGGTAGGTGTTTCTCTTTTCAGTTCACGTACCCGGATTGCTAAGGAGGAGGTGGGTTTTCCATCCCACTTCTTCATGTCTTCTCCATGCTCTCTAAGAAAAGACCAGAGCTTACCTCCTGGTGCGTATTCTCTCTCCCTGGCTGGGGGATGCCTGCTCCTAATGGCAGAGACTCTCGACGGCTCTGGTGAGATATGGTAAATTTCTTCCTTAAGTTCTTTTTTCCATTTCTGATGGCCTTCTTCAATCAAGCTCTGGAATTGTTCAGCCAGTCTTGTTTCCACAGATGAGACATGGATACGAACTGGGGCGGTGACAGTGTCCTTGTAAATTCTTAATTTATTAGCCAAGACACCCACCTTGTCCTCACCTTCCCTCCATTGCAGTGTTGTCAGGTAACGTGAGTGCATCTCTGGTCCAAGCCGTGCAAATCTCAACTATATCTGTGATGTGCACTGGACATCATCTGGGCTTTTAGGAAATCTCTCGTCTTCTGAAAAAATTATCTCCAGCACAGCCAATTCCTTCAGGCATCAGATACTTTGTTCTATTGTGCTCTATTTTCTTTGGTGCACTTGGAGGTCTTCTTTACAAAGGTATTTGTCTTTCACACTTATTAGCAGTCGCTGCCAGAGGCTGAGAGGTTCTTGGGTTTTCCCAATCCCCTGGTCAATGACCACATCCCGGGACAGTGATCCCAGTTGCCTGGCCTCAATTCCATCCAGAATGGTGTCATTGGCTGCAGCGTCCCAGATGCGGAGCAGCCAGGTCAGGATGGACTCGTTGGTTTGGCAGGTGAATTTCCTTCACAGGTCACGCAACTCACCCAGAGACAGAGAGCAAGTGATGATCTCTATCTCTGTCTCCTCTGCTGGCTGAGAAGGTCCTGCCACATCCTCATCAGTCACTACGCGGACTGATTTGCTCCTTGACTACTTCTTCTGAGTGGTGGGAACTCCTACTGGTTTAGGTGGTTCCAGTTCAGTGACAGTTTGTGTGGAGATGCTGACGGCACCTTTGGTTCCTTTCTCTTCTGTGACAGTCTGCATAGATGTGGACACTGTTGCCTCACCTTTGGCTTCTTTCTCCTCTGCCATGGTCTGTGTAGATGAGGACACTGTTGCCTTGACTTTGGTTCCCTTCTTCTCTGTGACAGTCTATGTAGACACTGATGCTGTTGCTTTGCCTTTCTTTCCCTCTTCCTCTTCCTTAAGAACACGCTGTATCACACCAGGTAGTTTTGATCCTAACCATGGTGCAGAAAAAACAAAGGGCCGTGCAGAGAAGACAAAGCAGGATTAACAACATCATACTGTCCTTGGCATCCAGAGGGTACTCAATATTTTCAAAAACTGCTGTATTATGCCTGAAAAGCTGGAAAAAAATCATTCTTTACTCCTCCCCACAGGGGCTGGGTGAGATTGTTGAGGCCCTAGATGTAGCATCCTAGACCAGAAAACGACTACAAAACTGGGTAATATATTCTGAATGATGCTCATTGCCTCGGAGTTTACTCGGAGTTTATCAAGCAATGGATATAATAGACTAATAAGGCAATTTTAGTACCATACCCTGGTCTACGCAGGAGCATTAAGACAGGCAGATAGTGCCCCATGTTCAGAAAAGTATAGAGAGATAGGTATAAGACACATGTAAGCACATTGTAGCGAACAGGCGTCTTCTTCAATACAAAACTGTAATTCTGACTTTTCTCAGTGCCTCTGCCCCACACTGGGCACCAAAAAATATGTCATGGTTTGAAAGCAAAATGAGTGAGAGGCTCCCAGTCAGAAATACAATTTAATAAGAAGAAAGGAAAAAAGGTAAAAATAAAACAAAATAAATGCAATAACACAAAGGACCACTGACAGAATACAACCTGAGCAGGATGGTGCAAGCAGTCTAGATGAGGTGGTCTTTCTGAAGCAGTGATCCTGTAGAAAGGTCTGGTAGCACTGCTCCTCTGGGAATCCAGTGGGTAAGGGCTGCTTGTTCTGTCTCAAATCCCAGATTATATTTAGGTGAGAATGCTTGGCTCCTCCCCCTGGGCGGAGCATCTCACAATGGGATGGTGAGTTGTGAAGTGGGTCCTTGATGGCCCATTAAACAGAGATAACTCCTGGAGGGAGTTACCTGTGAGTTATGGGCAAGGCATTGATGGCCATTAGCAGAAGACAGACCAAAGGCAGAGGGCCTGGGAAGACACTGCCCCACTTGGTTTAACAGTTCATGAAGATGGTGATAGAATAAATACTTTGTGTACATCCTACACTACAACCCAGGACAATGACCCTTCACACCAAATGTTCAATGGGTCTGCTCCTTAACCAAGTGTTACTATCAACAGGATCTATGCATTCATTCATTGGTGAAACACATCTTTACCTTTCAGCATCAAGAAACCAGACAAGGCCACGTCTGGCCTCGGTTCCTCCTTGAGCCCTGGACAGGCTTAGGGAGAAAACCAAGAGGAGAATGAAATCACATCTCCTGCCCTAGAAGTTCTGTCAGATGGCTCGATCACCACTGTCAAAGTTGGGCTACTCTCACAGTGCAGTCAGGAGCCTCGTGGTGGGCAAAGGTGGAGGCAGTGGAGGATTTCCCAGTTCCTGGCGCTCTCTCCAGGGCTTTGCTGGGGCAGCTTTCCCCAGCTGATGAGTGGAGCTGGATGAAGGATAAAGTAGAAGGGTGTCGGGGATGTATCTTTCTTAATCGCTAGAGGCAACCTTTTCTATCAGTGATGTGTTGTCCCTGCATTTCTTGGTTTCAAGTGTTTGAGTCTTTGCAGCAGCTTCTCACGCTGCTTCATGTAAACAATACTGTATTCTTAGAATTTATCTGTATGTTTTGCATTCTTGTTCTCTGAGAGAGAACTTGACTGATGGTCATATTGACCAATGGAGTCAGGAGGTTGTAACCTCTTTGGGCCAATCTTGGCCCTCTGTACAAAATGTATATAAGCTATTGGAGTCAGATAATAAAAGGGCCTTCCATGTTTCACCAAGCTGCTGCCTGCTGTCCTCTGTGAAGGTCCGCTCCCACGTCGCAACGTGTTGCCCCTCTAAGGGCAGGGGTAACAGTGATGAGGTGCACTGCTTAGCTTATCCTTTTCTGATTTTTCTTTGCACTTCTGCATGATAGTAAATTACACTATTCCTGCAGTTGGTGTCTCTGTCTGTGTCTGTGACTCTCCCTGTTGTAGACAGGTAAAAAATGTTATAAAAGAAACGTCTTATAAAACACGAATTAGACCCTGCTACTTTAGCTAAGCAGCTAGCAATAGCTTGCAAGTTCCCAGTTGAAAATGGTTTAGAGAAGTTTGTTAACACAACAGCCTATTCTTAGGGAGAAAAACAAGTGTACCAGCTCTGTCCCATGAGAACCTGCAAAGGAAAAATGTGAACAACCTGAATCTTAGCACATACACACAAATGACCTTCTGACAAATAAATGAGGTACTAAGAAAATTACCAGCCTATGGGTGTTGCACACGAGGTCTGTGAAAACTGGATAAAATAAACAATGTGAATAAAGAATTGGCTTTTCCTGCATGAAGAATATGGAGTCTCAGCTGATTTATTACAACATCTCCCCACCAGCAAAACAAACACACAGTCAGTTGAGCACAAGACCTGCCTCTCTGCCAGCTCATTTCTCTGAGAACACCCCTGATTGCCATCTCTGCAAAGGCAATTCCCACTTTCCAACTACATTTTCTGCAGCCAGGCAAGAAAAGTAGTCACTCCCAGCTCTGGACACCTCCAGAAACCAACTGCTTTCAGCAGTCACAACCCTGAAATATCAACTTCCTTACTGAACCAGCCCACTGAGAGCACACACAGGGAGGCCTTTTGTCCAAGGATACCCACAGAAGAGCTCAAGGATGGAGCAGTTTGAAACACAACTCTTCCAGAGTTTAAACCTCCCTTTATCAAATGAGCACACACCAAGCTGCCCCAAAGGGAAAGCAGGCAGGAAAGAGAAGCTCCTCTCCCACAAGAGCAAGCTCTGTGCTTCCTTCTGTTCCAGCTGAGGCCATGGGCTACGCCTCAGTTTGGGAAGGAAGCCTGGGAAATGGCCTGATGTGGGAGACCAGCAGAGAGAAGTTCCCCGGAAGGAAGGAAGGAAGGAAGGAAGGAAGGAAGGAAGGAAGGAAGGAAGGAGATATTGAAGCATTTCAAAAAGTTCCCAGACAGAAATTTCTGTTCCAACAGGACAATCCCAAAGTCTCTGTGGTGTGTCAGGACACATCATTTGTGTCCAACCCCAAACACAGTCAGCTCCCCAACAAGACTTCAAGACTAAAGGACAAACCTTCCCCCTTCACCTCTCCACACCAGCCCTAGGGAGTCTCTGGCCATTGCAACATCTCCTTTGTCAGTCTGCACTGGCAAGAGTTGGCTGCAGGAGGCATTTGCATTGGAAGTCTCCCCAGATGGGGGGGAAAAAAGAAGAAGCAATTCCTGAGGAAAGAGAAAGGCAATGCCATTTGGGAAGACACCACTGTGAGTTCCCTACAACTGAAGGCCTTTAATCCCTTGCATAAAGCAACATCCATCCATGGGGCAGCACTCGTGTTTTGACGACAATGCTGACAAAATTGCTGCCCCTTCCTGCTGCTGTTGCTGACTCCAAATCAGGAGAAATGTGCCAGCTCTGTCAAAGCCAGGCAGAGATGGCAAGAAAAAACCAGCCAGTCTGCTGAAAAGGTGGCCAAAGGAATGCTTTCTAATGTCCTCTTTTAATCCTTTCCCCAGCAGAGACAAAGCAATGTCCTTTTCGTCCGTCACCGACGGTGACCCAGGCCCAGGATGCAGCGTGGGGACAGAGCCTGTCACTGCTCCCAGAGCCCGCATTGGCCAAGGGCTTCCCTTGCCGTGGCAAGTTGTGCCGTGCCGTGCCGAGCCATGATGTGCCGTGCTGTTCCGTGCCGTGCTGAGCAATGCCATGCCATGCCGAGCTGTGCTGTGCCAGACTGTGCTGTGCTGTTCCGTGCCGTGCCGAGCCAGGCCATGCCAAGCTGTGCCGTTCCGTGCCGTGCCATGACGTGCTGTTCTAACCCGTTCCATGCCATGCCGTGCCGTGCCTGCCCCGTGCTGTGCCGTGCCGAGCCCCGTGCCAAGCCGTGTCGTGCCGTGCCGAGCCGAGCCGAGCCGAGCCGAGCCGAGCCGAGCCGAGCCGAGCCGAGCCGAGCCTGCCCCGTGCCCGCAGCCCCGGATCCGCCGCGCTCGTCCCCGCCGAGTCCGGCCCGCGCCGGGGCCGCGCTGGGCGCGCGCGGGGCCGAACGCAGCGCCCCCCTCAGGCCGCGCGCCGCCGGCGCAGCCGCGGCCGTTGCGCTCCGGCCGTTGTGGCCACAGTCGGCGATCGAGGCCATGGCGGAGCTGCCGCTGCCCGCCGGGCTCAACGCCGGCACCTTCCCCGCCAAGCTGTGGCGCCTGGCGAACAGCCCCCGCGTCCGCTCCGTGCGCTGGGACAGCCTGGCCCGGGGGCTGCTCATCGACCGGTGCCTCTTCGAGCGGGAGCTGCTCCGCCCGGGCGGCTCCCAGGGGCCGGCCCCGCACACCTTCAGGGCCACGCAGTTCCGCAGCTTCGTGCGCCAGCTCAACCGCTACGGCTTCCGCAAGGTGCCGGGCTGGGTTGGCGCGGCCGCGCCGGGCGATGCCGGCGCCTGGCTCCACTACACTAACCCCTGCTTTCGCCGCGACCGCCGGGACCTCCTGCTCCGCATCAGGCGCCGCAGCGCGGCCAACAGGCAGCGGCCGGCGGCGGGGCGGGAGGGGCGCAGGCGCCCGCCCTGCAGCTCCCAGCACCTCCCCGGGGCGCGGCCGCGGCCGGACGGGCGGGACGGGCGCGGGGGCTTCCAGCCGCTGCCCAGGGAGCGGCCGCCGCTGCCGCCCGGGCGCCCGCCCAGCGGCTTCCTTCTGCTGCACAGGGAGCGGCGGCTGCCGGACGGGCGGGAGCTGCGCCGCCCCCGGCCCGGCCCCTTCCAGCGGCCGCCCAAGGAGCGCCCGCCGCTCGCCCGGCGCCCGCCCTGCGGCTTCCACCTGCTGCACAGGGACCGGCCGGGGCCGGCCCGCCGGGAGGGGCCGAGCCGCTTCCAGGAGCTCTACGGGGAGCGGCCGCTGCCCGCCCAGCTGGAGGTGCTCCGCATCCCGCCCTGCGACTTCCTCGGCTTCCACGGGGAGCGGCTGTGGCCGCTGGGATGGGAGGGGCCCCCCAGCCGCGTCCAGGAGCTCTACGGGGCGCAGCTGCCTCCGCTCGACCGGGAGGTGCTCAGGATCCAGCCGTGCAGCTTCCAGCAGCTCCCCGGGGAGCAGCAGCCCCCAGCCTCCAACCCAGCAGGTAGGAAAAGAGTTCTAGCCTTGCTTTTCCAAAAGGTCACGAAAAGTGACCGTTGGAAGTATTTTTCCCCACAGTGCTCTGTCGTTCTGAGACAGAGACTGTCGAGCCTACAAGGAAGGGGCCCCTAGAAAGTCAAAAGATTCTCTGCCTGGTTTTCCTGGCTGTTTCCTGAGATGTTTGATCCAAGGCAGCAATGGAGCTCTGCCTTGTCCCAAAGCCACATTCTGGAGCGTGACTCACGTGTTTGGATTCTTGCAGCCCCACGGGGCCCTTCAGCCCCTCACGCTCCAGCTGGCAGCGCTGGCAGTGCAGCGTCCAGGGCCTCCAGCTCAGTGCAGAATGCACCTGCGGAAGAGGAATCACCAGCGCTGGATCTTGGCCTTGAAGTTGCTAAAATGATCCGGGAGATCAGGAACTCCCTGCCTGAAAGGTCTCCCTCTGCTCAGGTAACCCCATTGGATGGGAATGAAAGAGGCTGCACTGAGAGCTTTTGAATGTTGTTACACGGCTGACAAGCAAAGGTTTCTTGAATTTCGTTCTTTTCGTTCTTATTTAGTTATCTAATTATTCTGGGTCAAGCAAGGTTTCCAAAAGAAGAGGGAATGAAAAAGTCTTCCCCAACAGTGAGGATGAGTGGTGTGAGCATGTGTGGGCCACATTTGCTTGTTCCTTTTCCTTGGGAAGAATGCCTCTTGCAGGGGCATTTTTGGTGGTGCTTTGTAGGTTCTAACAGGCTTTGTTTGGTGGGAAAGAGGAGAAGAGTGTTTGGAGAATTGCCACTGAAGGCCAAGTGTCCCGTGCAGGGAGGGGCCGGCAGGAGGCGTCGCTGTTCCAGCAGCAGATGTGGGCTCTGCCTCTTTTGGGTTGGAAGGCCGAGGCAAAGGAAGGGCTGGGCTGCAGCTGCTGCTGCTGCTGCTGCTGTGTGAGCCCTGCCATGCGTGTAGGCGCTGCCAGAGCCGTGTGTGAGGATGGGCTGGAGCTGCAGCTTCCTTGTCCTTTTGTTTGACACATTCAGTCTTTGGATTAGGAATGTCAGTTCTCTGAACTCCTGGCTCTCACCAGACTTGTCTGGAGAGGGAGTGTTGGCACAGGCTTTTTGCAGATTATTCCATGTGTTGGCCAAGGAATGTCTCTCTTTCTCTTGATGTGCAGAGCCATTGCCTACAGTACATTTGTGACTGAGGAAGGGCAGACTCAAGGTGGGGAGTGGGATGCTCTGGATTTAGCTGTATCTTCTTCTCAAATTGAATGTCTTGTTTTTTGTAAACTCCCACATGGCAATTTTTAAAAGCATTTTATTCTGTACTAAAAGGAAACCTTGCATTCTCTGAACCATCCTTAGAATCTTTAGAATTCTGAGGGATGGGCTTTTGCAGAAGAGATGAATATTCTGCAGCTGGTCCTAGTGAGAATATCTTTCTGCCCAAAGGTAATTTGCAGGTGCTGAATCTTGGGAATTCACTTCCTCAGAGGAATAGAAACACTACTTGGTTGTCTGACTTTCCATGTCTTTTGGGTTGGTTTTCTTTTCTGCCCTCCAAATTTACAGATTTTTGGCACTGGAAAATTGGATCCTGGAAACAGGCCAGGTCCATCAATGTTTGCCTGGGCCCTACATATGGGCAGCAGCAGAGGGCTCCAAAAAGCACCACCCTGTGCTGGACTGTCTGAGCAGTTGGGTGGGGGTGGTGAGACTCCCAGGCAGAATTTGTGCTTTGCCTGTGGGTTTGCAGCACACAGCCCTGGGCAGTGCTGGGAGCCAGCTCTGCCCTTGCTGACAGCCACGTTGGCAACAAGGAGAGCCCCTGGCTTTCTGCTGGCTGATTGCTTCCAGCTGGTGGGATAAACCAGGGTCAGAGGGTGAGGGCACGTCCCCTCACTCGGTGTCTTCTGGTTTTCTGCATTCGTGTTTCTCCTCAAAGGTCATTTTGTAAGAGCTTGAGTTTCACCTTGGCCACTAAAATCCTGAGTTTAAAACACTTGTCATGTGAACTGTGTGGGCAGTGTTGCCCTGGTGTTACCTGGCCTTTGGGTGTGGAGAACAGTTACTGTATCTCTGATGTGATTCTAAGAAAATACAGAGTGATCTTTGGGTTCCTTTCTTTCTGCTTTTCTTTCAAGGGGAATATTAATGTTGCCCCTGAGTCTTCAGGACAGGAGGCTGTGAACAGGGCTGCAGCAGAGGAAGTTTCATCTGGCACCGAAAGCTGCAGGAACAGTTCCCCAGAGCCCGAGGAGCCTGGTAAGGAGAGAGCCCACACTGGTTTAGAGAGGTGTGAGACGGCTGCTCTGAGCCTGCCTGTGACAGGAAGGGAGATCACAAGAGTTGAGTTCCTGTCTGCAGGTCTGGTGCTTCCTGGTGCCTTTAGTTCCAATCCTGCATGGGCACAACCTCCCTGAGCCCTGCCCTCCACGCTTCTCCAGAGGCTCTGACACTGAGTCCTCTGCTATGGCAAGAGAGCAGGGACTAAACCTGCCCTTGTGGGAGTTGTGTCACCAACCCATGTGTCCCAACTTGGTTTGTAACTCGGCTCACAGCACCCTTCAGCTTCAGCCATTTCAGCGTGGGCTGAGGTCTGTCTGTCAGCACAGAGAAAGAACAAGGCTGGGCTTCTTTGGGGGAATTGGGACTGTCTGTGTTTAAGCTCTTGTGGTGCCATTTGCACTGCGAGTGCTGAGACTTTATCAAGGCACTTCAATGCTTTACACAGTTTTGGAAACGTGGAAGGATCCCTGTTCTCCAAAGAGCAGGCTTCACATTCCCAAGTGAGAGTCTGCCTTTCAGGCCATCTTTTACAGTCGGTGCTAGAAGGACAATTGCTGCCCAAGGGAAATGTGCACAAGGGCCAATATTGACTCAGGGTTCTCTTTCCTTCCCAGATCCCATGTGATTGACATCTGCTGGAGGGGTGCCCTGCATGGCAGGAAGAGACAGAGGGAGAGCCTGTGACTACCAGGCAGGTAGAATCCCTCTGTCTACAGGGATATGTTTAGACTCCTTTAGTTCTATTTATATACTTCTAAAATTGTTATTTATAGATATACAGAATATTTATAGATTTTTAATTGTATTTATGTGCCTATATAGCTAGAGATCTCTAGAGATAATATTTTTATATATATATATTTACATTTATATAGGTATAATCATGTATGCATAGTTACATTTTTAGAAATAGTTACATTTATCTATGTGGATAGTTACATTTTTATGGTTATATAGTTATTTTTATAAATCTGCATAGTTATATGCTTCTAGCTACATGGGTGTTTAGGTACAAAAATTAGTATCTGTAAAGGTATAGCCTAGCTTTTAACTTCTTTCCCTCTCTCCCTTTGTGCCTTTCCCCCTGTGCCCCCCGTGTCCCCTGTGTCTGTGCTGGGTCCGAGCTGCCAGCCGGGCCGGGCGGAGCAGCAGTTCCAGCCCCGGGTGTCCCTGGAGCCCCGGGAGCTGCTGGTGGCCCCAGGCACTGTCCCCTGAGGAGCTGCTGAAGGACGGTGAGACACAGGGGGCTGAGGGGGCTGAGGAGGCGCTGACGCTGCAGGGACGGTGACCTTGAGCCGCTGGGGGCACTGAGGGCTGTGGGGGAGCAGACGGCCACGGTGGAAATGAGGGGACAGGGAAGTGGCACAGGTTGGGGGGCGTGGTGGCACTAAAGGAACATATGATGGGTCAGAAGGGATTGAATGGGGTGAGAGGACTGTGAGAGGCTGAAGAAACCAAAGGGGGCCGGGGATTTGCCGAGGGGACAGTGGGGCTGAGGGGATGGAGGGGCCAGCAGGGAGCACAGAGGGCTCGGGGCCTGCAGCTCTGCCTGCCCTTGGAACCAATTGCAGAGGCTCCACTTTGGCCACAGCTGCCCTGCAGACCCTGGGGACAGGAGCAGACTGACAGGAGGCAGCAGGGAGAAGCTGAAGGCCACCAGCCCCTGCAGTGACCAGGGAGCTGTTGCTGCCAGCCCAGAGCCCGGGTGAGGCCGCAGGGCCGGTCAGGCAGGCTGGGGGTGAGGGTGGCCTGGGCTTTGGCCGTGGGCTTTAGCCAAACTTTTTCTTTCTAACCCTCCTGGGGAGGCACTGAGATTTTCCCTTCCCTGACTGAAGTGCAGGTGCTGCCAAGGGAAACATCCCAATCGATCCTGACTCAGTGTTCCCTTTGCTCCCCAGATGTGCCATCTGCTGTCCCTGTCCAGGAGAGCTGCTCTGCACAGGAGGAAGAGACCAAGGGAGAGCCCGGGAACTTGGGCAGCTGCAATCAATGCTGATGGAGTTGTAGTTAGGGATGGATACAGTTGGACTGAGAGAGTTAGAAGTTGATGGTTATTTACTTATGTAGACTGGTACTTGTACTGGTGTATTATATATGTATGTATATTTTTCTATTGATGCATGTATTGATTTGTTTACATCTGTATTTATCCTGACATACTTGTTCAAAAGTATAGCTGTATAGTTGTGTTGATGGGATTGTAAAGATTCTTGTAGTGGTACATTAATATTTCTATATTTATAGATAAGTTGGGTATGTGTGTATTTATATATGTCTTCATATATATTTATGTCATATGTAATATGAATTATGTATGTTCATCTGTATATTGTACAAGTATGTGGGTACAAATATTTAAATATATACTGAGTTTTATATTTCTAGAATTCTATTTCTTTAGTATGGAGTCTGGGATTCCTTAGAGAGGGATACTTATATTTTTTTATTTGTATATTGGCTGTACAGTTGTAGCAATATGTAATGAATTAAACTGTTAAATTTCAATTCCTATTTGTCTATAGTGAGTGGTTGTAGAAGGTTGCAATAAATTAGGTTTTTTAACTGAAGTTTATATTTTTATCTATTTACATAGCACATTTGTAACAATAAACTAGTTTTATAAGCTTGAATTGATATTTGTATGTTTCTATACTGGCAGTGCTGTTGTAGCCATTTAAAATAAATTGCATTTTTAAACTTAATTGATTTTTGTGTATCTGTACTGTGTATCTGTACTGTGTATATACTGTGTATTGCAGATGTAACAATCAGCAAGCAATTCAGTATTTCCACTAAAAGAAGTGTAGATTTGTGATGTCCAGAGCTATGAACAAATGTAAATGTGATGATGGGGAGGATTTTGTCCATGAAAGTCTCCAGCCATGCCCAGCACATGCCCCACTTGCACTCAGGCTGGGCAAGGCAAGCACAGATTTGGGATGGCAGCAGAGCCACACCTTGGCCAATAACTGGCTGCAAAGGCTGCTGAGAAAACTCCAGGACTCCACGGAGCGTCCAACTCCAACCAGAGCCACCCAGGGAGGACAAATCCACTCCCCATGCCACAGGCAGCTCTTCAGGAAGTGCTTCAAGTGTCCCTCTGAAGGTCATCCTGGAGCCCAGGAGCCAACAGGGATCCTGAGCCAGCTCTGCTGCCTTTGGCAGCACTTTGGCCCAGGAGCTGCAGCAAGGGGGAGGCAACAGGGAGTGGGACTGCTGCAGGCTGGGCATGAAGGGCGGGCCATGGACACTTGTGCTGACACGCTCCAGAATCCACAAGGATGGGGGAGAACTGGGAAGCAACAAGTTCTCCCAGCCACGACAGTGATGGAAGCCCTTGGTGTGAAGTTCCCTGGAGGAACTCCCAGGGGAGTTGCTGCTTGGATCAGCAGCAGCAGAAGGCAGCAGGATCTGCTCCTTTTCCTGGCTCTGTGTGCAGGGCACAGGCTGTCATGGCCCCTGCTCCCACAAAGCCCTTGCCCATGGAGGCTGCAGGGTCAAAGCAATCCCATTGCAGAGAGAGGATTTGCAGCTCAAGGCCACTGCCCTTGTGTTTTGGGCTGGAATGACACTCATGCTAAAGAACAGCAGGTAACCAAGGCTTGGGGAGGCAGAGCCTGTAGAGGGAAAGAGAGATCAGGCACTCACATGCCTAAAACTCCTTCAGCTCTCTTCTTTTGTAGAATGAGAAAGAAGCAAGCTGGGGAGAGGCACATGCAGTCCTTTAAGAAAACATGGTGTCTAACAAGTCTTGGGGGAGAAGAAAAAGAGGTAGCAACCTTGTCTTGTTTTCATAGCCTGTGTCTTCTCAGAGGAGACAATGGGGTGTACAGGAGAGGAGGAATAACTGTGATAACCCAATCTGCCTTGCTGTGTACTGATATACTTTGTAGCAGTGAACCTTATAGGTAATGCCAGATTCTTATTTAGCATCATGACATGCTGCTGCTTCATTGCAAAGCTGCCTCAGTGTGGAGAAAATCAGCTACATTTCTTGTCAGTTTAACTAGATGTGGTAAACAGCACTGATACGGATTAATAATACAGGTTTTCTAACCTTGTCATCCAGAGGAAAATTTGGGTTGCGTTTTCTTCATTGTATGCACAACATTTTGGAGTTGTTCTGTATCCTTTAAGGAGGTATCCACTACTGCATGAAAATTAAAAGGGGGATTATGGCATTCATTCTCTTTTAACACATATTTGCACTAAGCTGTAGCTTCAACTTAGTAAGGAAAAGGATAGATTTTCTTTAGTCCTGCAGTGTGGAATAAATGGTGTAGGAACAGCCACAATCCAAGCTGTAAGAACAGCATGTTCTTGGTCTTAACAGGACATTGTGGACAAGAAAGCACCACAATCTTCATGATTCACCTCTTAGGTAAAACCAGAATGGTTCACAGTGTAAAACTGGCAGGTGATGGCAATAACAAATGTCTATGGGCTGGGGCAGAAGCCTGGGAGTCAAAGGCTTGGGAAAAGAGAGCTGGCAAAGGCAGCCCAAGGTGCAGGCAGGCATTTGGCTCAAGGCAAGAGGGAGCTGGTGCTGCCAGCACGGGAAGGGACTCCAGGGAGAGGAGCTGGTGGTGGCAGGAGCAGCTCCTGCTGTCACTGCCAGGGAAGGACTGGCAGCACGCAGGAGCAGCAGGCACATTGTTGATGGACAGCTGGCAAGTTGGAGCAGGCCAAGCGAGGAACAAGAGAGGTGCTGCTTGTTGTAAAACTAGTTTGTTACATGGCTGGATGAGTCTCACCAAGGTCAGAGTGTTCCAGTCCGTGCCATTATGCAAAATGCCTTCCAGCATAGAGTCCCCATGTCCCAAGTAGAAGCAGCAGCAGCAGCACCCACAATACAATGCATTCTATTCCTAAATCAACCAATCAGCTACAAACACGATGCTCTTCCTGTCTTTTTGCACCTATCCTAGTCTAAAAGAGTTCTGTGACCAATGGTGGTCATTTCTTACACAAGGCCTATGCCTACAGCCTATCTATTCTGCTTAGCAATGTTAGCAATGCTCTGTTATGTTTTATTATGTCTAGGATTTATTTATCTTTGTACAAGGTAATGCTACTGAACTTTAAACTGGACTTTAAGGCTTTTCTATCAACTAACACAGTCCCTTCTTTGCTTAAGGCACTTAAGGCGTATTTTTACTCACCTAAAATTAAAATTTATATTCCCACTTCACGTCTGTGTGACTTTATGGATCTCAGTTTCTCCAAAGGTTTCAAACCAACCCCTGCACTCTTTTCTGCCTCTAAGCCTGTGTGTACGGGGTCCTAGGGGATTTCTATCTGGTTTCCAACAGGGCTGGAACACGATTCCATGGGTCCCTTCTCTCCTCATTCCCAGATCTCCACACGGTGCAGGTGGAGCAGACGAAGCATTATCTGGGACACACCTGTTTGGAAAGACCCCCAAAATACATGGTTGGGAGGTTCTGGAGCACAAAGGTGGGTATGGGAGGGGAAGGGAAATTTTTATGGGAATGTGGGATTCAAAAATCAGGGACTTGGGAATGCAGAAATTCCCATGGATTTTCCATGGTTGGATCTCACTCTCATCTCAGTCAGGTGAGAATTCCATGGATAGATCTCCCCCTGAGCCCACTGCCATGGGAATTCCATGGGGAAATGATTTGAATGGATGACCAATGCAATGACAGCAGTGACATGAAAAGCAATCTGTGCTGGGATTCCATGGGCCATAAATGCCAATCCTGTCCCCAGGCCGGCTCTGTTGTGGCCGTGGCAGCGCCAGGGGAGTGCCCTGTCCCTGCCCTGAGCCCAGCGTGAGCCTTTCCTTGGGTGTTCTCTGCCCTGTCCGGGGCAGGAGGGCACTGCCTGAGCGGCTTTGGTGGCCCAGGGCACCTGGCCGGGCTCCAGCCCCTGCAGGTGGCTCCTTGGGAATGTTCCAGAGCAAAGCTTAAAGCAAACAACAGTTTGTGGCAGGGATTTTCCCCCCTTGGCATGTACCGGCAGCCCGAGGGAAACAGCCTGGGCACAACAGCCCAAAGTGTTGGAGCTCAGTGTCCCTGGGCCAGGCCATGTTCCCTGGCTGTGCCCTGTCCCTCAGCTGTCACCTGTCCCTCAGCTGTCACCTGTCCCTCAGCTGTCCCCTGTCCCTCAGCTCTGTTGGGCTGGGCATGGCAGCAGGACCTGGGGCAGCCCTGAGGGATAACAACCTTGAGCCCCAGCTGGGCCAGTTCCCCCAGTGATTTCAGAATGAGCCCAATCAGTCTCAGTGTACTGCCATTTGCTCCCAGTGTGATCCCAGTTGTCCCCAGCATGGTCCTATTTCCTCCCAGTGTAATCCCAGTTGCATTGATCCAGTCGCTCCCAGTATGACCCTATTCTGATGCCATCATGATCCCAGTTGCCCCCAGTATAATCTCAGTAGCTCCAGGTTCCTCCCAGTCTGATCCCAGTTGCTCTCAGTTGCCCCTATCATAGACCCAGTCATTCCCAGTTGTCAGAGTCTGTCCAAGGATGTGATATGCCTCACGACTGTCTCCAATGGTTGGGGACTGGGACCCTGGACTCTGAAGGGAGCCCCTGGCCTGGCTGAGGTGGAACGTTTGCCAAGTCTCAGAGGACTGGAATGCATCTCCATGAGAACAGAGTGCAAGAACAATGGAACTGGTCACAGTGGACTGAGCCAAGGCTGCCTGTCCAAACTGTCTGTCCATACCAGAGGTACAGTTTGCAGCTTGTTCCTGAGCATCCAACCTCAACACAGGTGGTTCCCACTTTGGCTCTGTGCCCCTCACTCTGGTCCCTTTGGCTCTGTGCCCCTTGCTTTGCTCCCCGCCTTTACCAACCTATAAAAACTCTGGAGATCCCCACTCACTTTTGTGATCACCCCACTGGAGATCGCATCTATAGGCATCTCTAGGCCTCGAGGACTCATCCCTCCACGTTGGTAGCTGTAATCCCCTTCCCCTCTTTCTCTATCTTTCTTACTATTCCTTATTTTCTCTCCTCACTATCACATTTGTTGGCACTAAATAAAGGTGCATTTTTGTTTAAGTAAACTGGGTTGTCTCCCACTGTGTCTTTTGCGTTCTGAGATCCTTAAAACAAACCATCAGGGTCCCTGCATATATTTGCAGACCCTGACACAAGTAAGATCCCAGTATGAGTCCACTATGATCTCAGTCTCCCCCATCATGGTCCCAGTCAGCCCCAGTTGCCTCCAGTGTAGACCCAGTCACTCCTAGTCACTCTCAGTGTGTTCCCAGTCACCCCCAGTATGGTCACAGACACTCCCAGTATATCCCAGTTGCCTTCAGCATATTCATAGTCACTCCCAGTCACATCCTCTTGGCCCATTAAGGTTCCAGCTTCCACCAGTACAAACCCAGTCACTCTCAGTCTAATCCCAGTATATCCCACTTGTTCCCACTCTGATCTCTGTTCCCCAGCTCCGGTCCTGCTGGGTCCCAGTGTGCTCTGATCCTGCTCCCAGTGGCTCCCAGTCCTGGGCCTGGTGTATCCCGGTGTATCCCACTGTATCCCTGTGTATGCCAGTGTATGTTGGTGTCCCAGCCCATCCTGGTCGCTTCCCGGCAGCCGCCGCCCTCTCCCGGGTCCTGCCCCTCCCGCCCCCGGAGCTGCCGCCGGACACCCCCCGCCCCCAGATGCTGCCGGGGCTCGGGGGCTCCGTCTTGGCTCCGCCTGCCGGGGCTGGGGCTCAGCCTCCACTGCAGGAGGTGAGAGGGGGGTTCCCTGGGGCTCATGTCCCCCCCTCGGAGCGCCTGTGACTCCCCCATGTCCCCCCTGCCCCATGCCGGGCTCATCCCCTTTTCTCTCCCCACAGCTCCTGACCCAGCTCCTGCACCCCCTGGGAGGGGCTTTGGGAAGCCCCCCCCTGAATCCCCATTCCTGGGCACTGGGACCCCCTCGCATCTCCTTTCCCAGCTCTGGGACCCCCTGCACCCCTTTATCCTGCACCAACACCCCCCTGCACCCCCTTTCCCGGGGATCCTCCTCTCCCAGTCCCTGCATTCCCGGTTTCCGCCAGCCCGGGGACCCCCGGACCCCCATTCCCGGCCAGCCCGGGGCTCCTCACCCCCAGACCTCCCTTTCCTGGGAAACCCGAGCTGGGCACGGGGCTCTCCAGCCGCTCTGGCATTGATGATTACCCAAAGGAAAGGGAGAGCACAAGAGAGAGCGAGGGAAGGAGATTGGGAATCAGGGATCGGAGTCCCCGCGCCCATTCCCGCTCCGCTGGGGGTGGGAGCCGCAGCCGCAGGAAAAAATGGATCCGCGGGTCGCGGGGCTTCCCCCGCTTTGGGCCGAACCCCGCGGGGTCCCGGCAGATTTTGAGCGCAGGCGGCGGGAGTTGAGCACAGCCCGGCCCGGGGGTCCCGCAGGGCGTGGCCGAGGAGGGTCCCGGGGGATGCCCGGAGGGGATCCCGGGGAATTCCCGGGAATTCCGCCGCGCGCTCCCCCCCGCGCTCTCTCGGGCACGTTCTGATCTGCCCGGCCACCGGTGACGTCACTAAATACTCGGGCTGCCATTGGCGGGCAGCAAACAGAGACACTCCTCCACCCCCCCCCGAAACCCCCATTTCTGGGCGCCGCCATCCCCCCGAACCCCCATTCCCGGCCATGGGTTCCCCCTGCACCCCCTGATCCGGCAGCAACAACCCCTGCAGCCCTTTCCCGGACATCCCGCCTCTCCCTGCCACCAGAGCCCCCTTTTCCTTCACCCAGAGACCCACTGGACCCCTATTTCTGCCATTCCCAGCACCCAGCCCCTCCTTTCCTCATCACTGAGATCACCCGGGACCCCTATTCCCAACCATCCCGTGTTTTCCCACCTTTTGATGGGAGTGGCTACAACGGGGACCCTTGGAGCTCCCTTTCCTAAGTATAGGAACCGCTTTAACCCCACTCATCCCATCTCTACCCACCCTCAGCCTCCCCTTTTCTCAACCCTGGCACCCCCAAAGCCCCTTCCCTGCTCTCCCCGTTGCTCCTTTCCTTCACCCGTGACCCCCCAGCCCCCAAATCTCCGTGTCCCCCCAGTTCTCCTCTCCCTGCGGTCCCTGCCCGTGGCGCTGTCGGAGCCCGGCCCGGGCTTCCCGCAGTTCCTGTCCATGGGGTCCCTGGATGGGATCCCCTTCCAGCGCCGGGGATGGCGGCCGGAGCCGAGCCGGGATTTTGGGATGGCCGGAGCCGAGCCGGGATTTTGGGATGGCCGGAGCCGGCACAAGGAGCGGCACCGGCCCGGGACCACCAGGGAGCTGCAGGTGCTGCAGGAGCGGCACAGCCAGAGCGGGGCTCGGCCCGGGGAGCCGGGGCTGGGGGATCTCTGGGGCTGCCACGGCACCTGTGGGGCTGCCCGGGGGATCCGCGGGGCCGCGCCGGGATCTGGGGCACTGGGACGTGCATCCATGCGGATCCAAGGGACTGGCATGAGCCTCTGCGCGTCTCCATCAGACTCGGGGGCTCCGTCGGGCTGGAATGGGGCTCCCGGGGCTGGGACACAATCCCGCGGGTCTCCGTGGGTCCAATCCCTCCCCAGGTCTCCACACGCTGCAGGAGGTTCCCGGCTGTCACCTCCAGTCCCCCCGCAGCGTCCGCGGATCCGATGGGCTCGGCTCCAACCGGCGGGAATTCCTCTCCTTCCAGCCGGGATCCGGGGGATTCCTGGTGGCCAACGGCGCTGCCCAGGTCACCAAGAGGTGCCCGAAACACGAGGAGATCCAGGCTGGGGAATTGGCAAATCCCCCGGGGCACACCTGCCTGGAATGTCTCCGGAAATGTGTCAGATATGGGGGGGAGGCACTGGAGCCTAAAGGAGGGGAGGGTAGAATTCCCATGGGAATGTGGGATTTGGAAATGTAGGATTTGGGAGGGCGAAATTTGGAAACATGGGAATTCCCATGGCACCTCCAAGGATGGACCCCACTGCCATCCCATTCCCATGGGAATTCTGTAGCTGGATCTCACTGCCATCCCATTCCCATGGGAATTCTGTAGCAGGATCTCACTGCCATCCCATTCCCATGGGAATTCTGTAGCAGGATCTCACTGCCATCCCATTCCCATGGGAATTCCATGGGTAGGTCTCATCCCCATCCCACTGCCAGGGAAGCTCCAATCCGGTCCCCCCCCCAAACCCATCCTGGGGGTCTCCCTGTTCTTTGCCCTTCCCACCCCCCACAAGACTCTGAGGGTCCCCCCATGACCCACCCAGCCCCCCCAAACTCCTCCTGGGTCCTCCCTCATCCCCCCACGGGGATTCCTGGGAGTCCTCCCGTGTCCCCTCCCCCAGGACTTTGGGGGTCCCCCAGACCTGTCCGTGCCCCTCCCCCGTTTCTGCCCCCCTGTGATGGTGGGGGGTGGGGGCCGAGTGCTGGTGCCCCCCTGCCTGCAGCAGATCCAGCGCTGAGGGCACTTCAGGGGTCCCTGAGCATTTGGGGCCCCCTGGGATTTGGGGTGACCCCCCGGGCCCCAGGATCTCCCTGAACACGCTGACGCTGCCCGGGCACAGTGAGAAGGTTCAGACCCGGCACGGGGTCCCAGCTCTGTCACCGGCCCCGCCCAGGGACCCCCAAACCCTCACGGGAACCCCCAACACCCCTCGGGACACCCCACCCTCCCCGGGATCCCAAAAACATCCCTGGACCCTTCGAATACGCCCCAAGACCGCAAAACCCCACACAGAGCCCCCCAAAACCCTCTCAGGACATCAAAATTCCAGCAGGACCTCCCAACACCCCCCTGACCCCCTTGAGAAGGTTTATACCTGGCACAGGGTCCCCATCTCCATCATCGGCAGGTACCCCAAAACAGCCTTGGCTTCCCCCTGGAATCAACTAATCTCTCCCCCTTCGGGACCCCTGAAAACCCTTCTCCGTAACCCCCAAAAATCCACCGTGACCCCAAAACCCCCCCGGAATCCACAAAACCTCCCCGGGATCCCCTCGCTAAAGTTTATACCCAGCACGGGGTCCCCATCGCCACCATCGGCATCACCCGGAACCCCCAAACCCTCCCGGCACCCCCAAACCCCCCCGGGGCTCCGCTGCCGGAATCAACGGGGGTGGTGTTGCCCTTTTAAGGGGAGTTACAGTGAGAACCGACAACAGCGGCGGCTTTTAAAGCGGCCATGGTAGAGAGAATCCCAAAAATCCACCACGGGGGAGCAAAACATCCAACACAGGGGCTTGGAATGGGGAGCACCCTAAAAATGTCACTTAAAGCCGTCATGATCCTCCCTTCAAAGGGGCTTCTGGGGCTGTGGCCCCACAAACACCCTAAAATGGGGAGGAAAAAACACCCCTGGAGTGGTGGGATCCCATCTGGATCCCCCTTGATGGCTGCGGCCATCGCGGTGCCCCCACACACTCCCACTATGATCCCAGTATAACTCATTCACCCAGGAGCTGCTCCCAGTACGATCCCAGTACATCCCAGTCACTCCCACTCCCGCCATCCCCCTGGGCCCTCTCTGCGTTCCGACCTTTCCCGGCTCCATCCCCGCTCGTCCCGCGGGCTGCGAGGGGCTCGGGAACGGGGCAGGAGGAGGAGGAGGGAGGGAGGAAGAGGCGGAGCGGCAGCCGGAAGAGGGAGGAAGAAGAGCAGAGGAGGGAGCGGGCGGCTCCAGCGCTCCCTGAACCCGCAGCCCCCCGGGACCATCGGCCCCATCCCGCAGGTGCCCGGGGAGGGGGAGCTCGCCCCAAATATCCCGGGTTTGGGGTCCCTGGGTTTGGGGTTTTTGGGGGGATGTTTGGAGCTGGCAGGTCTCCAAAGCCGAGCCGCAGCTGCCCCTCGAGGGGACATCGGGGGGTCCCCGGGAGGTGTTTTTGGGGGGTCTCGGTGTCGGTAGAGCCCCGGCGGGGGGCGGGGGGATGCGGGTCCCCCCGCGGTGGGGGTTGGGCTGCCCGGGAAGGGGGAGGGGACCCCTGGGACTGCCGGGACCCCGTTGGGGGGTGCTGGGGCTGGAGGGGCGGGATGGCCGGGAAAGGGGTTCGGGCGTCCCGGTGCCAGCAGTGGCTGCTCCCAGGATGAGCCCAGAGCCCCCTCCCCCGTGTGGTTCCAGTTTCCATGGCAATCCCAGTTTGAGCCCGATCACTCCCAGCCATTCCCCATTATGATGCAATTTTCCCCCAGCAGGATTCCAGCTGCTCCCAGTTCCTCCCTCTTTCATCCAGTGTGTTCCCAGTACTCCCAGTTGCCCCTAGCACAGCCCCAGTAACTCCCAGTACAATGCCAGTATGAGTCCAGTATGATGCCAGTCTCTCCCAGCAGGGCCCCAGTCACTCACAATTGCCCCCAGTTGCCCCCAGTATAGTCCCTGTTCCCTCCAGCACATTCCCAGTGGCTCCTGGTGTGGTCCCAGACACCACCTGCATGGTCTCAGACACTCCCAGCACATCCCAGTTGTCACCAGTATGCATCCTGTCACTCCCAGTTCCTCCCAGTATATCCCCAGTGGGCTCTCAGCACGGGTCTGGTAGCTCCCAGTAACCCGCAGTCAGGGTCCAGTCACACCCACTGTAATCCCAGGATTATTACAGCCACTCCCAGTATGATCCCAGTGGCCCGCAGTGTGATCCCAGTTGCTCCCTGTCAATACCAGTATGGCCCCAGTAGCCTCCAGTGTGATCCTCATGGCTCCCAGTCTCTCCCAGTATATCCCAGTCACCCCTAGCATGCTCCCAGCATGCTCCCAGTTCCTCCCGGTTGCTTTCAGCATGATTCCAGTTGCTCACAGCCACTCCCAGTCAATCCCAGTATGAGTCCAGTCACCCTCAGTGTGATCCCAGTCTCACCCAGCAGGGATCCAGTTGCTCTCACTGTGATCCCAGTATGATGCCAGTTGCTGGCAGAATAGTTTCGGTTGTTCCCAGTTCCTCCCAGTATGATCCCAGCTGTCCTTAGAAGAATCTCAGTCCCTCGTAACATAGTCCCAGTCACTCCCAGTTGCCTCCAGCGCTGTCCCAGTTGTCCCCAGCATGGTCCCAGCTGTTTCCCAGTGTGGTTCCAGTTTCCCCCAGTATGGTCACAGACATTCCCAGCATATCCCAGTTGCCCCAGTAAGGTTCTGATTACCTCAGAATGATCCCAGTCTTTCCCAGTTACTCCCAGTTGCCCCCAGCATGATCCCAGTTTCTGGCAGTTGCCTAAAGTGTGGTCCCAGTTGCTCCCAGTATTCATCCAGTTTCCCCAGTTGTGGTCTCATTCCCCTCAGCATGGTTCCAGTACCTTCCAGTTGATCCCAGTTGCTCCCAATGTGTCCACATTTTCCTCCCAACAAGGGCCCAGTAGCTCCCAGTAACCCCCAGTCAGGATCTGTTTACACCTGCTGTAATTCCAGTGGCTCCAAGGATGATCCCAGTTGCACCCAGTCACCCCCAGTGTGATTCCAGTCACCTCCAGTATGACCCCAGTCACTCCCAGACACTCCCAGTATGATTCCAGTCATGCCCTGAGTGACTCCCTGTCACTCTCAGTGTGGGCCCAGTTGCTTCCAGTCACCTCCAGCATGGTTCCAGTCACAGCCAGCACCTTTCCAGTCACTCCCAATCTGGTTCCAGTATGAACCCACTCACCCTCAGATACTCCCAGTACTATTCCAGTCATTCTCAGTGTGATCCCAGCCACTTCCAGTATGACCCCAGCATGGGCACAGCTGCTCCCTTTACATCCAGGCTGGTTCCAGTTGCTCCCATTTAGCCCCACTGTGGTTTCAGTCTCTCCCAGTGTATCCCAGTTGCTCCCAGCATGTTCCCTGTACTCCCAGTTGTCTCCTGTTGTTTCCAGCCTGATCCCAGTCACTCACAGCTACTCCCAGTCACTCTCAGTGCAGTCCCAGTTGCAGCCAGTATGATCTAGTATGATCCCAATCCCTCCCAGCAAGGCCCCACACATGCCAGAGACCCCAGTGCAGACCCAGTCACTCCCACTCACGCCCCGTTTCCCTCAGCGTGGGGTCCCAGTTCTGCTCAGCATGGTTCCTGTTGTTCCCAGCATGTTCCCAGTCATCCCCAGTATATCCCAGTTGCCCTCAGTATGCCCCTAGTCATTCCCAGACACTCCCAGTGATCCTAGTAAGGTGATTGTCATCCCAGTATGATCTAAGTCATGACCAGTATATGCCAGTTGCCTCCAGCATACATCCAGTCATTCCCAGTTTCTCCAGTTTGCTTGCAGCATGATCCCAATTTCTCTCAGCTGCTCCCAGTAGCCCAAAGTGTGATCCCAGGTGATCCCTTTTGACACCAATATGATCCCAGTAACCTCCAGTATGATCCTTGTTACATGCCAGCACTCACAGTATGGTCCCAGCAATATCCCAGTTGCTTCCAATCACTCCCAGTATGGTCCCAGCTGCCTCCAGCTAGATCAACCCAGTCAGTCCCAGTATGATGCAATTTGCTCCCAGCACGCTCCTAGTGTGTTCCCAGTCACCCCCAGTATGGAAGATGATGTGCAGGGTATGTTCCCAGTCACTCTCAGGTACTCCCAGTATTAATCCAGTCACTCCAATATGATCCAAAGATGAGCCCAGTATGGTCCCAGTCACTGCCAGTATGAACCAGTTGTACCCCACATGGTTCCAGTTGCTCATTTCACCCTCACTTTTGTTCCAGTCAGTGCCAGTCACTCCCAGTGTACCCCAGTTCCCTCCAGCACATTCCCAGTCCCTCCCAGTTCCTTCCATCATGATCCCATTTGCTCACAACCAGTCCCAGTCAGCCTCAGTGTAGTCACACTCACTACCAATATGATCCCAGTCACCTCCAGCATGATCCCAGTATAAGCCCAGTTGCTTCCAATAACCTCCCGTATGAACCCAGTCACTCCCAGTTCCTCCCATTTGCTCCCAGCTACTCCTGGTCACCCTCAGCATGATCCCAGTCACTCCCAGTATATCCCAATTGCCCCTAATATGGTCTCAATACCTCCCCGCAGATTTCTACTCATTCCCAGTATGATCCCAGTACAGCCCAGTCACTCCCAGTGATGCCATTCCTATGATCCCCCCACTCCCCTACACTTGTGTTCTGACCTGTCCCAGCTCCATCCCCTCTCCTCCCGCAGGCTGACGGGTTGGGGAACGGGGCACCCAGGGTGTGCCTGCTCCTGGGGAAGGAGGAGGAGGGGTGGCAGAGGAGGAGCAGGAGCAAAAGGAAGAGGAGGGACAAAGGAGGATCAGGGAAAGGAGAAGGAACCATGAGGTCAAGCACTCCCTGAATTCACAGCCGAACACCCATGGGATCATCATCCCCCATCCTACAGGTGACCAGGGAGGGGGAGCTGGGCCCAGATATCCTGGGGATTCCCTGGACTGGGTTTTTTTGGACAGGATGTTTGGAGAATGAAGAACTCCAAAGCTGAGTGGAAAATGCCCCTTGGGGAACACACTGGTGGGTCCCAGTGACAGCTGCTGGCAGAGGCAGCCTGGAGGAGCAGAGCCCTGTGTCCCCCAGGAGCCCAAAGTGGGGAGCCCAGAGAGGCGGGAGTACTGCAATTGGAGGGACCCTCAACAGCCTGGAGAGGGGCAGGGGGGACTCCTTGGACCCCCTCCACCCTAAAGAAGAGAATGAGGGGAGAAGGGACTCTGGGACCCTCAAAACCCCCAGCATCCCTAAGTGGGGAAATGGAGAAAGGGGGGAACTCTTCAGATTCCTGGGACTCCCAGCAGCCTGGGTAGGGCAGAGAACGAGTAGATGGGGGATCCCCAATACAAGCATGACCCCCAGCAGCTGGGACAGGGGAGAACCCTTGAACACCAAAGGGGAGAGACCTGAGACAGGGAACTCCTGGGAGGCATTTTCAGGGCTGAATCTGGTGTTTTGGAGGTTTTTATGGACCCCAGATGTCCGGTCACTTCTAGAGATGGACTTGGGCAGGGAGATCTTTAAATTCAATGTGTTCATCCCTTGTTTTCCCCCCAAACCAGGATTTCTCATTTCTTATCCTTGGCTGGATGGAGAAGGCTGTGAGGAAGAGGAAGATGCCCCGAGACAAGAAGGCAGGTGAGGAGGAAGTCAGTGCCCCTTTCCCCCTCTCTCCTGCTCCATCTCCCAGCCCAGCATGGCCCCCGGCTGCAGGACAACCCCGCTGCCAACACTGCCCTGCCAGGGATGCCCTGGGGGAGATCTCCTTCCCCTTCCCTCTGGCACGGAGGCAAATCCCATCCTCTCCTTGTCCTTCCTCCCCCAGACACTGAGCTGAGGATGGAGACCAGGGAGGACAAATCCCTGCAGCAGAACCTCATGGAAGAGGCTGTTTTGAGCTGCTCCATGGTGCAGGAATCCAACGGAGATGAAAAACCCCGGAGATCCCGCAGGAGGAGGGGCTCCAAACCCAACCCAGGGTGCTCTGAGGAGAGAAGAGCCACCCTGAGTCTGGAACGTGAACAGAGCTTCCGTCGGGGCTCGGAGCTGGTGGTCCATGAGCATCATCATGATGGGGAAAAGCCCCACAAGTGCTTGGAGTGTGGGAAGAGCTTCAGGCGGCGATTCAGCCTCATCCGCCACCAAATGATCCACACTGGGGAAAGGCCCTTTGAGTGTTCCCAGTGTGGGAAGAGGTTTCACACCAGCTCCCATCTCCTCGTGCACGAGCGGATTCACACAGAGGAGAGGCCCTTCCGCTGCCCCGACTGCAGGAAGGGCTTCAAGGACAACTCCAACCTCCTCACCCACCGGCGCGTCCACACCGGGGAGAGGCCCTACAAGTGTCCCCAGTGTGGGATAAGCTTCAGCCAGAGCTCCAGCCTGATCTGTCACCAGAGGATCCACACCAGGGAACGGCCCTACAAGTGTGAGCAATGTGGGAAGAGCTTCAGCACCAGCTCCCACTTGAGCCGCCACCAGAAAATTCACGCTGAGGAAAGGCCATACAAGTGTGGGGAATGCAGGAAGGGCTTCAACCGGAGGTCCCAACTGATCATCCACCAAATGATCCACACTGGGGAGAGGCCCTTTGAGTGTTCTGAGTGTGGGAAGAGGTTTCAGACGAGCTCCCATCTCCTCAGGCACCAGCAGATTCACACAGAGGAGAGGCCCTTCTGCTGCCCTCACTGCAGGAAGGGCTTCAAGTACAACTCCAACCTCCTCACCCACCGGCGCATCCACACTGGAGACAGGCCCTACAAGTGTCCCCAGTGTGGGAAGAGCTTCTCCAGGAGCTCTCACTTGACCCGACACCAACAGAGCCATCGGTAAGGAAGCCCTGCGAGTGCCCCGACTGTGGGACGAGCTTCGTGCACTTCTCCAACTCCATTCCCCATCAGAGGACACACGTTGGGCAGAGCCCTGGAGACCCACATTCCCGGTGATCCATGTTGGGAAGACACCTGGCTGGTGGTCTCCATGTCCTCCTAGATCCCCACAGGCACCTGGATCAATGCAGGGGCAGGAGCATCCATCAGGACTCTGATCGACATTGTAAATGAATTAGGAAGAGCTGATTTTTTTAACATTACAGAACAAAAATTCTCATCTGGTCTGTCCAGTTGTTTCTTCTGATGGCATCAAGCTAAGTGGGATGATCTTGGAGATCTTTTCCTGGCTGAATAATTTCCGTGTTTATGCCATCAAAACACCCAGAATTGGGGTAAAATTATACAAAATTAAGTGAGGAGATCTAAAACTGAATCATTTCACTGGGATTTGAGTGTGAATTTGGGGTTCAGGGGAATTACCAGAAGGATTTCGATGTTCTGGGAGCACCCAAGCCAAGGGACATGGCCATGATCTCATAGCTGTTGCAGCAGAATGTGTCCACCTGAGCCCATCTGTTCTCCAGGAATTCTGGTTGTCTGTCCCAGTCCCTGGCCTGGGTCTCCCCATCTGGGGTGTCCCCCCCAAAGTGCCCAAATTGCTCCTGAAGTGCCCAAGCTGCTCCTGGCTGTGGATGTTCCTGGGCACCAATCTCGCCTGGTCAGTGCCATGGGGGGCTGGGAGGGGTTTTAGGGACTACTGGGGTGGGGCTGAGAGAGGCTTTTGTGCCTCTTGGGGCATTTGTGTTGCTGGGAGGGGGTTTGGGGGCCTTCTGGGGAGGTTTGTGAGAGTTTTGGGGTCCTGTCGTGGCTGTGTGGCTTGGAGAGAATTTGGGTGGGTCTTGGGGGAGGTGGGAAGGGGGTTTTGTGGTTTTTGAGGCCATTTACATTGCAGGGAGTTGTTGGGGGTTTGTTGTGGCTGGGAGCTGTGGGATGGTTTGAGGGGTCTGGGAGCAACGTTGGAGCTGGGAGGGGTTTTTAGGGCAGTTGTGACTCCCCCAGACCCAAAAAGCTGCCACCAGACCCTGCCCCAAAGACGCTGCTGGGGTTTGGGGTCTCCATGTTGGGGTTCATCCTCCTGGTGCTGCAGGAGAAGGTGAGGGGGGGTCCCCAGGGGCTGTGTGTGTCCTCCCCAGAGTGTGTGTAACCCCCCCCCCCCATGCTGGTGTCACCCCCTTTTCCCTCCCCACAGGGCTCCTGCCCCAGCTCCTGCTGCCCCCAGGAGGGAATTTGGGGAGGGGGCAGAAGGGGTGTGCAGCCCCTGCTGGGGGATGACCCTGGCCCAGCCCCTTTGTTTAGCACCAAGCTGGGCTTGGGGCAGCAGGAGGAAGAGGCCCAGGGGAAGCAGATCCTGCAGGTGGGACAGGCCTTGGGCTCAGGGCAAGGTCCTGCCCTGCACACCTGGCTCAGCTGTGACCCTGCCCCAGGAAGGGAGCGGGACATTCCCATCTCAACGGATCAGGGCTGGGAGCAGCACTTGGAGCAGGGACATGGAAATACTGGGAGGGACTGGGACCACACTGAGGGCTACTGGGAGTGACTGGGAATGACTGGTGCATGCTGGGGGTAACTGGGATATACTGGGAATGAGTGAGATCATCATGAGGGCAACTGGAACCATACTGGGGACTCTGGGGTGACTGGGAATGAGCATGCTGGAGGCAACTGGGATATACTGGGAGTGTCTGGAACGATTCTGGAGGGGATAACACTGGTTATAGCAACTGGGACCATTTTAAGGGCAACTGGGAGCAACTGGGAGTGACTGTGTCTGTACTGGGGGCCACTGAGATCATACTGGCAGAGACTGGGACCATACTAGGGGCAACTGGGATCATACTGGGTGGAACAGGGATGACACTAAAGGGGGACTGGGATCATACTGGGAGGGAACCAGGAGCATGCTGAGGGCAGTTTGGACCATTTTGGGGGCAACTGGGATCATACTGGGAGGGAACCAGGAGCATGCTGAGGGCAGTTTGGACCATTTTGGGGGCAACTGGGATATACTGGGAGCAACTGGAACTGCACTGAGGGTGACTCCGAGTGGCTTTGGGCAACTGGAATCATGGGGGCAGCAGCTGGAAGGGAGTGGGAGAGACTGGGAGCATGCTGGGGGCAACTGGGATGTACTGACCCAGTCTGGGAGTGCCTGGGACCATACTGGGAGTGACTGGAACCATGGCAATGGCCTGGGCTGGGTGCTGTGGGGCCTCAGGGTGCACAGGGAGCACTGTGACACTGCGGGGCCTGCTGGAACCAAGGGGACATTGTGACACTCTGGGCCTGCCCTGTCAGTGGGGTGTTCCAGGAGCCTCAGGGTGCCCAGGGCAGCAGAGCAGAGCCCCTGGCTCAGGGCTCTGTTTCCTCAGAGCTGGAGCCAAGGAAAGATGGAAGTGGCCCCTTAAAGAAACCCTTGAGTTTCATGCAGTGGCTTTCATTTATTCCCTGGAAGTTTTCCATTGGAACTCCGTCCCTCTGGAAGGGACACACACAAACCAAATTTCAGCAGGAGTTGATCCCCAATGATACTTTGCCACTTGTGGGTTTCTCACAGCCTTAGAAGTTGTGTGAGATCTCTGTCCCCAGCACCTGCTCACCCTTCAAATGCACACAAGTGCATTTGGGGGCAATTCAGGTTCCCTGCAGTGGTGGCTGCTTCCCTTTGAAACAGGAGCTGTTGCCTTTTCTGGTGTGCTTAACTCCCTTGTAACTATTAGAAAGTGTGTGAATTTTGTTCTTACTGCAGGCTTCAGACCCATTGCTTGCAGTTTAATTGAAGATGTGTTTCATGGCATAGAAGAATCTACCAGACAGAATGAAGGGTAACAGTTCAAAATAATCTTATTTGGATTATGACTTGTGGTTCTTATAAAAACCCTTTCCAAGGACTGGGTTTTCAAGCTGGAGGATGAAGTACAGTGACTTTGTCTGGATAATGCTGTAGCCTCATCTCACCAGATGTAGAAACGGGTCAAAATTCAGCATTTTGAGTGTGAATTTGGGGTCCTGGCCTTGCCCCAAAGGACAGACAGGATGTTCCCTGCAATGTGTGTATGGATCAGACAGAACAGAGGGGGAAGTTTTTACAGGGCACTTGGGAGGGAATATTGGGTTTCCTGCCAGCAGGATCCTTTTGTAGCTTCAGGCTGGGGTAGGCAGCACTTCCATCTGCAGCTTCCATGTGCTGCTCCAGCAGCTGCTGCTGGGGACCCTGAGGGAAGAGGTCACAGGAGGGATGGAAATGCTGCATGGACAGCAGCAGTCAGGGCCAGGAATGAGCTTTGCCTTCCTGGCTGGTGCAATGAGGCTCCTTTAGTGCAAGAGGAGGCAAAATAAGGTCAAGTTCAACAGGCCAAGGAAAAATGTAAGACATTGGAAGCCTCCCAAAATGCCACACACATTCATCTGTTAGCTTTTCAGTGTCAGTCCTCGTGAAAAGCCTTTCCAGTTTTCCTTTGGATTTCAGGGCCCCCAGCTGGGCTTCAGAATTCAAGGGATTTTTATTTTCCAGGTTTTTAAACAGAGCTCTGAATTGGGCATCTCTTGTCATTTTTTCTGCTCTCCCGACACTGAAAAAGGTTCTGTGCTCCTGTGAGGCACATCTGGAGGGGTGGTTGGCAACCAGAAATCCTCTGGGAAAGCACTTGATTGACTTCAGGGCCAGGCTGGAGAGCTCAGCCTGAGGACAGAACTGTTCCAGACGCCTCTGTCCATGTCCAGCTCCTCACAGCTGAGTCCCTGAACACACAGGGTGGTTTATACGGATTATAGGGTTTATGGGGTTTATTTTCCCCTCCTGTTCACTTGGAGGTGACTTTGGGATCCTTTAGAGGAACATCTGACCAGCCCCTGTCCCCATTCCATTTTATTCTCTCCACTTTGGAGTTGGCCTGCTGGGCATGACATGGACATTGGTAGTGTCTCCCCATTCTTCCCTCCAGCCCTCAGTTGTGATTTGTATTAAACACTGCAAATGGCTTCATTTATCTGGTGGGGAAAGCGTGAGGTGGAGAAAGTTAGTAGAATTTGTTTTCATGAACCCTGTGATGGTAAAGAAAAATGAGGTTTGTCATTTTGGTGTGGTGCTGGGTGTTGGGATTTGGGAGTTTATTTCTTGTTCTCGTGAGGCATTGATTTAGAAGAATTAAAGACTGTAGTCAAAATAGATAGTGCTGAGATAATGTAGCTAGGACTTCCCTTTTGCTAACAGAAGCCAGACTGAAGAAACTGGTAAATCTTGGAAGGAACTGATAAATCAGGGAAGCTGTCAAACTAGGCTTTTGCATCCTGAATAATCAATAGACGCCATGAATACAATACAATCATAAATCAAACAGTCCTGGAAAAAACCAGGATTTAGCTGTCACGAACACTAAAGGTTAAAAAGTCAAGGGAGGAAGACCCATCTTACTTCATCATTTTGGGACCCCACCCTATAAAAAAGACCACCGACCCATTTTAAAGAACAAACTACGCATGCTTGATGGCTTTTTGGGCTAATTTCCATATGAAGCGGGGAATGGGAGGTACCAGAGTTATGAATATGCATTTGTAGTTTGTGTATTCGATACTCCTGTACATAAAAGACCCTGTGATGATCTGTAATTGCGCGTGTGTTTTTGGGAGCTATCCCGCACACTGCCCAGCGTCGTAATAAACATACACTTTCTAACTTTAAACTGTTAGAGAGTCTTTGTCCGTCATAGTTGGATATTGGTATTAGATCAATATCCATAGTTTTTTAATAAATCACTCGTTATGGCCATTTATTAGTATTACTTTTCATTGGTAAGACTTTTAAATCTTAAGACGTTTTTAACAGTGGCTGGATGTCACTCACTGGGAAAATTCCCTTGCTTTCACCACTGGGATTACACTGTACGGTTGTCTCCAAGTTGGCAGTGGATTCTAAAGATGGAAAATCCTGTTCATGGTGACTTTGTTGTGGTTTGGAGCTGGGGAAGGGTCTCATCCCCTCCCAGAGGTGCCCCAAGCCCGCTCTGCTGCCATGTCTGCACTTGTGGCCCCTCAGGGCTGCCCTGCCCTGGGGACATGGTGGGACCCCCCTCCTGCCAGGGCTGAGGCTCCTCATGGCCCCACACAGCCCTTCATGGCCCCACAGAACCTGTCATGGCCCCTCATGGCCCCACACAGCCCTTCATGGCCCCACAGAACCTCTCCTGGCTCCTCGTGGCCCCACACAGCCCTTCATGGCCCCATAGAACTTGTCATGGCCCCTCACTGCTTCTCACAGCCCTTAATGGCTTTTCATTTCCCCTCACAGCCCCTCATGGACCCTGTTGGTCTCTCATGGGTTCTCAAGGCCTCTCAGAACTGGTCGTGACTCTTCATTTTCCCTCAGAGCTCCGCATGGCATCTCACAGCCCTCACAACCCTACTTGGCCCCTCACAGCCCCTCACGGCCCCTCACAGCCCCTCACATCCCCTCATGGCCCCTCATGGCCCCTCACGGCCCCTCACAGCCCCTCATGGCCCCTCACGGCCCCTCACGGCCCTTCACAGCCCCTCACAGCCCCTCATGGCCCCTCATGGCCCCTCACGGCCCCTCACAGCCCCTCATGGCCCCTCACGGCCCCTCACGGCCCTTCACAGCCCCTCACATCCCCTGACAGCCCCTCATGGCCCCTCATGGCCCCTCACAGCCCCAGGCATGGGGCTCCTCCCAAAGGAGAAGGGGTCAGGCCCGGCTTGTTTTCCTTTTATTTCAGTCCCTTCCCAGCCATGAGTAAAGAAAGGTGAAATGGAGCCTTTCCCCAGCCTTTCCCTCTGGGTTCATTGCGGCTGAAGCTCTGTGCTGGCGCTGGCCCCAGCGCCAACATCCCCGCAGCCCCGCAGGCCTTTGGTGTCCCCCCGTGTCCATTCCCTGTCCCCGAGTCCCGCCCGGCTCTGGCAGCAGCAGGAGCCGCAGCGCAGCGGGCGCCGGCCCGGCCCAGCCGGGGCTCCCGGGCAGGAGCAGCAGCAGCGCCGGCCCCTTCCCACCTGCTCCTGCCTCGCCTTCCAAGGCCTTTGTCCAGCTGAATTCTGGACTAGAGCAACAATCACCCACAAACAGCCCTGAGTGCTCAGGGCCCGCCTGTGCTGCCCTGACCCAGCCTCCAGAGAAAGAAAGGATCAGGTTCCAGCGCTGTTTTCAGCACTGTTTTACTCACCCTGAGGTGACAGCAGGAGGTGCTGCTGCCTTTGTCTTTGGAGTTGGAGATCCTGGTTGCACTTGTCCCTCTTCTGCTTGCAACTTGAATTTTACCCATAAAACTGCAATTGTCCTTTTTGATCAGTGCCACCCAGAGTGCTCTTGTGACAGGAAGCTCTGGCATCATGAGTAGCAGATCTCCAAATGTTCACAAGTCCCTGAGCACAAAGTTGAGGACAATTAAAGCCACACAGGCCACATCTGCAGCACTCAAACACTGCCCTGTTGCAGGTGCTCCTGAAATAGAATCAACTGACAGAGGCCATCAGAGAAATTGCCTTTGCAGTATCAAATAAAATGGAAAAAATCCACCAGGAGAAAGAGGAAAACCAGAACTTCTCGACTCGCTTCATTGCTTCCTCCGCGCAGCAGCAGCAGCAGCAAGTGGAGATGCCCAGAGGTATTTGCAGCTGCTGCTGATCCCAGCTGGAGCCCAGCCTGCTGCCCAGGGCCAGCGGGAACCTGAGTCCAGCCCGGGCAGCTCCCACAGTGTCGGGAGCTCAGCGCAGGCAGGGCCAGGCCCAGAGCCCCGGGCACGGCCGCCGATTGCGGGGCAGCGGGGCAGGCGGAATGTCCTGCGGCCCAAACCTCCTGCTCCTGCAACACAGCAGCACCCATTGTTCTCCCCCTCCTCCTCCTCTCCCAGCACAGCACCAATTCCAGCTCGGAGGTGGCTTCCCAAGACAGGGCTCAGGCTCCTGTTTCAGCCTGAGTGTCCCTGCAGAGGAACAGGGCATCCTTCAGGCAGTTCCACAAGCTCAGGCTTCTCATTTCATGAGGCATCTGGAATGAAAATGGTGGGTTTAGAAACACAAACACAGAGGAAATGCATTAGAAATTATTAGGAAAAATGACCCTTCTTACACACAAAGTTCACCAAATCATTCCCTGCATTTCTTTATTTCAGATTCTTTCACTCATCTCCTTGGAGAGGTTCAGCTTGTTCTGGTGCTTATCATGAACTGATTATACTCTTGATTCAAATCAATGCATAAGATGTAGAATCATCTAAACTGGACACAGAAACAAACACTGACTGTCAGGACATTTTCCTGTTCTAGATCACTTTCAAGATGTCCATGGGGGTGTTGGAATGATTATCACACAACTCTCCATTTCTGGCTGCAGCCTCTGGAGATTCTTTCTCTGCATTCAGCCAGGCTTGTATTCTCTAACAATTCCTGGTAGCCCAGCAGGTTTTCTTAGGCTAGAACAGTAACAATGACAACCCTACCAATGGCACAACTCCCCAGTTCACAAGGAAAAGAAAGGACAAGTTGTCAAGTCCTTCAAATATCTGTCCTGCTTTGCTGCAAGAGTCGTGCTGCACACACAGTGTGGAAAGCCAAGAGAAATTGCAGTTGATGGCACATCTTGTGACAGAAGTTGCACCTCGTTCCCCAGGAAAGGTTCTTGAAAAGAGTAGACAGGAACTGTAGAGAAGATTCCTGGAAAACTGAAACAACTTTTAAGAAATGAAATTAAAATGGAAAGAAACAAACCAAGATATTTTCTTTTGTTTATTTCTATACTTCCCTTTTCCATCTTGCACTACTTCTCCATCCCATTAATTCCAAATGGATCTCACCTCTAAGGTCCATGTCTTGGCAAGGTTTAAACTCTGT
The DNA here is from genome assembly GCF_965231275.1 of Zosterops lateralis. Classification (NCBI taxonomy): domain Eukaryota; kingdom Metazoa; phylum Chordata; class Aves; order Passeriformes; family Zosteropidae; genus Zosterops; species Zosterops lateralis. Next base: position 1,646,753 of record NC_139797.1, read on the forward strand.
AAAATACCATGAGCTCCACAGAGTTTGCCTTCCCTTGTTTTTCTTGGAAAGCAATGCTGGAGACACAAGTGCAGTGTTTGGGTCAGGTATGAATCCTACAGGCAGGGAATGTGCCCTGACAGTGTCTGAGCCTCAGCAGGGACAATGCACAGCAGCAACCAAGGAGACTCCTGTGCTGTTTTGCAGGAGTCAAGACTCTGGGTCTTGGCTCAACACAGGAAAGTTCCTGTGTTATGACAGGCTGAGGGTCTGCCCCCAGGGAGTACAGGGCTTGGCACAGAGGCAAGCAAGAAAAGGACACATGGACATGCAGGCAAAAGGCCCTGGTGCTTCAGCTGCAGCAGCAGCAGCGACAGCAGAGAAAGCAGTGAAAGAAGCAACTTTATTGACTCCCTCTTCCTTCTCCTCTCCCTCTCCTGCAGTCTCACACCCTCTCCTGGTCTCCCTTTCCTGCTGTCTCTCTGCTTTCCCAGTCTCCCTCTCTCCCCATGCCGGGCCAGGCCATGTCCTGGGCGTCCCGCTGCGGTCTCGCCTCCGCCCGGCCCTGGCTGTCCTGGCTGTGGCACCTGTGACATCACAGCGCCACTGTCACAATGGAGGCAGCTACCAACAGAAGCAGCAGGTAATGCTGGCCCAGTACAGCCTCGGCGAGTGGCAAGCGTGCACGCAGACAGGAGGCTGTGCTGAACACTGAACGCTGAACACTGAACGAAGGCAACAGCACAAAGGCGAGTGCCCGGGGCGCCGCTTCTCACCAGGCACCCAGAGGCCAGGCCCTCACGGGAGCGCCTTCAGCAGGGCACAGTGCTGTCACTGCCGCTGCTGCTGGGGCAGCGGCACAGGCCTGGCAGCCTGCCGGCTGGCTGCCTGGCCGCCTCTTTCCTGCCTTCCCGTCCCTGGGGCTTCCTGTGCCCACTTCCCCCCAGCAGTACCTCCCTCCCATCCGCAATCAACCCCTGCTCACCTCCTTCGGCCATGTTCGCTGGTGCAGTGTGCATTTCGGGTTTTCTAAAATGTCTGTAATTTTTGTTAATAGGTTTTTGTAAGGTTTCATTCCTTCCCCTCACCCTGCTTCCCTTGATGACTGTCATCAACTCAACATAATAGCCCTAGCCTTCCCCATTGTATCTTCTTTACAGCTTGGCCTAGGCCATTCTATACCTTTGTATCTTATCTGTGGACACTCCCTGGTACTTGATGGCTCTGGCTAAGCCAGGTGGCTCTGCCGAGGCCTCGGGTATCATCCACACCCCTTTTTCCCCTATATGTCAAAGTCCAGCCCCCCTAAACCTAAACCACTCCCCCTCATTTCCATCTGTAACGCCCATGTTGATAAGGGCAATCAAGAATTCTCACACTCACTCACGCTTTGACCACCTGGGCTTTTGCCCTGAATAAACACCTTCCTAAGTAACACCAAACGTGAGTCTGCTCCATTCTTCCAAGCAATGTCACGTCTCTGTCTGAAATCTGGACCCAAAGGATTAACTCGTTTGTATGGTATCTGAAAAGCAGAGCTAGCTGGACAGACAAGCTCAGAAGGACCATAGTTTGCCGTTACCTTTCTCCTCTTGCTCGCGCAAGGCCTCATCCAGTACCCACAGCAGGCCGGCGATGGGCTGGATGAGGCCACACGGGAGTGCATGCAGTAGTGGGCTGAGTATCTGAACCAGCAGATGACTCAGCTGCTTCAGGAGCTGGAGCAGAAGAACCTCCAGCAGAATGCTGGGGCCTGGGGAGCCCTGCTCATGTGGCAGTTCTGGACTCTGACTGGAATCCTCGTCCTTCTCTTGGCGCTGTGGTTTGGATTTGGGAAAATCAGACGCCGTCCGTACAACAGTGGCCACAAGGAGAAGTCCAACAGTCACTTGGCATGGGAAGAAGAAGGATGCAGTGTCGTTGCAAAGAAAGAAATAGGAAGCAACGGTGCCAATGCAGAAGGAGACAGTAAGGATAGAAATGAAGAGGGCAGCTGGGATGACACAAAGGCAGAAAGCAATGCCCAAAAGGAAGCAAAAGAAGGCAATGACCATGCAAAGAATGAAGCAAATGGTGGTGTGAAGGTGGAGGAAGCCAATGCTGCTGCAAACAAAGAAGACAGAGATGGTGCAAGCAAAGATGACAAGGATGACAATGTCAACAGGAACCTGGAAAGCCTCTTAGAGGAGCACATACGGTTGCCTGTTCTGGACCTGGACAAAGGCTGCTCGGTGATAATGGACCTGATGGACAAACTGGCGCACATCTTCAGACAAGGCTTGTCCAACAGCTTCTTCCCAGTGCCACAACAAGCCATTGGGTGGGCAGTGCCTTTGAAGGCTGGAGTCCCCAGGCACAAGACATTGTGTACTGTGTGCTTGTGCCCCTGAGTCCCCCTCTGGGACACGCCTTCCACCTGGAGCTCGACACTGCAGGGATGCTCCAGAGGAACTTCTGTGTCCGTGTGGAGCTGCTGTGCACCTGCACAAGGGAGCAGCTGGCGAAGGACATGCTATGTTTCCTCCATCACCCCAAGGAGGAGCTGAGAAGGAGACAGGACCCCAGCCTCCTGCACACCCTCTGCACTGGCACCTATCTAGATGTGGAGAAAACTGTCCGCTGGTTCCATTGATTCATCAGAGTAGCCTGGCTGCTGTTGCCTGAATTCCGCCACTGGCGTTTAACGTCGCTGCCCTCCAGCCGTACCTGCAAATTTCAGCTAAGCAAAGACAACAAAAGCTTTGCCCTTGAGATTGTCTTTGGAGTGTGGCAAGGAGACTCGGATATCTTTGTGGGCAGCCAGCCTGCAGAAGCAGGCATCCCGAGCACAGCATGGCTCGAGACATACGCCGTGGCAGAGGCAAAATCCTTCATGCACATTTCCAGGCAGGCCCCCAGGACAGCTGGCACTGCAAGTGCCTGCAGCCCCTCCCACGCTTCCAGATGGGCATAGGCTTTTCCAGCTATGCCTTGAAGACCGTGGTGATGCACCTCCTGAGCACCGTACCCCTGACGCAGTGGCGCAGGGGGGATTTCCAGCAGCCACTGGTGGACATCCTGAAGTGCCTCCACTGCTCACTGGAGACAAAACAACTCCATCACTTTGTCCTCGGCAATGTGAGCTTTCCTGTGGAGATCAGCTTGCCCTCCAGCTTCCAGGCGGCCGAACCACCAAACCTCTTTCCAGCACCTGGTGAGCAGTCCGGATGCTCATGCCAAGGCCGTGCGGGAATACTTTCACCTGCTCCATTGGCTCAAACAGCTGCTCATGCACAGCCATTGAAAGAGAGAGAGCCTCACACACAGAGCTGTGCTTGAGGGGCCTCTCTACACTCCCTGTATATATTAACCTCCCGGAGTTAGTGCAGTTATTAATACCCGGTAGTTAGTTCCTTTACTCTACTTACTAGTGCCCCATAACTAGCGTATTTACTGTACAGATCAGGACCCTCTAGTCAGCGTGTTTAGCAATCCCATACCTTCCTTGTTATTGTTTCAATAAACTGGACCATTCCAGAATCTGGACTGTGCAAGCTCTTCTTGAACTCGACTAGACCTAGACTATTTGCGAATTCCACTAGCTGTGAATTATTAACTGGCTGGGAGTAGAGATGTCTATTAACAAGCCCTTTTTAACAGAGGCACGCAATGCTCATTCCCCACAGCTTACAATTATTCATTGCACAGGCCCTCAAAGTCTGCCAGGCACAGAAGCCCAAGTTTACTTGGCCTAGCTTCCTTGTCTTCCTCAGGTAGGGGAGATGGACACCTTATCCAGTTCTTTGGACAAGCATGGCAACTCGATCTGTGAAGTTTTTGATGCTCTGTCTACAAACACTACAGCATGGGCAAGACCAGAACATGGAGATATGAACCTAAAGCTCTTGTTCTTCTAAAGTGCAAACCAAACCCTTAGAGCATCTACTCATTTTCATGATAGAAGCAAGGCAATGTATTCTATATTCCTGTCAAGATGATAAAGTGTAAGATACGAAGATCCTCCACTGCCGAGCATCAGTCTCAGCCTCTGTAGAAAGGTGAGTAGAGCCACAGTCAGCATCTGCCAAGCTGATCCCCCTCTCATGTCAGCAGAAAGTTGCTCACTAAAGCACACCCTAAAAGCAAGAAATGAATCATTAGGAAAACGACAAACCCGCTATGTGTTGTCACAACTAAAAGGAATTGGCATCTGAAGCCTCTGAAAACATGGACTCCCATTCCTGACACCCCTATACATCGTGTCAGGAATTCGGATAGAGCACAGGAGAGTGGCACAGCATCACCCTTGGCTTTCTGTTTATCAGACGCCTTATAAATGGGGAAAATTTCAGATAAAAAGAGGTCCCCTGAAGGCTTTTGTTGTTTGCTGTGTGAAGTGCTCAGTTCTTCTGTGGGAAATGGAGTCCAAACTACTCATAGATATAAAGTTAGAAGCTGTTAGTTATAAAATTGTAAAGTTAACGTTAAAGTTAGTTTAAGTTTTGTAATCACGTTAGTTAAAACTGTTTTTATCTTTTTTGTATCTCCTGCTTTAGAAACACTACTTATCTCCTGTTGTTTTCCTGCTAGGTTCAGTATACAACGTTTTCTCCTCCCCCCTCCTCCGTTTTTTTACTATGCTGCTTCTACTCTAACCCCGTCCATCAAAAGTCTACACCCTGCCTGTTCTCTGCCTGCACCCCGCCTACTCTCCGCCCAGGCTCACTACTCTGCCGGACAAATGCCACCTACTCTCTGTCCAAGCTGCTCTCCTGACCGACAGCACCGCCCAGAAATGGAAATGAGATCCCATGATGCATTGCTTCTGACAACAAATACTGAAGCCAGTTGGTATCCTAGACTACAAGCCAAGCTAAAACAGAGCAATGGAAGACCGGGTATGGGCACAGTCTGAAGTAACTACAGCTCGGCTGAACTTTGCAGTTAGCTATCTCGACATAACTTAAGTGAAACTTTAGAACAGGGGGACTGTCCCTGGGGACTGAGCAAGATGGAGCATTCCGGCACTGTTCCCTCCATGAGGAGGGAGAGTTCCCCACTCTGCTACTTTGTAAAAGAGTGAGCATACCTCCCCTGCAGCGGTGCTGCTGAGCTAAAGCCAATAGAGGCGGAGCCACCCTCGATGTGATAGAGTTTGTTTGTTCATTTCAAAATCAGGAAGTGGGCTGTTGGATTTGCTTAATGTAGTATGCTTGCATAGGAAACTTGTCGGTTACCGGTTACAACATTGGTGGCAGAACCTCGAGGGGCCCCCGGCAACAAGTAGGAAGACATACGCAGAGTACCCCAAAATTGTCACGTCGACAAGGATTCGGACTGCTTAAAAAGGACACAAGAAGACGGAGGAGGCGCGGCAGTTGGCGGGACGGAGATCCCCCTGTCGCCCAGCGCTGATTTGCCTTATTGCTACGCTTGCTGTAATCAAAATAAATTACTTGATTGGAAATAATTGGCGTATTGCTCATGCTATTTATCACAATTTTGGTGCCGTGACTCGGATGGGAATATCGTAGGAAATGTGAAAACCTGGGGAGGCGCCCCACCGATAACCGGTGGCCCCAGTATTCACTTCCGTACTCTACTCCCACCGACGATCCGAAATTTGTAGCAAAAAGGCAAGGAGAACCGGTTGACCCTTTAAATTTTGTGCACAGAAGTCCGGACGAAGACGCAGGACGCGTAAGTGACTGCCCATTGTGCAGGGGTATCCGTTCGGTCTGGGTCGGGATCCCGGAGTGCGGCGTGTGGTGTGTGTGTGAGAGGGGAACCGGCAGCCGGATTCCCCAAGTGAGTGCGGACCCTCAGTAGTGCGGTTCCCATAAGCCCGCGAGGGCTTGGGCCACGAACCAGGGGAAGCGGTTGAATACCACACGGGTGGAAGAAGGCACTCCGGAAGATGGGACAGGGGAAAAGCAAGCCCCCTCCACCCATGAAACCCCCGTCAGTACCTAAGGACTCCCCATTAGGATTTATGTTACTGACGTGGGAGTATTATCCCGGGACTGGGGATAAGGACAAAGCTAAAATGATACACTATTGTGTAGAGGTTTGGGGAGGACAACAATTATCTAAAGCAATTTGGTGGCCCAAATATGGATCCTCTGAGATTTGGGTGCAACAACACTTGAATTTTTGGGTAAATTCCAAAACCCCTTTTAGCCAAGAAGAGAGTGATTATGCAGCTGTGTGGATGACCCGCCCAGGGGATCCAGGGGTCTCACTTTTTAACCTATCAAAGGTAGACCCAGATACAAGACGGATGAAACATAAAAGGGAGGAAGAAATCCCCATGGGGCCTCCACCTTATGTGCCCCAAATACCTGCAAATCTCCCTCTCCCACTACAACTAGAGACGCTTGAGGGGAGGGATGAGGCGCAAGGACCCCTTACTCGCGGTAGGGCTAGGCAGCAACAACATAACCTATTCCCCCTACGAGAAATGCCCATGGGGGGACCACAGCCACAGATGGGGTTTGTCTCAGTGCCCTTAAGTTCTGGAGATGTAAGGGAATTTAAAAAGGAAATGGGCAATATCTTAGAAGACCCCATAGGCGTGGCTGAAAAAGTAGACCAATTTTTAGGACCCAGTATTTATACCTGGGAAGAACTGCAGTCCATTTTAAATATCTTATTTACTGCAGAGGAAAAGAATATGATTAGGCGCGCAGGAATGCGCATTTGGGATACACAGCATGTACAGGGACCTTTAGCTGACACCAAGTGGCCCCTGCAGAGTCCCAATTGGAATCATCAGAATCAAGATCATAGAACACATATGCAAGATTTACGAACCATAATTGTCCAGGGTATTAGAGAAGCTGTCCCCAGAGGCCAGAATATTAATAAAGCCTTTAATGAAAGGCAGAAAAAGGAGGAGACCCCCACAGAATGGCTGGAGAGACTACGCAAAAATTTACAGCTATATTCTGGTCTGGACCCGGACACTCAATTGGGGCAGGCATTGTTAAAAACACAATTTGTGGCAAAATCTTGGGATGATATCAGGAGAAAGTTGGAAAAAATCGAGAACTGGCAGGATAGAGGACTGGATGAATTACTTAGGGAAGCCCAGAAGGTTTATGTAAGAAGAGAAGAAGAAGGACATAAGAGACAGGTTAGAATGATGGTAACAGCAATAAGGGAAAGCAGGGAATTAGACCGAAGGGATGGGGAACCAACACGAGGGACTCCCCAGAATTTGAGGAAAACTGAAATGTCGAGAGAAAGGAAAGAGGAGAGAATCTGTTATTATTGTGGAAAGAGGGGACATTTGAAAAGGGATTGTAGAAATAGAATTCAGGATGAAAAGATGTTTAAAGAAGACTAGGGAGGTCAGGGGCTCTATATATTGGGGACCCGGAAACAACAAGAGCCCTTGATAAAGCTAAAAATTGGGCCCCATTTTGAAGAAATTGAATTCCTGGTGGACTCAGGGGCTGAGAGATCCACTATACAACGGTTACCCTCGGGGTGTAAGATCTCCCGAGAGACAGCCCTAGTTGTGGGAGCAAAAGGCGAACCCTTTAAGGTAGGAATAGTTAAGAATGTACAGATAGAAGCAGAATCTAAGTTAGGGGTAGGGGACTTTCTAGTAGTACCTGAGGCGGAGTTCAACTTGTTAGGAAGAGATTTGATAGTTGAACTTGGAATCAATTTGGAAGTAAAAAACAAAGAAATCAAAATTAAAATATGTACACTCCAAGTAGAAGATGAACAAAAAATCAATCCCGAAGTGTGGTATACCCCTGAGAGTGTAGGACGGTTGGAGATACCCCCTTTTATGGTAACAATTAAAAATCCAGACGTCCCTGTTAGAATAAAACAATACCCCATATCCTTGGAAGGGAGAAGAGGGTTAAAGCCCGAAGTAGAGAGACTAATAGATCAAGGACTGTTGGAGCCTTGTATGTCCCCTTTTAACACTCCTATTTTACCAGTCAAGAAGCCCAACGGGACATACCGATTAGTACATGACCTGAGAGAAATAAACAAACAAACTGTCTCTCGGTTCCCCGTAGTTGCTAACCCATATACTTTACTGAGTAAGCTAGGCCCCCATAATTTGTGGTATAGTGTTATAGATTTGAAAGATGCATTTTGGGCCTGCCCTTTAGATAAATCATGCAGAGATTATTTTGCCTTTGAATGGGAAGACCCTGATACTAATAGAAAACAACAGTTGCGTTGGACAGTCCTGCCCCAAGGGTTTACTGAAAGTCCCAACTTATTTGGACAGGCCTTAGAGCAGATTTTGCAAGAATATCACCCAGATCCAAAGATCACTCTGATACAGTATGTTGATGACTTGTTAGTTGCTGGGGAAAAAGAGGAAGAAGTTAGAAGAGAAAGTATTAAGCTGCTGAACTTTTTGGGACTAAAGGGGCTTAAAGTATCAAAAGCAAAACTACAATTTGTGGAGGAAAAAGTAAAATACTTAGGGCATTATATTACAAACGGGGAAAAGAGAATAGACCCCAGTAGATTAGAAGGAATACTGTCCTTACCACCACCAAGTAACAAAAGGCAAGTGAGACAACTACTAGGGTTAATGGGGTATTGTAGACAATGGATTGAGAACTACAGCAGTAAGGTTAAATTTTTATACCAAAAACTTAGTAAAGAAGGACTTATGAAGTGGGATCAACAGGATGAAAGCAATTTCAAAAAATTAAGGGAGGACCTTACTAATGCACCTGTACTTAGTTTGCCCGATTTGCATAGACCATTTTACTTATTTGTAAATGTGGATAACGGTACCGCCTACGGAGTCCTGACCCAGGACTGGGCAGGAAGGAAGAAGCCCATAGGGTACCTATCAAAATTATTAGATCCTGTTAGCCAAGGCTGGCCCACTTGTCTACAGGCAATAGTTGGATGTGCATTATTGGTAGAGGAAGCCAGAAAAATTACCTTTAATAGTAGCATAAAGGTATTATCCCCACATAACATCAGAACAGTCCTCCAACAGAAGGCTGAGAAATGGATATCAGATTCCCGCCTTCTGAAATATGAAGGAATTCTACTGGAAGCCCCTGATTTAACCCTTGAGACCACTACTCTCCAAAACCCTGCACAATTTTTATATGGAGAACCAGAGGAAAATATAGAAATGATACACAATTGCCTTCACACAATAGAAGAACAAACAAAAATCAGGCCAGATTTGGAGGAAATAGAACTAGAACATGGGGAGAGAATCTTTGTAGATGGATCCTCCAGGGTAGTGGAAGGGAAAAGAAAGTCAGGATACGCTTTAATAGATGGAAGAACCTTTAAGGTTATAGAGTATGGACCATTAAATAGCACTTGGTCAGCCCAAGCTTGTGAATTATATGCTACTCTACGGGCATTAGAAAGATTACAGGGAAAGGAGGGGACAATATATACTGACTCTAGATATAGTTATGGGGTAATACACACTTTTGGAAAAATTTGGAAAGAGAGGGGATTAACAAATTCACAAGGAAAAAACTTAATACATCAGGAATTAATAAAGGAGGTCTTATTAGCCCTACGTAAGCCTACAAGGCTAGCGGTGGTTCATCTCCATAGCCATCAAAGGGGAATTGATTACAGGATAAGGGGAAATAACGCAGCTGACCAAGAGGCGAAACAAGCTGCACTTAGAGAGTTGGTTCTAAGTCAAAAAGAACAGGATGAGTCCACAGATGAAAGAGTTTTGCTTTTCACCCCTAAGGAGGAACAGAAACTGATTCAGATGGGGGTAGCAAAGGACTCAAGTGGGAAATGGCACTTGAAGGATGGGAGAGAGGTACTGCCTAAGGCAATAGCCTCCCAAGTGTTAACCCAGCTACATAGAAAAACACACTGGGGAAGCCAGGCTTTGGTAGATCACTTTACTATCAAATATATGTGTATAGGACTATATGACCTGGCCAAACATATAACCCAAGGATGTCCTACATGCCTGAGGATCAATAAGAAAGTGCAAAGAAAAATGCCAAAGGGAGGCCGACCATTGGCCATACGGCCCTTTTCACGAATCCAAATAGATTTTACCGAGCTCCCCAAAGTGGGACGATACAAGTATATCCTAGTCTTGGTAGATCACCTTACACATTATGTTGAGGCCTTCCCCACAACTAGAACAACTGCCCAAACAGTGGTAAAAATCTTGTTAGAACAAATCATTCCCCGGTATGGAGTCACAGAGACTATTGACTCCGACCAAGGGCCACATTTTACATCAAAAGTTGTTAAAGCATTGACTGAAGCACTAGGCATTAGATGGGAAGAACACACCCCCTGGCACCCCCAAAGTTCAGGACGGGTTGAAAGGATGAATGGAGAGTTAAAAAAACAGTTAACTAAGTTAACCATAGAAACCAAACTCTCATGGGTACAATGCATTCCCTTAGCTCTTTTAAATATCAGAACTCAACCTAGAGCAGACCTAGGTGTTTCCCCTTTTGAAATGCTGTACGGGATGCCATATGATACAGGAATTCCCAAAGACCATCCCGGAATTTTAGATAAAAATATCCAGATCTATATTAGCCAGCTGATGAAATACCGACAAGAGCTATGGAAAAAGGGACAATTAACTCAAAGACCCCCTCTTGATATTGTTTTACACCAGATAAAACCTGGAGATTGGGTCCTGATAAAAACCTGGAAAGAAACTACCCTGCAACCACGTTGGGAAGGCCCATACCTTGTTCTGTTGACCACAAATACCGCTATCCGGACTGCGGAAAAAGGCTGGACCCATGCAAGCCGCATAAAAGGACCAATACCTCATGATAACTGGAAGGTTACTAGTCCAGCAGGAGATCTAAAACTTAAACTCACCCGGAAAAAGGAATAAAAAAGAGGCAAAAACTTTAAAGTTTTAACTTTAGATATAATGAATAACTGATGAATAGTGGAAATATAAATAGAATCTTTAGGGTAGAGAAACTGTTTGGGGCACAGCTAGATTTGAGAGGAAATATATATGCTAATTATATATGCATAAAATGTACTGATCAATATTGTAAAGGCAATTGCTATCCTTTTGTATGCTATCAGTGTTTGATTTGTGGGAAAAAGTGGTGGACTCATTGTAATAGAGGATATCCCCCTCCTGGTGTGTGCCGTCCTTGTTGGTCTATCCAGCGAGAATTAACTAATTGGGTATTGGCCCTGAGAGTGGCCCAGGGAAAATTACAACCACACTCTAAAGAGTGGTGGGATATCTTTGCCAAAGGTATCAGACCTGAACTATACTGTTATCACACAAACGAAGCGATCCCATTTGTGGCCCGAATCATAAAAGGTGTGTGTCGTCAACAAATAAAAGAGGTAAGCTGTAACGCTCCTGAAGTAAAGGATAATAATTGGAATGCATATACTTTGCGAGCATCCAAGAAAGGGCGAAAATCCCCTCCTGAAGAATACTCTTGCTGCCGAGAAGATGGTACACCCCGTGGCTCGAAGCAACCGAGTCGACGGGCGAGGCAGAGGAGAAATAAAATGTGGAGGAAGGCGTCCAGATGTCCTTGGAATCAGGAGGTTATGGTCACTGAATTGCCACGAGAATGGGATTAAAAATTCCCTGCCAAAAGATGAATCTCAAATTAGAGGGACAACCCAATATTGCAATGGGAACACCACCAAGCAAGGGTTTATTAAACTAATCATGATCTTGGGGTTTATTTTGGAATGTCAGGGACAAAGCCACCAACCCTTCAAGTGGTCTTTAATTAGGTGGAATGATCAACACATCCTGCAAACCGTTATCACTTCAGGTGCACCAAGCTTTACAGCAGGATTATGTAACATGACAAATATAGATCATTGTGGAAAGGTTTTAAATGTAACAGGATTTTATATGTGCCCAGCATCAAATCCAGGAAAAAGTTACTGTAACTATCCTGGACACTTTTATTGTGCTTATTGGGGTTGTGAAACTATAGCTTCCGCCTGGGTCCCTGGAGGAGGGCAAGACAAGTTCCTACAGGTAGAATTTGGACCAGTGGGGTGTCGTAAACCACGGCCGGGTCCTTCCGGAGAGATGGGCAACCGGCCCTTTACTGATCCAAGAATCTGTACTTTTCTGTATCTTAATGTATCCCAGCCAGAGAACACAGGCTGGTTAGTGGGAAAAACATGGGGAATTCGGCACTGGGAGCCTGGAACCGATAGAGGTAACCTGATTTATATTAAAAAAGAAATCGCACCTCCAGACCCACCTGAAGCTGTTGGACCTAATTCAGCCATGGCAGAGATCCCACCACAGATCAGTTCCACTGAAAACTCCATAAAATTGGACTACAGCTCTACCCTGTCCCCAACCCCAAGTGGTGAAATCCTCCCACAAACATTTAGTACCCTTTGGAAAATAATGGGGGCCAGTTTTGAAGCTTTAAACAAAACGCATCCAGAACTAACTAATGGATGTTGGTTATGTTATGACATAAAACCACCTTTTTATGAAGCTATAGGAACAACTGCAAGAATAAAAAGGAAAAATGGAACTAACCCCGGAGAATGTCTATGGAGGCAAGGGAAAAATAGCTCAGAAAATGTCCCAGGGATAACTATGACACACGTCACTGGAAAAGGAACATGTGTGGGGAAGATACCATCAGTCAAATCACACCTGTGCAACAAAACTATAAGTATCCAAAGCAGGAATAAAACATCTGAGTGGCTGATACCAGCTCCAAATGCTAAATGGGTCTGTGCAAAATTAGGAGTAACCCCTTGTATATCAACCAAAATGTTCAATGAAACCACTGACTACTGTGTACAAATAATTATTGTGCCACGAATTTTATACCATCCTAAAGAATATGTGATTAATCGGCAAACCACTGCCGAACACCATTTAATGAAAAGGGAACCCTTTACTGCACTCACTATAGCAATCCTACTAACTGTAGGAGGAGCTGGCATAGGAACTGGGGCTGCAGCCCTTGCCTCTCAAACAAATAAAATCAGCCATCTCAGGCACTCAGTAGATGAAGATCTTAGGAAAATAAATGATGCTATAGATGCCCTTACCAACTCAGTGAGATCGTTATCCGAGGTAGTATTACAAAATAGGAGAGGGTTAGATTTACTGCTGTTACAGCAAGGGGGGCTGTGTGTGGCCTTGAAAGAACAATGCTGCACTTATGTAGATCGTACAGGAGTAGTAATGGATACTATGGCTGAGCTAAGGAAACAATTAGATCAAAGAAAGAGAGAACGAGAATCCCAACAAAGCTGGTATGAAACCTGGTTTAACCACTCCCCCTGGTTTACCACCTTACTATCAACCATTGCCGGACCCTTAATTTTATTGATATTAGGATTGACCTTTGGACCCTGTATTTTTAATAGATTGATTGCAATTGTAAAAGGCCGGCTAGAGGTGGCCCATTTGATGTTAATAAAAGCAAAATATGAACAAATCAATAATAGACCAAGCGAAGAAGGACTAGAATGGAGTAGGCAAGAACTAAAAAGGTTTGATGAACAAAACAAAGAATGGCCATAGAAGAAAAGGGGGGTCTGTGATAGAGTTTGTTTGTTCATTTCAAAATCAGGAAGTGGGCTGTTGGATTTGCTTAATGTAGTATGCTTGCATAGGAAACTTGTCGGTTACCGGTTACAACATTGGTGGCAGAACCTCGAGGGGCCCCCGGCAACAAGTAGGAAGACATACGCAGAGTACCCCAAAATTGTCACGTCGACAAGGATTCGGACTGCTTAAAAAGGACACAAGAAGACGGAGGAGGCGCGGCAGTTGGCGGGACGGAGATCCCCCTGTCGCCCAGCGCTGATTTGCCTTATTGCTACGCTTGCTGTAATCAAAATAAATTACTTGATTGGAAATAATTGGCGTATTGCTCATGCTATTTATCACACTCGAGACTCCCTTTCTAAAGAGCTGACGCAATAAAGGCATTCAAAGGAGAAAACATTGTCTCCTGCCCATTTTTAACACTTCAACCCACTGTCATAGTCTTATACTTGTCAGAACTGTAGCACTGATGTCTGCCCGGCCCTGGGCGATCCAAGGGCTGTCAGGGGCCGTCCCTGGTCCCCGGTCGAGCGCTGACAGCTGCGTCTCACCGGCAGGGAAGGCACAGGAGGCCCTGCAGGAGCGGTACCGAGGGGGTTCGCTGGTGGGATGTGGCGGCTTCGGCAGCGTCTTCGCGGTGATGCAGCTCTTGGATGGAGCCCCATGGAGTGGGGGGGCCGGCTCTGGGCGCAGGAGGAGTGGGTGGAGGAGGAGGAGGGGGTGGAGGAAAGGGAGGATGGGGCTGGGCAGGGCGGGCGGTTTATCCCCCTGCTCCCCTTGGCTTGCAGGTAGCAGTCAAAAGGGTTCCACAGAACAGCATCCAGCACTGGGGCGAGCTGGTGAGTGAGTGGGGCCAGTGGGGCATACCTGGAGGGAATAAGCTGAGGCCCAGGAGAGTGGAAGCTGCCAGGATGCCTCGAGAGGGAGTGGGCGTGGGGCCAGTGGAGGACACAGAGCATCCTGGGCTGGGTGAGGGGCTCCTGACCGCTGGCACGGCCTCAGCCCAGTGATGGCATCGTGGTCCTCCCGCAGCCCAACGACACCAGTGCACCACTGGAGATCATGCTGCTGGACAAGGTGTCCTCTGGGTGTGCTGGTATCATTCAGCTCCTGGCATGGACTGAGTTCCCCAACAGCTTCTTGTTGGTGCTGGAGCACCCAGAGCCATCTCAGGACCTCCAGCATTTCATTCGGGCTCGGGGGTTCTTGTCCAAGCAGGTGGCACGGGAGCTGTTCCGCCAGGTGCTGGAAGCCGTGCAGCACTGCACCAGCTGCAGGGTCCTGCACAGGGACATCAAACCAGAGATCATCCTGCTCGACCTGGCCACTGGGCAGCTGAAACTGATCGATTTTGGCTGTAGCACCTTTCCCCAAGACACAGCCTACACCTGATTTACAGGTGAGTCCTCCCAGGGGATGCTCCTGGGCATCTCATGGCCCAGCCTGGGTGTAGCACCGGGGCTTCTCCCTGTTGCTTCTGGGGTGGGATTAATGCTTGAGACAAGTAGATTTGGGTGGCGGTGTGAAGGGGCCTGCTCCCAGCCCTGCCAACAGCCTCCAGCACCCACTCTGCCCGGGGGCTGGAGCTGGGGCAGCCATTCCAACAAAAACCCCCATGGGGGTAGCAGAGAGGGAGGTCTGAGCCCATGCCCCAGATGGTTTGGTGTGCAGGCAAGGAAGGGCTAGGACTGCTCCACTCACCCTGTTTTCCTAGGATTATTAACATTTTTGGGGGACACGCAAGTGGGGAGGAGAGTGGGTTTTCTCCACCACTACGTGTTTTTCTGTTGCGAGTCATGGTTGGGCTTTGCCAGGGCTTCTGCTGCCCCCTTCCAGCACCAGTGGCTTCTTTTCCAACCATGAGTTTATACACAAGTCACAGGTGCTGGTGAGAAGGCAGCAGGTTGCCCCATGTTCTGCTGGGGCAGCCCCCACATGCCCAGGGATGCTGGGGCCAGGCTCTGGGAGCAGCAGCATCCCCCTGATGAACTCCATCTGTGTTCCATAGGAATCCTGTCCTACAGCCCACCAGTGTGGATCCACCACCAGTGCTACCACAGCACAGCAGCAACAATCTGGTCCCTGGGCCTCCTGCTGTACCAGCTGGTCATGGGGAAGCACCCATTCAGGACGGGCCAGGAGATCATCTGGGGGGTAATCTTGTTCCCACAATGGCTCTCTCAAGGTGGATCCTCATCTCTGGGCACAGGGGAATATCAGTGCCGGGAGACAGCAGCGGTCTCATAACCATCCTGCTCTGGCAGCTGCTGAGGAGCTGGCACATGTCCTGCTCTCCTCCAAACAGAGAATCCATGGGGAAGTTTGGGCACAGCTCTGGGCACAGCTCTGGGCACAGCCAGCATGGCCTGGGCATGGGAACAGGGGACAACTTCTCCAACTGACTGGGGATTTCTGGTTTCTCTCTTCAGAGTGCCAAGATATTATTAAAAGCTGTTTGTCCATGCAACCCTTGGACACGCCATCCTTAGAAGATCTTTTCTGCCGTCCTTGGATGCAGGGTGTTCATCTTCCCTAGAAGATGGGAGAGATCCACATGCACAGTTGGATCCAGAGGCCTGGCAGGTAGCAGCTCCACACATCTCTTGGCAATCAGTGGCAAAGCAATCCAGACTGTTTTTGTCCAGCCTGTAGCTCTGAGCAGGGGTCATCAGAAGGGAGCACACAGCTTTTGGGCTGGAGCTGAGCTGGAGACGTGGTGTGGCAAGTACTGGTGGCCACCATCCCACCTGGTGTTGCTTGTCTGGTTCATTGATGGCTGGGGCCCTGGGCAGAGCACTGACAGCCTGATCGGGCCCCCAGGGAAGGAGAAGGAGCTCCTGGAGAAGCTGTACCAGGCGGGGCTGCTGCTGGAGACTCCAAGGACAACCTCAAGGATGACAATCTCCTCCTTGACCTGGCCAGCTGAAGATGATGGACTTTGGTTCTGACAACTTCCTCAAAGACATGCTCCACGCCCAATTTGCAGGTGAGTCCACAGCCAGGAGATGCTCTCCCAGATCTGGGCATGGCATGGCCTGGCTGGGTGCCAAAGGATCCACCTTTGCTGGGGCAGGTGCAACAGATTCTTCATTTGGCTGCCAAGCTGCTTTTTGGCTCTAGAGAGCTGCTGAGGGCTGGATGTGCTGTGGCTGGCTGCAGGCAGGGCACATGTCTGGAGTTGTTTGAGCCCATTCCAGGGAGAGCCTCCTGCTCCAGCAGGAACTGCCTTTCCTGTGGCCAGGGCAGATCCCACTGCAGGAAAAGCCCCAGGCCAGCCCCAACACAGTGAAGGGTTTGCACACAAGTGCAGAGTGCCATGCTGGGAGCTGTGGCAGAGAGAGCCTGAGGCACCAAAGGCACCTTGGCAGCAGCAGCTGCTTCCAGGCCATGGCCAGAAGCCTCCCTTGGCAACCTGGCCTGGTGGCCACCACTGCAGAGCTGCTGCTTCAGGGCTCATTTCTGCCTGGCCTCTGCCCCAGCCCACAGAGTGTTGCCTCAGCCCTGACTCTGGCACAGCCGCTGGGCCTGAGCCCTGCAAAGGCTAAAGGTCACCACCCTGGCTCTGTCAGCCCCTGGGGCAGGGGGGGAAAGGCCAGAGCAGGGACTGGCTTTGGTTGTTGGATGTGGCTCCAGCAGAGACAAGGAGGAGCCAAGGGAGTGGATGGAGTCCAGTGAGCAGCCCCTTGTCCCCATGCAATCCTGGAATGGTTTGGACTCTGCAGTGCTCATCTCATCCAAACCCCTGCCTTGAGTAGGGACATCTTTCACCAGATCAGGTTGTTGTCCCAGCTGGCCTTCAATGTTTCCAGGGATGGGGCATTGAGCACCTCCCTGGGAACATGTCCTGGTGTTATCACCAACCTCACCATCAAAAATTTCCTCCTTATCTCTCCTTACCTGAACCACCCTTCCTGCAGTTTAAAATTACCACCCTTTGTCCTATTGTGGCCCTACTAAAACCTACTAAAACCTTTGTCCACCATTGCACTTCCAATGAGTCAGGTTTCCATGGCAATTGCCAGGACAGGTGACCCAGGTGTGGTGTCCCAGTGAGCGTTGCCATGGAAACAGTGCCCAGCCCTGATCCTTTCTGTCTGGCTGAGCTGCCTTTGGCCCTGGCAGTGGCGTTTGCTGCTGGTTCTGTGGCGCCTGAGTAGCCAGCGTGGCACAGGGCAGGTGGCCATGGCACAGCCCCCAGCAAGGGATCCCCTCTGCCTCTGGGCACTGACACCAGCCCTGAGCAAGGGGCCCAGGCAGTGGGCTCAGGGCAGTGTCCATGGCCACAGCCCCTTGCCGTGGCCCAGGGCAGCTTGGCATGATGATCCACCCTCACTGCTGGCCCAGGCCAGGCCTGCAGTGCCCTTCCCCACAGCCTGTCTGCACAGAAGCACTTCCAGGGCTCTCTGCATTTCCCTTCCCCTCACACTTGGCTCACTCACAACCCTCCCAACAACCCACCTGGAGCTTTGATCTGCACGGAGTTCAAAGCTTTTCTGTCCTTCACGAGTTGGTCTAACTCAGCCTTCAGCCAACTCTGGATATGTGTTTCTTGTAAAACTTCCTGTGTTTCTAAATCATTCCTTGCAGAGTTCTGTCTTGGGGAAGGGGAACCTCCTTGGTGACACGTTGGCTTGGCACACACTTGAGGAGATTGTCTG
The DNA here is from genome assembly GCF_965231275.1 of Zosterops lateralis. Classification (NCBI taxonomy): domain Eukaryota; kingdom Metazoa; phylum Chordata; class Aves; order Passeriformes; family Zosteropidae; genus Zosterops; species Zosterops lateralis. The sequence goes on from NC_139797.1 coordinate 1,664,903, forward strand.
AAATGTAGGAGTTTTAGATTGCTGAAAAAGGAAGAAACCCCCTCTTTGCCTAAATACAGCCTGTTCTCTGAGCAAAGCAGGTCCCAGGTGAGTGAGGAGAGACAGGATGGGGTTGGGGAATGTGGAGCAGGCTTGTCCACACTGGATCAGGCCTCACGGCACAGGTTCTCTGACCAGGCCAGACCTGCTTAGGAAAGTGCCTGGGTCAATATCAATCACTCAGTGCTGCAATTACCTCTGCTCTAAAGAGAGAAATACACCCTTGAAAATAGGAATGTAGGTTTCTTAGAAGCTCCTTCAAAGATTTCTCCATAAATCTAGGAAAAAGGATTTCCTAATGAACTGCAACAGACCAGAGGGAAATCAAGGCACAGCCATGATTTGTCAGGACATATTAAACCTAATGAGGCCTGTGGTGCATCTGGTGCTGAGCCGTGGAACCTCATGGCCTGAGAGTGTTGCCCGATCCCGAGAGAAAACACAAACCAACAGTGTCAGTTTATGCGGTGCTTTATTCGAGGGCCCTGGGGACCTGAGGACTAGCATCCCAAGTCAGAGTCCCAAGCTGGTTACAAAGATGCTCATCTTTTATACCTTTGTTACAAGTCTTACTTCATCAGCCTAAGTGCAGTTTCCTACATAATTTACTTTAAACATTCACAATCATCTTTTAGATAACCTTTCTAATGGTTATAAATTTTGCATGCTTTCTTTAGCTAAAACTAAAGGTTAATCTTCTAAGCTTAATTCTCACCATAGAAAATATTTTATTGGTAACAATGTAACCATATTTCACGAATTATCTGTATATCTGTATGTACTACATGCTCTACTAAATCCTTTAAACGTTGTTCCCTACGTCAGCAGATTCTCAGGCCTCATTTCTCAGGCTTGGTTCCCATGGGCCTGCACCAGAAACCAAATCCTTAGCCTAACTACTGCTAACAGAGGCCTTATGGCAACAAGAGGAGATTGCACAAACCTTTCCAGAAGTCAAAGTCAGAAGAAAAACCCAAAATGTCTTAAGGCATTAATGGGTTCCACTGAGGTCCATCCCCAACACAGGCTCCTCATGGAGTCCTTGGAGGAGAGAATTGGAGGCCAGGATTGTAGAAGACTCTTTCGGAGACTCAGGGTGGGAAGGAAAACCCAGAAGTACCTCAGACACCTTGAATATCTCAAAGCATTAATGAACTCCATTAAGTGTCAATGCAAAACTCTCCAGGGATTCCTTAAAGCAGATAATTGAAGCCATGATTGCACAAACCTCTGGGAGACTCAGTGGCAAAAAGAAGTACTTAAATTACCCTGAGTACCTTGAAATATTAATGAGCCCTGCTGAGTGTCATTACTGACAAAGCCTCCTAAGGGACTAGTTAAAGCAGATAATTGGAGGCCATGATTGCAGAAACCTCTCAGAGACTCCAAGGCAAAAGCCAAACCTAAAATCCTTTGAAAAACCTGCAGTCCCTGGGAGCATTAAGGAGCCCCCTCCCCCCCCCGGCCATTCCTGACCAAGGCTCCCCAGGGACTCCTTCCAGCTGATCCCTGGTGCCAGCAGTGCAGGGAGGCAAAGGCTCTGTGCACGCAGCTCAGATGCTGAGCAAAGCCTGGGCTGGGTGGAGGCAGCAGAAAGGCCAAGGCCTGAGCCCCATTCCCTGGGAAAGGCAGATGCTGTCCCTCAGCTGAGCTATGATCAGGGCTCTGCCAGGCCCAGTGGGAGGTTAGGGGAATGCTGAGGCCATTCAAGGCCTCAGGACAAGGTGTCTCCTCACAGCCTTTGGTGGCACAGAGGCTGCTGTGCCCCAGGACACCAGGACTTGGCTTCTACTGGCCACTGCCAGCCTTGCCAGGGCCCTTGGCCACGTCCCAGCACAGCTTGTCCTGTGCTGTCCCACAGTTGCTGCTGTGTCCCTGCAGGCTGCACACTCCCATCTCACTTCCCCCCTGGTCTGCCCTGACATTGCCAGCCCTGCCGTGACCTCTGCCCAGGGCATGTCTGCAGCCCCCACAACCAATGGGCTGGGGCTGGGAAAATGTTCCTGAGGGCACAGGGAGGGGACAGCTGGGCTGGACTGCCCCAAGGCATCTCCCATTCCTTGTGATGTCAAGAAACTGAGGGAGAAGGAGGAGGATGGAGGTGGCTGTGAGGGCTGTGGATGTCTTTGATTAAGATATTTCTCATACCAAGCACAAAGTACATGTACTGGATCCTTTCCTGCCTGGTGCTGGCTGGACATTGTCTGCTGTTGGCAAGCAGAGATTTGATCTCATTTGTAATTTCTCTGCTTCCACATGTGGCATTTGCCTTTTGGGGCCCCTACTGAGGAGGGTGAGGAAGCCCAGAAGATCAGGAGTTGGTTTGTGTGTCCCTAACACTGAATGCTGGATGGCTGTGGGACCAACCAAGGATTGTTGGTAAGAAAAGCCAAGGATTGTTGGCATTAACACTCTGTGAGGAAGAACAGACTGTGGTTGGAGAAGGGGCCATTCACATAAAGGCAGCACTTTTCCAGGACAAACATCCTTGTTCTGAGTCCTGGGCATAAGCACGACAGAGCACAAGGGCAGGAATGAGGTTGAGAAGTGGGCATGGACTGTGGGGGGGATCAACAACACCAAGATCCCTGGAGCCTCCAACTCATTTCCAGAAAGGTTTAGCAGAACAAACTGCCCACGAAAACTCGTTTGCACAGAAAGGGGGACCCTTCTCTCCAGGGCAGGGAAAAGTGATCAGTGAAAAGTTCCTCCCACAAAGCCCAGGCACATGTGTGCCTCAGCACCCTGGACATTCCCTTGGCTGAATCAATGTTGGAACCAGGACCGGGGATCTCTTTTTCTCTCTCTTTTTCTCTCTCTTGTTTTCTTTCTCTCTGCCCCTCTTTCATTCACCTCTCAGCCTCTGTGTCTCTGTGTCTCTGTCTTCCCTTTCACCTTCCCTCTTGTGTGTTTATACAAAACCCACTGACTTGGCCTTATATAGCTCAGGGACTGACATACCAATTTGTATGCCAACTCTGTCAGTAATTAATAAAACCTTGTAGGCCTTTGTGGATTCTTGGAGGTTTTTCATTTCTTTCAGCCACGAGCATCTACAAAACATGGGTCTTTCAATCCCATTGAAGTTGGGTCATCACAGAGAGAAAGGAAGTCTTGCTGGCCCCCTGATGGCCACACGCATTTAACCCACCAGTGTCATTCTGCTCAGCTTTTCTCTAGCAGGCAACATTAAGCAGATGAGGCTGCTCAAGGGCTCCCACAATTTGGCATTGCCCACAAAGCTTTTGGAAATGTATTTTTTCCTGTAGTACAGAGGGGAATATATGAAGGTTACATAGTGTTAAGGGCTGGTCAGTGAGGGATGTCACCAGGGCATAGCTGCCAAAAGGACTCTGTACCACGGGTGACAATTGACCCTCACTGTTCAACCGAATTCCCACCCACCTCATGTTCCACCCCTTCAGCCCAGCTCTCTCCAATCTGGCTCTGAGGAGACCACAGAAAACTGTGTCACAGGCCCTGCTAAAGTCTGGGCACACAACATCCCCTTCTTTTGCCTCCCACAGGGGTTCTGCAGTCCCTGCCTTGCACTTCCAGCACCTGGAATGGCTGCTGGAGGATTTGCCACATCCCCATCCCTGTTGAGCCTGACCAGTCTGGGACTCTCCCAGTCCCTCACCCTGCCCTGTTTGCAGACTGGTTCCAGCTCTGCCTTTCCCAAGTGCCCAGGACCCTCTGGGATGGCTCTGGCCTTTCTGTCCTTAGAACAGAGACACAGCACAGGCCCTGCCCTGCTGCTCCCTCAGGTCCATGCCAGGAGCTCTGGCTGTGCCAGAACACCACTGTGTGCCCTCCCTGCAAATTCCCCCTCCACCCCAGGCACTGGGCTTTGTTTTGCCAGGGCATTCCTGGAGCACATTCCTGACAGCAGCTCTGGAGGAGAGCAAAGCCTTCCTGCCCGGAAGATACCCTTTGCTGATGGAGCTGCTGTGCTGGAGCCCGGCTGTGTCCCAGCAGTGCCCATGGCCTGTCCCTGCCTGTGGTCACAGCACGGACATGCAGCAGGACAGTGACCAAGCTGCCAGAGCACTCCGGCCTTGCATCCACAGAAAGGCTGGGAAGGGGAGTGTGGAGCTGGGAAGAGCAGATGTGGGAAGAGGGAGAGTCGATGTCCGTGGCTGTGGCAGCCTTCCCCACTTTCAAACTGTGCCAAAGAAGCCATCTATTTGACTTTCCACCTCTAAAAAAACCCGGATAGTTCAGGAAGGAATGTTGAGCTTTCTCACAGGCCCAGATGGAGAGGAATCTTCAAAATGAGTTGTGGTTTCAGAGACTATTTCAGTACAACCCTATTCTGCAATTCTACTCTATAATCCTAACTACAATCCTACTCTACAATCCTATTCTAATCTGGTCATGGAGAAAACAGTTTGAAAGTGATAGTTCCATTCTTGTCACCTCCTTCCACTTCTTCACTGAGATGATGACTGGCACAAGGCTGGACACAGGCTTGGCTGATATTAAAAATTGATGCTGCACATAGTAAACAAAACCAACAAGGAACCATTACTTTGCAAGCTAAGAACCTCAAGGGCAGGGTGAGATTTTTTAAATGAAAAGGAGATTGAACTAAAGTAGGTCTAACGAGCAACAGTGAGGCAACAGTGGCACAGCTCGCTGTAAGAGCTGCTAAGTGTCCCAGGCCTGGGAATATTTCAGGTCTGAGCATCCTGATCTCTTTAAAGATGCCCCTGCTCATTGCAGGACACTTGGACCAAATGACCTTTATGTAACAAAGGTGGCAGTCACCGTGATTAGGTTAACTGTTTTTTTATTAAAGAAAACAACAACTGGAAAGGGGAATCTGGGATAAGCCCAAGGTCCCCAGCGACAAAGTAGACTTGAATTAAAAAGAGACACCATGGGTGCTTGGGTACACCTTCAGTCATGACTACTGCCGAACGACGTCACCCCTCCCTGGGGAAGTCCTTTTTATAGCTTCCAGGTGGATCCAAATCATCTCTCTTCTCATTGGCACCCATCCAGCAGTCCTGATTGGTCCAAACCAACGGTGCATTTCTGTCCAATCATTTTGAAACTCCGTCGAGTGATTGGCCGCTGCTGTGGGCCAATCCAGTCCTCCGTGACATCACTCCTCTGGCCAAAGCTCCTTCATGCTGTCCCCTCTCAGCTCCTCCCGGTGGTCACTCATCACAAAGCACCAGACCCACACATTCACCCAACCCAAACTCTGAACAAAACCCAGCCCGAACAACCCCACCGAACAGCAACCCACAACTGTCCCATTCAACTTAATTCACCCACTACATTTAGAGGTCCCTGCCAGCCCAGCCCAGTCTAGGATTCCTGACTGTTTTCATTACAACAGCACCAAGAGTGGACGTGAGGAGGACAGGGGCTCATCTGATGCCTTGCACTTCAGTGGAGGAGGAGCCCATCCCTGGGACACTGTTTCCCCTGCAGCCCCTTGGCATTTTACCTGCAGCAGCTCCTTGGCAGACCAGCGCTGTGCCTCGTCTCTCTGCAGGAAGCAGCTCAGGAAGTCCCATAGCAAAGGGGAGAGGAGCTTGGGCTGCTGCAGCTCTGGGGTGCCTTTGGTGGCTATCAGGAGTTGAGCCTGGAGAAAAAGGAAACAAGAGTCTCTCACCTGCTTCTTTTACATCTGGAACTACTCTCACAGATCCCATTTTTCAATCTGCACTCTGGAGTGGCAGTTTCTGTCGTGGCACAGAGGCAGAAATGACTTACCTGTAGCAACAAAAAACCCAAAGCTCAATGCAGCCACAGCTTTTCCAACACGCAGCAGATGTTGCCTTGGCAGCTGATTTCATTGATTGACCTCAGTGGAAACTACATCAGCAAAAGCACATTTGCTTCTCGGAGGATACACCTGACCAGCTTGACAGGCTGTTTGGAAGAGGGACTTTGCTCTACTAACTCACTCTACTATTTCCAAGGATTATTACATGAAAAGCTTGTTTGCAGTGCTTGTTGGTCCCTTAAGCACAGCTGCCATAAAAGTCATGAAGCTTTTTTGTTGGTTCTTGAAAACAATGGTAATTGAAAGTAAAGAAAGGAAATCCATCTGTTATTTCCCAGATAAGGAAACAAACATTTGGAATCTCATCTTCAACACAGACACATGAAGATGCATATACAAATGTGTTGGGATGAAAATGCCTCTTTGGGCACACAGGAAACACCTGCAGCTGTGTCTCTCAGCAGACTGCAAATTTCAGCTTCCCTTGCATGAAAAAAGGAAATTGTCATGGTCAAATCAGGAGAAGGAGAAATGCCATCCCTGTGGTAGGCATCCCTCTGCTCATTTCGATCCACAAGTCAATCCATTAATTGTATTCCCATCCCAGAAAGTGCCAGGAAACAAAGGGGTGGTTTTGGCAGGCTCTCCACATGGCCAGGCTTCAGCTTGGTGACAGGGAGAAAGTGGCTTGGGTTAGGAAAGAAAGATGGTCACTAAGTGTTTCAGCATCACTGCACAAGAAGCACAAGAGACTCCATGGCCTTCACACCCTCATGTCCAGGTTTCAGGCAAGTTTCCCTGTGAGAAGAATGGGATGCACTTCTCTCCAAACTACTGTTTTAGAAACTTTGTTGGGCTTGTGTTTCTTTGCTTCATTTCAGGAAAGAGAACACCAGTTCTAAGATGCCTTTTTCCTGTTCTTAGGGCCATCTTACACACCCAAAAGACCTGGAACCACTTCTAAGCCAAAGGCAAATGGTTGCCTCAGAATGGTGATTGCTTGTGTGGGGTAAGGCTTGAGTTCCTCTATTGTTACAACCAAAACTCCAGGAGATGCTGATGTGCTGCAAGGACATTTTTAGAAAGGGACCGTAGTGGAAGTAGTTGCAGCAGATGGAAATGGGATTTTGTCCAATGGCACAGAGAACGAGGGCTAGAGGAGAAAGGCAGCGGGATCAGAGAGTATTTACACCTTACCGAGGGAGGACTTTCATTCCAGCAAGTCCTTCCACCATTTTAATGTCCATAATTCCAAAGGACCACATGTCAACTTTGGGGCCATAGACTTGAGCCTTTGTAATTTCTGGTGCCATTGACCAAGCAGTCCCATCACTGAGTTCTGTCTACTCTGCTTAGGGGTGAGTTGAGTAGAGAGGCCAAAATCAGCTATGGGGAAAGAAGAAGACTGTTTTATTGGAATGATGTTCGATTAGGAATGCAAGCAAAAGAATTGTCCAGTAGAAGTTTGAGAATGTGCTAATGAATTTTCTGGACAAGTGTCACTCCATGTTCCAAAGCTGCCTGCCAGAAGAAAATTAGGTGCAGTCCCTGTGGCACAATCCTACTTGGCCCAGGGCACAGCGCCGGCAAGGTGTGTGTGCACCCGGCCTTTGCTGCAGCCGCAAGGAGATCTCCTGCCTAAGCCTCACCTTTCCTGCTCGGCCAGGCTCCCGAGGGCCCCAGCAGCAGGAAATTGGCCCAGCTGCCTGGCACCGGTGCCAGCAAAGGTAGCACCTGGGCATTGCAGGTGCTGCCAATTGCCTGGACCAGGACTCCAGGCCCTGGAAATTGCCACGTCTGGGCACTGCCAGGGGCAGCAAACATCAGATTTCAGTCACGCTCCAGGTGCTAGGAATGAACATCAGGTTTCTTCTTCCTTTCCTTTCCTTTCCTTTCCTTTCCTTTCCTTTCCTTTCTTCCTTTCCTTTCCTTTCCTTTCCTTTCCTTTCCTTTCCTTTCCTTCCTTTCCTTTCCTTTCCTTTCCTTCCTTTCTTTCTTTCTTTCCTTTCCTTTCTTTCCTTTCCTTTCCTTTCCTTTCCTTTCCTTTCCTTCTCCTTTCCTTTCCTTTCCTTTCCTTCTCCTCTTTCCTTTCCTTTCCTTCCTTTCCTTTCCTTTCCTTTCCTCTTTCCTTTCCCCTTTCCTTTCCCTCCTTCTCCCCTTCCTTTCCCCTTTCCTTCCCTTTCCTTTCCCCTTTCCTTTCCCCTTTCCTTTCCCCTTTCCTTTCCTTTCCTTTCCTTTCCTTTCCTTTCCTTTCCTTTCCTTTCCTTTCCTTTCCTTTCCTTTCCTTGCCTTCCTTTCTTTCTTTCCTTTCCTCCTTTCTTTCTTTCTTTCTTTCTTTCTTTCTTTCTTTCTTTCTTTCTTTCTTTCTTTCTTTCTTTCTTTCTTTCTTTCTTTCTTTCTTTCTTTCTTTCTTTCTTTCTTTCCTCTTTCTTTCTTTCTTTCTTTCTTTCTTCTTTCTTTCTTTCTTTCTTTCTTTCTTTCTTTCTTTCTTTCTTTCTTTCTTTCTTTCTATTCTTTTCTTTCTTTCTTTCTTTCTTTCTTTCTTTCTTTCTTTCTTTCTTCTTTCTTTCTTCTTTCTTTCTTTCCTCCTTTCCTCCTTTCCTCCTTTCCTCCTTTCCTCCTTTCCTCCCTTTCCTCCTTTCCTCCTTCCTTTCCTCCTTTCTTTCCTCCTTTCTTTCTTTCCTCCTTTCTTTCCTCCTTTCTTTCCTCCCTCCCTCCTCCCTTCCTTCCTTCCTTCCTTCCTTCCTTCCTTCCTTCCTTCCTTCC